>NC_142160.1:8494848-8797878 GCF_024610735.1 Ursus americanus | reverse complement strand
TTCCAGGTAGTACTCGGCCTGCCATCCTGTGACAGAGCAAACTCAGGGTGAGAGAGACAGTGACAGAGTGATACTTGCCCAGTTCCCTAAAGATTCAGCTTTGAGTCTTGTTCTGCCACAAGATGTCACTGCCATGGTAGCACTCTAGCGTGGCTTGGGACAGCTACAGTGGAATTTCTTGCTGTTCCTATATTAAGAATGTGTTCTCAGAAACAGCTGGTGTGTTACAAATGCAACCGAGTGCCTTAAGAAGTGGGATGATTGGAATCCCACTCTTAAGCACACAGGCTGTCGATATTTGAGAGTTGGTAAATGACATGGCAGGAAGGGGTGCAACAGGGACCAGAGGGGGTTGAGCATGAGAGAGCCAAACTCCATGCATCTGCTGGCGCCGTGAACCTGTCTTTCACCCAGCCTTGACCGTGGAGGACTGTTGTGGGAAGTAGTGAGTTTGTATTTGTAAATCAGTTCTCAGATCTTTGCAGTAATATGTTGGCTGAGAAGAATGCTTTCTGACACTCTTCATGGACGAACGTGGGTGGCGGGTGGGTAGCTGCGAGTAGTCCTTCTTCATCTCTTTTGAGATAAAATGGTCAGACTGGTGTGGGAGGACTTTTTGTTCAGTTATATGTAATATTAAGGGACATATTAGCAGTAGAGGCTTCACAGTGTCTTATAAAGGTAAGCACAACTAATTAATTATTAACAGAATGATTTGTAGTTTGCAATTCAGTTTTACATGCATCGTCCCAACTGATCTATAAGAAAAGTTCAGTGTCAGGGACAAATGTTACTGTTACGATTCCCACGTTAAAGAGGAAGAAACTGTGACTGAGAGAGGTGGAATGACTTGCCCAGCCTACCTGCCTATGAAGGGATGCTGCATCCATGACCTCCCTGACCTCCCTCCTTCAGTCTCTATGTTTGGCTTCTAGAACAGTGTATTGCTGGTTCTTTATTTACCATCTCGATCATTCTTGTTAATTTTACTTCTTCGCTGGTTTTGCTTGTCTTCCTTGAAGTACTGACATTACAAATATTCATTTGTTCTTTTCCCTTCCCTCCCTTTTATGATAAACTTTCATTAGGAAAACTTATCCACTCTTATTGGATGGAAACCAAAGATTGGTTTGGTCAGCATTCATTTCAACCTCTTTCTTTTTTATCTTCCCATACAATGAAAGCTAGAAAGCTAAAAGTTACATTTCCCCACCTCCCTTGCAGCTAGGTTTCAGGGTACAGAATACGTTCCGCCAGTGGGAAAGTAGGGAAGGTATTTCAGTGTCTTTATTGAGCTATAATTCACATACCATACAATTCACCCATTTAAAGTGTATAATTCAGTGAATTTTAGTACATTCACAGACTTGTGCAACCACCAATACAATCAAGAAAAGATGGACTTTTCGAGAGGCGAAAGTGAGGCCAGAGTCCTCTCTTTACTGCTTTTCACTGTAACTGTTGGTAGGCTCAATCATGGAAGCATTGGGTGTGTAGCGTCTAGTCACTGACTTCCTCCGGGTCAAGAGGCAGTAGCATCAGTAGCTCTAGTGGCTTCCTGATTACTTGACTGAACTTCCTAATTATGATGGTGATTGTAGTTTTCCTAGCACATTATTTCTGCAGCCATTTTCTGGGCATTATTCCTGGAAATTCAATTTAGAGCCTGCTCCTCCAGCTTTTCCAATGATTTCATGAACACTTAATTCCCTGTATTAATTTCTTGCTGAAAAAGTTGTGAGAGTGATTTGTTTCTTACAAATGGACTAATTTGAGCTCAATTTTTGTATCTTTAACTTCCAACCTCTTATGAATCTTCTCTATTTGAGAGATACCGTATAGGCAACATGCCTTAAACTGAATTGATTATCCTCATTTAAGCCTTATCCTATTTCCCCAAGGAATGGCTCTACCCAACAGCCTGGTTTCAGGGTCACTAACCTTGCAGCTATCCTTAACTGCTTTTTCTTCCAACTTCCCTCTCTTCCCCTGTAATCTGTTAATCAGCCACCAAATCCTTCATTTCCAGCTTCTCTATCATCTCAACTTAGACCTTTGTTTCTCAGACTGTGACAGAGTCCTTTCTCATACCTGGACCCCCTCCCACTCTTAGGTCAGCCCCCATAGAGGCCAGAGTGATGTAGCCAAGGCACCATTCTCATAACGCCATGTTCTTTCTTTAAGATTCTTCAGTAACTCCTCTTGCTTAAAGAGTAAAATGCAAAATATAAGTTCCTTAGCATGGTGTTCAAAGCCTTCATGACTTTATGACTCTGTCTAGCTGTCTAGATTCATTTTCTGCTTTTTTCTTTTCTCACGTTAGACTTCAGTCATATTAAACTATACACCATAGCTTTTCACACTCTTATTTTTGAGTATACAGTTTTTCAACCATAATTTTACTGTTGAATTTTTATTTATCCTTCAAAAACCCTACTCACGTGTCATGTCCTTGACTGTAAAGCCTTTACTGAACAACTTCCCTCAATGCCCCCGCCACAACTCAGTGTGATCAGCAGCGTCCCGGGGCGCCTGGGTGGCTCGGTCATTAAGTGTCTGCCTCAGCTCAGGTCATGATCCCAGGGGCCTGGGATCGAGCCCCACATCCCATCGAGCTCCCTGCTCAACGGGAAGCCTGCTTCTCCCTCTCCCATTCCCCCTGCTTGTGTTCCCTCTCTCGCTGTCTCTCTCTCTCTCTCTCAAATAAATACATCTTTAAAAACAAATAAACAATCAAACAAAACAAAACAAAAGTCCCAGAGGTGAGTGATGAAGATTGCATTAACAACGTAAATATACTCAACGCCATTGAACTGTATACTCAAAATGGGTAAAATGGTAAATTCTATGTTATGTATATTTTCCTATAATAAAAACAGAAACTACCATTGTGTTTAGGATACATGAGTTCCATTTTCAGATCTTCCATCCTGCAGCTATTTTATGGAATTGAACTTGATATTCTACTTTCCTAGGGCTCACTTTTCTTATCTATATAATGAATGTAAGATCAGATCTTCTAGCTATAGCATAGTTTTGCCATCTGCTGGAAGATGCAATTCTGTGTGGTTGAGAGTCCATGTCAGTGACCATGCTACAGAAGATTCATTTCATCACCGTCCTGGAGAGCCTTCACTTTTCCTCCTGCAGGCTCATTGGGGGTGGGGGGCAGCTAAGCTGCAGCAGAGTGGTCCTAGCGACTGTTGACTGGAAGATGATCCTTCCTTAGTGTCCGTGGCATATCACAAATGGAACAAAATATCTATCCAGGATTCTGTTAACCACTTATTCATCCATTAATTCATTCAGCATTCATTAAGTATTTGCCATGTGTCAGGAACTCTACTAAGTGCCAGCGGTAGAGATATCAATGAGACATCTGTGGTTCAGAGCATTCACAGTCTAGTGGGATACATTGGCATGTTAACAAATACTTAAAATAAAAGGATTTTGCATTAAAAATATCAAAACAGAGATATGTACAAAGAAATGTGGGATTTGCAAAGAGTCGCTGATTGCCTGTGGGAAGTAAAACATCACAGAAAAGTTTAATTTTGAGCTAGTCTTGAATGAGGAGAAGCTCATGAAGCAGGAGCTGAATAAGAGAATTTCTGATTTTCCTCTTTCTTGATCTACCACCTGTGTTCATTTTGCCCCCAAATGGCAGCTGGGTATGAGGAGAATTCAGGAAAGTTGCCATATCCTTGGCAGGATGGCTTCTATAAATGGCATTTTTTTTTTCTTAAACCTGGTATCTTCTGATACATTCCCATAGATATACCCTCTCCTAATAGCCTTTAAAGACCCCCTTAGGCAAAGATAAAATATTACCCACAATCTGCTATTCTCTTAATAGCTTTGCCAATGTTTGCTATTCCAATGTCAACAGTCATTATATAGCTTGGCTTTCAATGTGGGATTAAACCTCTTTTATTCTTGAGGTAATCAGAAAAGCAATTGGATAGTTGGTATGCTCTTTGGAATCCCATTGCAAAAGAATGAGTTTCTGCCAGATCCTGTCATGGAAGAAGAAAACAGACACAAAAGGTGAAAAAAAAAAACCTCCTAAAATGGAAGTGCTGACAGGTTACACCAGTCACAAAACAGACGTGCAGCACCCAAGGGTCACTGACTTGGAAGACGTGCCAAAGTTGGCCAGCAGGTCCCAGCATGCAGGGGCTGGAAGGGAACTAATTAATTAAAGAGTGTCAAACATGTTGTCAGAGTGCAGACAGCAGAAAATAAAATGGACTTCACATGGTTTAACCAGTAGGGGAAGAGTAGGATCATACTAAACTCATAAAAAATTACTTCAGAAAAAGAGAGATTCCAATACATTTTGATTCTATCATGGTTAGAAGATGAATTGCTGTTTCAAATTCTGGCTGGCAATAGAGGCTAAAGGCTTCCGAAAAAGAAGGAAAAATTAATGTTTATTGAGCACCTACTATATTGCCAAACACTGAGAGAAGCCTTCTGGGAAGATATAGTGATACTTTCGTTTATATCGTATTCTGTGTAGAGTTGGGTAGTGTTTTAGCCCAGGTGCCATATTGTATATGTTACTTCATTTAATTATTGTGAAATCTCACTGAAGGATATGTTATTTTTTCTAGTTGAGGAAGCAGGTAACAGACCTACATCTTAACTCTGATTCCCAATGTACTAGCTATGTTACCTTGGAAATTACTTTATGTCACTGGACCTGGAAGCCCTCTCTCTTCCCACTCTTCCATCCATACGGATACAAGGCAATGGATGGCTTCCACCGGAACAACTCTAAGGGAATAGTCCACATGCCTTGCCAGCCTATGCAAAATGCTGACATGGTCAGAGTTTGGTTCAACCTTAATTTTTCCCTCTTAAAAGGTTTTTTCTTCAAGGCCTGAGCCTTCTCAAGTTCTCTTCTCCCTCCTTTCAAAAACCTGCTCTCAAGTTCTGCCTTTCACATCAGGGCATAAGATCCCGAAGAAACTTTTTTGCTGTCGACCCTTTCAAGAGCATCTGTATTGTAACAGGGAGCTAAGCACTGAACTAGGATCCCTAGCAGTCATTGTCTTCTGTCTGGAAACCTTAGACTCTTATTTTGGAGAGTTCTCCTGCCAGGGTTCTTTAAGCACCCACTCTTGGCACAGTGTCTCCATTTGTGGCGGCTGCTGGAATACAGGCTCTTAGATTCCTGTTCTTACCTGGGAAGGGTGCTATAGTCTGTTATGTCCACAGGCACGTTTCTGGCTCTGTCAGAAAATTTTCCTCTTCATTTCCTTTACATTTGGACCCTCTCTTTGGGCCTAAATATAGGGTTAAAACCACTGCTGGTGATTCAAAAAAGATGGAAAGAGGAAAAGCAGGTGCTTCCATGCCTACCCACGTGAGACCATTCCCTTGATCCATTGCCGTGCCCTGTGTCTGTGGTTTGTTAAGATTCCCAGTCAAAAGGAGAGAAAGCATTATAAGGCTGATCTCCCTTTCTTGATCAAGTCACACTCAGTCATTTCTTCTATCCCAAGCCACTGCCAACTGACCTTACAATTGCAGAGGTAAAATATATAAATAAATAAACAGATAGATAAGTAGATGGTCTCTTACAAGAATGTTGGACATCTTTGCTTTTAGCAAAAATGAGAAAAATAGAGGAGATAGATGTTTAGGCTTTAGGAAATTGTTAAAGTGGGTATGAAGGTTGATAGCCTTTGTTTTCTGCTCATGCCTTAAAGTCACACCAGCAAGCAGTCAGCCAGTTCCTTTACCTGGAGGCTATTCTTGCTTAGATTTCAATAATAATTTTTCTCTTAGCCATGGGTACCATTGCCACTTACTTAAATTATCCTTACAGGGATGTTGGATGCCTGCCCTTGGGTTCCTATTTGCTATATTTTCCTTCAGGAGTTTGGAAATAGAGGTTTTCATTTTGTTTCAGACCACTTTGAAAGAGCTAGAAAAATTAAGGGACAGAAGTAATATCCATTGAGCGCTAATTATAAACTTGGCCCTTTATATAAATGACTTTACTAAATCCCTCATAAGAATACTCTGATATAGAACTTATTATTGCCAGTACACAGTTGGTTATACTGGGTCCCATACAGTATCTTAAACTTGCCTAGGGTCCCAGTGACAGTATATTAGCTCCCTCTACCACTGCCCCTGACATAGTCCCTGTCTTAGACTCTCTTTGTTATCTACATAACATGAAGAAACTAGGAGGCTCTTAAGTTCTACCACAGTCACTTTGGGTAACAGATTTATTGCTTCAAACTCTGGAAACCATTGCTGATTCTATCCCTAAGCTACAGTGCAGCTGAGCCCAGAAGGAAACACTGGAGAAGCTGTGAATCAGAACATAGATTCACAGTACAGGGTGGGCCTTGATAATCACCTTGGTCTCTTCCCACTTTGGGACAGAGTCCTGAACCCAGAGAGAGACTTTGATGTGTAGAGGGTCACATAAGGAATTAAGCTCAGCTTAGGATCCAGATCTTCCAAGCCTAGGCTTCAAAGGACATCTCTATGACCACCCACAGTTGTTTCTTCATTCACACACCCCTATAGGAGTCTCCTACCACTGAGCTTCACGGGAAAGTTTGAATATTGCCCCTAGAAGGTATGCTGAGAAAGAATGATTCCACACCCTGCACTATTTCAAGAAATCAAGTCATTCATGTAAGGATTCTAGATAGTCACAGGCCAATGTACCCCAACGACAAGATACATCCAGCGCTGAGATCAGAGTCAACAGTGCAATTCCTAGTATCTGACACCTTGCTTCTTTTGATTTATTCATTGTCTAAAAGATGATCCAGAAGTTGGACGCTACTTCTAAATCACCAGGTTTTTCATTGTAAGTGACAACCTTTGCATTTTATTAGCATAGTCTACTTTTTAATAAGACTTTACAGGGCCAATATATCATAACAGCATCATTAAAACATTCCCCTGTACTGGTTATAAATTGCCTTGATGGTGCTGTGACTACATCTCCCAGAGCACCTTTGACAGAATGAGTCTTAAGATCCAGGCATGTCATTGTCACAGCAGAAGGATGACATTGTAGCCCAGCTTGGCTCCCCTCCTCAGGGAAAAGGCATATGGTGGTATAAGAAAAGAGACAGGCGCTGTCCAGGGTACAATTGGTGGGTCTGTCACTGATGAGCTAACTGTTAGACTTTGGAAAGCCACTTAACCTCTCTGGGGCCCTTCTTTATCTATAAAATAAAATTGTCCTTGTCTAGCTCACAGAGTTACTGGGAAGAGCAAATAAGATAATGTATATAAAAACGTTTTGAAGACCAGGTTAAATTCTCCAGAAAGCAGACTCAGAGAGATTTTAACATGAAGGACATTTATTGGAGAGTGCCTTTCCCCATTGTGTAAAAATAGTCCTCTGATAATGGTCAGTTACGTCTGCCAAGATGGTGTCTCCTCTTCTTTGTTTCTGGTCCTTAGACACAAGAACCGAATAATTAAAAGATAGCTGCTGTAACTTTCAAATCCAATGTATTCTAGTCTGAAATGTCCCTCCTTAGGTGACCAAGACTGCTAACCCCACACAGCCCAATGTTGGGTATATGCAGCTCATGAATATCCTAAGTATGTTATTGAGAGTGGTACTGACTGGACCACTCCTGCTTCTTCCCCCTGACTTACAAGTTTATGTATTCTAAGTATTAGAGATGAGCCACTTACACAGATCTTTGGTTCAAAGATTCTACTGAGTCCTGGAAGCTGGTATACTGTCCTTGCAATAAAGTATTGTTTCTCAGACGGTAGTGCAGTCAGGCCTTTTGCTGGCCATTCCAACACATTATCAGGACAGCAGTGTCTGGATGGTGAGATGTGTTGTATGACCAGTGGATCTCTTGGTTTACATTCTCTCCCTCTGCTTGCTTTTATAGGGTCATAAGGTCTGATTTCAGGATGTGTAGGACTCTATGGTGGTGGATCCAATGCTCAATAAGCCCTTGGATGTTACTTATTCCTGAGTGCCTTTGAGCAAGAAAGGCACATTCATACTTGAGAAATGTGTCTATTTGTCAGAACGAGTATCTGCCACTTTCTAGGTTGAAGGGGTCTAATGTAACCAACTTGCCACCAAGTGGCCATTTGGTTTCCTCAAGGAGTGGTACCATATTGGGGACTTAGCACTGGTGTCTGTTTCTGATAGTTTGGACATTTAGGGGACATGGTGTGTCATTTACCTTTAGTAAGTTGGAGTCCATGTTTTCAGAATGCAAACAATCTCTATCCCTGCTGTGATAGCCACTTTGCTCAACTCTCTATCATGCTAAAACAAGGGTAGCCAATAAAGAGACTGGCTGACATCACCTGGCCAAGTAATTTTGTCTGATTGGTTAAGTTCTCTACTGTCGTAATAGAAACTCTTTTAGGCATTAACATGCAATACAAAGATTTTCATATACTGCCTCTACCATCATGCTTCTATCACCTTCCACCCCCACAAACCATCTTGTCCCTGATCTTGTCATTTTTCCTCTTCTAATTCCACCACTAGCCATGCAAGTCATTCACCACTGTCTGTGAGTCCGTATGTATTCATATCTCAGGCCACTTATGTTTCCATTTTCTTCCTCTCCTTTCTCCACTGTTTTATCTCACCTGCTGGTCCTCTGCTGGTCTTGGTTTTTTACCTGGAATGGTGATCCAGACGCTTGATTGTGAAGGGTATGAACATCTGGTCCTGGCGCCCTTCTTAGGCCAGAGAAGAGTAGACGCTCAGGCACATTTTCAAATTAGGAATTCCATTAGAAATGTTTTCTCTCATGAGTGTTTTTCAAGGCCAACCCCGAGTGAGGATTTAGTGTACCCACACGTTTTCTGCTTGGACACAGAATGAGTCAGCACATTCACCTGTATTGCATAGGTCCTTTTCTCCTCAGTCAGTTGCTCATAAGAAACCTCTCCTACCAACGCTTTACAACCATGAGTGTGATTTGAGGAAGGAGTGCTGGTGTGTCTGGGTTCCATGCAGCTCAATTGCTTTTCCCCTTTGGCCCTGCTTGTGATTTATTCCAGGTGTGAGGCTCCCATCTTACAGTGTATTGTTTTTGGACTCGCCTGACCTGATGGCTTGGTGAATCTAACAGAACCCAGTTAATAATAGGTCATTCTAGATGCATGGTCACTTGATGTCCCATGGTCAAATGCTCTGTATCTGTCAGACATCAATAGCATGCCAAATTTAGTCTTTCAAAAAGTAAATGATTCTCTAATACAAGTGGCATGGCCTTGCTCCAGAACCTCAGGCATCTATATTGTTATTCTCCCTTTGGTCATTGCCATAAACTCCAAAATATATCTTTTCCTACAACTGGCATATCTAACATCATAAGCTTTTCAGGATATTTACACTGCATTCTTAGCCTGCTATGCAAGAGTCTTTCCTACTTTGGGCTGTCTGAAAACTGGCAGCGGTCTTTCTATGGGCTGAAGCAGCATTTCCAGGTACGTAATAAGCTACCTTCAAAACATGAAGGGGTCTAACAGGCACTCTGCTTCATTCTTTGTGGTAGGAGAAGCATGATGAAATAATTTGACTTGGATGGAATGTCTCCGCATGCCCCTAACCACTAGACCTCTCAAAATTTTACTAATGCGGCAGGCCTCTTGATCTTCGTCAGGGGCACAGAAATGCTGAAGCATGTGTGTCTTACCAAGGCCTCCACTGTGCTAACCATTTCTTGTTCGTCTAGACCAATAAACACGATGTTATCAAAGTAGCAGATTAATGCAGTATTCTATGGGATATCAGGATGGTCAAGATATTTTCAAACAAAATTATGACTGAGGATGGGAAAAGTTAACATAGCCCTGAGACAAAACTGTGAACGTATATTGGTGTTCATTCTATATGACTTCAAACTGTTACTGGCCCTTTATTTAAAAGGGAAAGAAAAGAATGCATTTGTGAAATCAGCAGTTGTATACCCTGTACCTGGGTCCATATAAATCTGCCTGAACAAAGATATCACATCTGGCTCGGCAGCTGCAATTGGAAATACTATTTTGTTGGGTTTGCAGAAGTCTCCTGCCATCTTTCAGGATGCTTCTGATTTCTTCAGGGACCAGACTGCTGTATTAAGTGAGGATTTGATGGGTACCAACATTCATGCATCCTTGGGATCTCATGGATAGTGCTGGTTTCTGCCATCCTGAGTATGCAGTTTTTAAAACTAAATTCTTCTCCTGAAACCAATATTACCCTATACGTTAACTAACTAGAATTTAAATAAAAACCTGAAAAAGAAAAAAAAAGATTAATAAAAAAATGTATTATCTTTTCCAAGAGAGAGGAGAGGAGAGTAGTTTTAGAGATTGCTGTTTGGCCTTTGCACTAAGGTTATCCTTGACCTGAAAGCCAAGGGATCTGCTGTGGGAGTTACGCTGACCATAAGCTATGTTTATCCCAATTATATTTGGAAAGTGGTGAAAAGACAAAACTGGTAGGTTTGAGGACCCACTGTTAGCTGAACCTGGGCCAGGATTTAATTTATTAACTGGCCTAACAAAAGGACCACATTGCGATATTAGGTCTATAGCCACTCCAACCATGTATCAAGAAACTCTACAAAAGTTTGGATAGGAGACTCCAGATTAAGAGGGCATCATAGGAGTCTCCTGAATTTTCTTCCTCCCATAGACACACCGAATGTACATTTACACAGAGGGTAATTCCTTCTGAAGGAAATTGAGAAACAAGCTGAGCAACTCCTACACATCAGGCAATTGAGAAAACACCCCCATTGAAACAGAAAAGCGTGAGACGTACTGTCATCATAAATCCCACCCCAAGGCACAGCAGCATACAGTCAGGGAACCCCATCTTCATGAAGAGTGAGCAGTTTGGACTGCACATATCAGGCTCCAGATTTTAAGGCTCCCACCCAGAGGATGGGCCCCTAAAACACCTAGCTTTGAAAGCCACAGCAGCTTGCATTCACAAGTTTCACTGGAATATAGTAAACAAAGAAGAAGTTCTTAATGGGTGTGCTAGCACTTGCCACAACCATCCTTCCAGGGCTCAGTGCAGAGGGAGCAGGCAAAGACACACTCTCCCAGTCTCTCCCTGGAAGGGGTTTTAGTGCATATCTTACAGGCTGCTGCATAAGGGTTCAACTTCTAATTAACACACATCTGGATGCTGAGTGCAGTCCTCCCTAGAGCTCCAAAGAGCAGGTGGGTACTTTCCCTGACTTCTCTCTTTTGTCTCATTTCAGTAATAAATTCAAGTTGCCAGTATCTCCCAGGAAGGAGCTTGTCCTCATATCTAGCACCCCAACTTGCCAGCTAAGGAACAAGTCCCCAAATCACTTAGCTCTGATAGCCAGTGCGGTGTGCATCCATGAGTCCCATAGGACTATAGCATACATAAATGCAGTTTTTAAATGGGCACAGGAGCCCTCCCATAGCTATATATCCAGGTTCAGTACAGAGGGAATAGCCAAAAATGCTCATTTCTAGTTTTTTTCTAGGAGAGGCTTACGTGCGTATTTTACCACCTTCTACCTGGGGGTCCGTCTTCTAATCAGCCTGCATCTGAGTGATGACTGCAATCACCTTTTTTGGGACACTGATGTATCTTGGCATACCCCCAACTCCTGAGAGCCACTAGAAGAAAGAGATGCAGCTTAGATAATCACAAAGTTTAGAGAGGCAAACAGAAGCCTGGGACAGGCTGACTGATGAGATTCATCTCCTACACGAGACCACTCTGTCATGATTAGAAGAGGTGGTTGTTTTATCTAATGTGGAGAAATTGACACAACAACCATATGAAAATGAGGAAACAGGAGAATATATTCTAAACAAAAGAATAAGATAAATCTCCAGAAACTGATCTTAATGAAATGAAGATAAGTGATTTATCTGATAGATATTTCAAAATATCAGTAATGAAGAAGTTTGCTGAGGTCAGGCAGCAATGCATGAACAAAGTGAGAATTTCAGCAGAGACAGAAAATATTTTAAAAGGACCAACCAAATCATAGAGCTGAAGAATACAGCTAAACTGAAGATTCTATAGAGGGATTCAGTGGAAGACTAGATCAAGTGAAATATGGAATCAGAGAACTTGAAGACATAGCAATGGAGGTCATTCAGTCAGAAGAGCAATAGAGAAAAAAGAATGGAAGAATGAGGATAAAGGACCCATGGGATACCATCAAGAGGACCACTGTATGCATTAGGATGGTCCCACAAGAGAAAAGAGAGGGAGAAAAGGGTCAAAAGCATTTTCAAGGAAATAAGGGCAGAAAAATTCCCTAATGTTGGGAAAGAAACAGACATCCAGATCTAGGAAGCCCAACGAATACCAAAATAAGATGACAAAAAGGTCCATTCTAGGACACTTTATAATTAAATTATCAGAAGTTAAAGACGGGGTGCCTGGGTAACTCGGTTGGTTAAGCATCTGACTCTTGATCTCAGCTCAGATCTTGATTGCAGGGTCATAAGTTCAAGCCCTGGGCTCCATTGCATTGGGCTCCACGTTGGATGTGGGGCCTACTTAAAAAAAATAAATAAAAGAATCCGTTGTTTAAAAAAAAAAAGGAAGTTAAAGACAGAATTTAAAAGCAATAGGAAGAGCAACTTGTATATACAAGGGAACTCCAATAAGACTATTAGAAAAAATTTTAGCAGAAACCATGCAAGCCAGGAGGAAGTGGTATATTCTAAGTGCTGAAAAAAAGAAAAATCCAACTCTTCCAACCAAGAATACTTTACCTGGCAGAGTTGCTTTTCAGAATTGCAGAACTGAGTAAGAGATAAATGTTTTTTCCAAAATATAAAAGGAACTCATACTACTTGATAGCACAAAATAAATAATCTAATTAGAATGTGCAAAGGACCTGAATAGACATTTTTGCAAAGATGTGCCCAGCATCACTAATCATCAGAGACACATACAATAAGGTATCCACCTGTTATCAAAAAGACAAGATAACAGATGTTAGCAAGGATATGGAAAAGATAAACTTTGTACACTGTTAGTGGGAATGTAAACTGGTTTAGTCATTGTAGAGATTGCTTAAGAAATTAAAATAGAACTACCGTATTCTACAGTATACCCATTTGGCTATATACCATTTTGGGTATATAGCCAAAGAAAATGAAATTACTACCTTGAGGTCGCTGCACTCTTATGTTCATTGTAGCATTCATTATTCACAATAGCCAAGGTATGGAAATAACCTAAGTGTTCATTGACAGATGATTGGATAAAGAAAATGTTTATCTATCTATCTATCTATCTATCTATCTATCTATCTATCTATCTATCTATCTATTCAGTGAAAAAAGAAAATTCTGTTACTTGCAAAACCATGGATGAACCTAAGTGGAATAAGCCAGAGAGAGACAGACAAGCATTGTATAGTTTTACCTGTGAGTAGAATCTAAAAACAAACAAAACAAGGTTGAACTCACAGAAGCAGAGAGTAGAATGGTGGTTATCTGGGGCTTGGGGGTAGAGGAAGTAGTATGGAAAGACTGATAAAAAGGTATAAACTTTCAGTTGTGAGATGAATGAGATCTGAGGATCTAATGTATAACATGGTGACTGTAGTTGAAAAAACTATATTGTGTACTTGAAATTTACCAAGGTAGTAGAACTTATGTGTTCTCACACACAAAAAGGTATATATATGAGGTGATGGACATATTAATTAACTCAGTGGTGACAATTCTTTCACAGTGTACACATATATCAAATCTTTATGTACGTTTGTTTATTTACATTTTCTACCAAAAAGCTCTTGTTTTTGATTCATGTATAATTAACATACAGTGCTCTGTTAGTTTCAGGTATACAATACGATTCAACAATTATAAACATTTTTCAGTACTCATTAAAATAAGTGTTTCTTAATTCCTTTCATCTGTTTCACCCATACCCCATCCATGTCCTCTCTGGAAACCACCATTTTGTTCTCCATTTTCAAGTCTGGAGTTTTATTGTTTGTTTGTCTCTTATTTTCTTTGTTCATTTGTTTTGTTTCTTAAATCCCACATATGAAGGAAATCATGTGGTATTTTTCTTTCTTCGATTGACTTATTTCATTTAGTATTATACCCTCTAGATCCATCCATGTTGTTAAAAATGGCAAGATTCCATTTTTTATGGCTGAGTAGTATTCCATTGTGTGTATATGTATATATGTATACCATATCTTTATCCACTCATCTATCAATGGACGTTTGAGTTGCTTCCATATTTTGGCTATGGTAAATAATGCTACAGTAAACACAGAGGTGCATATATCTTTTCAAATTAATGCTTTCCTTTTCTTTGGTTAAATACCCAATAGTGACATTACTGGAGCATATGGTTTTTCCATTTTTAATTTTTTGAGGAATCTCCATACTGTTTTCCACAGTGACTGCACCATTTCCATTCCTACAAACAGTACATGAGGGTTTCATTTTTTTCCCCACAGCATCATCAACATTTGCTATTTCTTGTGTTTTTTATTTTAGCCATGCTGACTGGTGTAAAGTGATATTTCATTGTGGTTTTAATTTACATTTTCCTGATGATGAGTGATGTTGAGCATCTTTTCATGTGTCTGTTGGCCATCTGTATGTCTTCTTTGGAAAAATGTCTATTCAGATCTTCTAATTTTTAATCATTATTATTTTTTTTTGGTTTTGAGCTGCATCAGTACTTTATATATTTTGAATATTAACCCCCTATTGGATATATCATTTGCAAATGTATTGGAAATATACTGCAAATATATCCCATTCAGTAGATTGACATTTTGTTTTTTTGATGGTTTCCTTTGCTGTACAAAAGATTTTGTTTTGGTATAATCCCAATAGTTTAAATTTACTTTTGTTTCCCTTGCCTCAGAAGACATACCTAGAAAAACATTCCTACAGCTGATGTCAAAGAGATTACTGCCTGTGTTTTTTTGTAGGAATTTTATGGTTTCAGGTCTCACATTTAGGTCTTTAATCCATTTTGAGTTATTTTTGTGTGCGGTGTAAGAAAGTGGCCCAGTTTCTTTCTTTTGCATGTAGCTGTCCAGTTTCTTCCATACCATTTGTTCAAGAGTCTGTCTTTTCCCCCATTGTATATTCTTGCCTCTTTTGTCATAGACTAATTTCCCATACATGTGTGGGTTTATTTCTGGGCTCTCTATTCTTTTGTCTTGATCTATGTGTCTGTTTTTGTGTCATTGCCATACTATTTTGATTACTGCAGCTTTGTAGTTTATGTTGATATCTAGAATTGTGGTACCTCCAGCTTTGTCCTTCTTTCTCAAGATTGCTTTGGCTATTCAGGGTCTTCTGTGGTTCCATACAGATTTTAAGATTATTTGTTCTAGTTCTGTGAAAAAATGTTGTTGGTATCTTAATAGGGATTGCATTAAATCTGTAGATTGCTTATGGGTAGTACAGACATTTTAACAATATCAGTTCTTCTAATCCATGAGCATGGAATATGTTTCCATTTGTTTGTGTCACCTTTGATTTCTTTCATCAGTGTTTTATACTTTTCAGAGTACATGTATTTCACGTCTTTGGTTAAGTTTGTTCCTAGGTATTTTCTTCTTTTGGTACAAGTGTAAATGGAATTATTTTCTTAATTTTTCTTTCTGCTACTTCATTATTAGAATATAGAAATTCAACAGATTACTCTGTATTAAATTTGTACCCTATGACTTTACTGAATTCATGTATCAGTTCTAGTCATTGTTGGTGTAGTCTTTGAGGTTTTCTATATATACTATCATGTCATCTACAAGTAGTGACAGTTTTACTTCTTCTTTACCAGTTGGATGACTTTTACCTGTCTCTCTCTCTCTCTCTTTCTCTCTCTTTTTTTTTTTTTTTTTTTTTTGGTCTGATTGCTTGGCTAGGACTTCTAGTACTGTGTTGATTAAAAGTAGTGAGAGTGGACATCCTTATCTTGTTCCTGATCTTAGAAGAAAAGCCCTCAGTTTTTCACCATTGGGTATGATGTTAACTGTGAATTTTTCATATATGGCCTTTATTATGTTGAGGTATGTTCCCTCTAACCTCACTTTGTTGAGAGTTTTTATGATGAATGGATGTTGTAATTTGTCAAACCATTTTCTGTATCTATTGAGATGCTCATATAGTTTTTATCCCTTGTCTTGTAAATTTGATGTATCACATGGATTGGTTTGTGAATATTGAGCCACCTTTGCTTCCCTGGAATAAATCCCACTTAATCATGGTGAATGGATTTTTTTTAATGTATTGTTGAATTGTTTGCTATATTCTGTTGAGGACTTTTATATGTATGTTAATCAGAGATATTGGCCTGCAGTTTTCTTTTCTTTGTTGTTGTTGTTGTTGTTTTTGTAGTGCCTTTATTTGGTTTTAGTATCAGGGTAATCTGACCTCATAAAATGAATTTGAAGACTTTTTTTCCTTTTCTATTCTTTGGAATAGTTTGAGAGGAATAGGTATTAACTCTTCTTTTAATGTTTGGTAGAATTCACTTGTGAAGCCATCTGGTCTTGGACTTTTTTGAGAGGGGAGTTTTTTGATTACTCATTCAATTTCTTTGCTACTAATAAGTCTGTTCAAATTTTCTATTTCTTCCTGATTCTGTTTTGGAAAGTTATATGTTCCAAGGAATTTATCCATTTCCTCTAGATTGTCCAATTTCTTGGCGTATAATTTTTCATAATATTCTCTTATAATCCTTTGTATTTCTGGGGTGTCAGTTATTTCTCTCCTTCATTTCTGATTTTATTTATTTGAGTCTTCTTTTTTTAATTAATGAGTCTGGCTAACAGTTTATAAGTTTTGTTTAATTTTTAAAAGAACCAGCTCCTGGTTTTGTTAATATTTTGTATTGTTTATTTCAGTCTCTAATTTATTTCTGCTCTAATCTTTATTTTTCCTTCCCTTTACTGGCTTTGGGCTTTGTTTGTTCTTCTTTTTCTAGCTCCTTTAGGTATACAGTTAGGTTTTTTTGAGATTTTTCTTGCTTCTTGAGGTAGGTGTGAATTGCCATGATCTTCCCCCTTAGATCAACTTTTGCTGCATCCCAAAGATTTTGGACTATTGTGTCTTTATTTTCATTTGTCTCCGTATAATTTTTTATTTCCTCTTTGGTTTCTTGGTTGACCCATTCATTGTGGCGTGTTATTTAATCTCCTTGTATTTGTGTTGTTTTCAGATTTTTTCTTGTGATTGATTTCTAGTTTTACACCTTTGTGGTAGGAAAAGATTCATGATATGATTTTAGTCGTTTTTAATTTCTTGAGACTTGTTTTGTGGCCTAACATGTGATCTAATCTGGAGAATGTTCCATGTGCACTTGAAAAGAATGTGTATTCTTATGGTTTCAGATGGAGTGGTCTGAATATGTCTGTTAGGTCCATCTGGTCCAATGTATTATTCAAAGCCATTATTTCCTTGCTTATTTTCTATTTGGATGATCTATCCATTGACATAAGTTGGGTGTTAAAGTCCCCTACTATTAGTGTATTACTGTCAATTTTTTTCCTTTTTGTCTGTTAATAGTTGCTTTATATATTTAGGTGCTCCCATATTGAATGTAAAAATTTTTACAATTGTTGTATTTCCTTGTTGGATTGTTCCCTTTATTGTTATGTAGTGTCCTTCTTTGTCTCTTGTACAATCTTTGTTGTAAAGTATATTTTGTTCAATATAAATATTGTTATCCCATCTTTCCCTTCACTTCCATTTGCATTCTGTTCCTTAACTTTCAATCTGCATGTGTCTTTAGGTTGAAAGTGAGTTTCCTGAAGGCAGCATATAGATGGATCTTGTTTTTTTTTGTTTTGTTTTGTTTTGTTTTGTTTTGTTTTGTTTTGTTTATCCATTCCATCAGCCTGTGTCTTTTGATTGGAACATTTAGCCCATGTACATTCAAAGGAGTTATTGATAGGTATGTATTTATTACCTTTTTTTTTTTTTTTTTTTACTTGTTTTACAGGGGTGCCTGACTGGCTCAGGTGGAAGAGCGTGGGACTGGATATTGAGGTTGTGGGTTCAAGCGCCATGTTGGGTGTAGAGATAACTAAAAATTTTAAAAAACTGAAAAAAAAATCATTCTGTATAGGTCAGCCGCCCCCCCCGCCAGGTTACCATTCTTACATTGCTGCTTATTATAGTAATCACATCCATTTGTCTTCCACCTGAATGTACTGCCACCAGGCTTCCATTGTCTTGAGGTCCTGTCATATCCATGGCTCTCAGTGAGCCTAGTTCTGTAATGGCTGCACCTACAAAGAGCTCTGCTCTATAGTCAGGAACACCACTGAGCATTTTAGTGGTGCTGATGCCCTCTCACAAGATCATTGCTTGTGGCCTTGGCAACTGGTGTGTCCATTGTCTTTCTTGTGCACCATTATCATATGTTGGATTTTCTGGCCTTATATAGTGTATCCACTCCAGCACATCCACTTCTTTAATTTTTTAATTTTCTTCTTTCAACCATTTCCACAAGAATTCTGCATTTGAACCTTACTTACTCAGTGTGGGTCATCACTTTTTTCAGGTTTCTAGGAGTCATCCTTGCAGCAAGTTCACCTCACCTCCTGGGGTCTTTGCTAGGGTGTTAAATCCTGTTTCTCAGGAGACTGCTCCCACAGTGTTAAACTCTCCCTCATCCAATTTGATATTCTTGCCCTCTTGATCAAATACCATAACTAGTGCCATACATTTAGCCCCTGCCATACCTAGCTTTCCCAGCTTCTTTGGGGTATAAATAGTTCCTTTCATCCCTTATCAGGCCCAAAATGTCCAGCTAGGTTTTGCCATGACTTAAGCTGAGTCCAGAAGAGGAGGTAGAGTCTTATCCTGGGTGGGGGGCCTGTCATCTTGTTAGGAGAGAGGGCTCTTCATGGTCTTCAAGCCAGGAGGTAGTATTAGCTGTTAGTAGTGAGTGCTAGGCTGCTAGTGAGTGTTCAGAGCATTCAGAGAAGCTTAAGGAGTCACGATTTTCAAGGACACAAACCCAGATGTTTCCATCCTAAATATCAGGGTCCCAGATTTTCACAGGACCCTGACCTTGAAATAGCAGACCTGCCTTTTCTCAGAATTTAATCTTCTTTGGAGGTTGGTGGTATAGATTGAATGTTTATGTCCTCTCAAAGTTCACATATTGAAACTGAATCCCTAGTGTGATTGTATTTGGAGGTGGGGCCTTTGAGAGGTGATGAAACCTTCATCAGGGCGATTAGTTCTCTTATAAGAGAGGCCCCAGAATGCTCCCTTGCCCCCTTCTGCCATATGAGGCCACAGGGAAAAGGTGGCTGTCCGTAAATCAGGAAGTGGAGCTCAGCAGACACAAAATCTTCCTGCTACTTGACCTTGGACTTTCCAGCCTCCAGAATGTGAGAAATGAATGCGCGTTGTTTATATGCCATACAGTCTATGTTATTTTTGTAAAACAGCCTAGATAACAAAGACATTTGGCTGCTCTTATGATGAAGTGCTGATCCTTGACTTAAGCTTTCTCTGCACATCAATGCAGGAGATGAGAGTGTCTTCATAGGTTACCCTTTTCATATTTGGCTTTCCATTGCCTGTTAATTGCTCTCAGACTTTTATTATCTTTTCTAGAATGTCACTCAAATGTAGGATAACCCCTGGAATTTATTGTCTTTGTGATTACTCTCCCCCATAGTTTTCACAACCTCTGGTATATTGTACCACTCAATGCACTCCATTCTACCTGTGTGCCATTCCAGTTCATGTCTGGTGCCCATTTTAACAACTGGATACTCACCTTGTACCAGATACTCAGTTCTTCACCAGTGGCAATTAGGTCTTCACGGACAGCCAGGCAGTGAGTGAGTGATTCATCTCCTACACCCTTTCTTGCCAGCTTCTTTTCCCAATCATTCTGGTCGTGATGGACCCAAGTTGGGTTTCCAGGAAGCTCTGAGACGAAGCGTAATGTTCAAGGTATTATTAGGGGTGGCCTTGGAATCACACCTCTGGAAGAGAGGGGAAGGGAACACGATTAGGTAGAGGAGTCAAGGTGCAGTGTTGCCAAGCCCACAGGACACTCTGCAGCTAAAATGGCACATTAGAGCTCTACAGAGTTCAACTGGAAAGGCTGGGCTCTTCTAACCATGTCAGTCAGTTATTGGATATGATTGCTACACAAACAAGGGCCATGATTTGGGGGAGGAAGGCTTTGCAGCTGAAGCAGTCCCTAAAGGGGCAATTGGCTGGAGGCTTTCTACAGACACCACTCTCTGCACTCAGGCAGCAAATCCTCTAGTGAGGGGAGATCTGGGAAGCACCCCCAGCATTCACCACAGAAAATATTACAGCCCTTCCCTGCCCCCCCCCATCCCTCGTCTTGCCTCCGAGGTTCATTGCTAACTCATTCCTCCTTGCTGGTCTCCATCTCTGCCATCTAGGTTTCTCATCTATTAAATGGGAGTGACAATGATCCCTTGCCTGTGTCCCATAATTGTTACAGCGTTCAAAAGAGATAACGGATAGGAAAAGGCTTTGTAAACTACAAACTACTTTACTACTGCTCTCTAAATATTATCATTACAAACTTTCAAGATTATTCAAGATCAAAAAATATATGGTAAAAACAAACAGAGCATGGCCTCTGTTTCTCCATTAATCTTCTATTAAAACTACCTAATTTCTTTGGTTGATAGTTAATATGTTTTTTTGTTTGTTTTTTATTTGAGAGAGAGAGAGAGAGAGACAGTGTGCAGGTGTGGGGCAGGGGCAGAGGGAGAAAGAATCTCAAGCAGACTCCCTGCTGAGTGTGGAGCCTAACTCGAGGCTCAGTCTCACAACCCCAAGATCGTGACCTGAGCCAAACCAAGAGTTGGACTTTCAGCTGCCTCAGCCACCCTGGTGCCCCTGATAGTTAATGTTTTTAACCCTTAAGGATTCTGTTACTCCTAATCACATTGATCAAAGACACCAGATTTTTTTTTTAATGCTATTTTGAGTATAAGAAAACCATCTTTATGTTTTACCTTGGGCACCAAACACTCAGTAACTGATAGTTGGTGATGACGATGAAGGAGCACATGTGGAGTGAAGGAAGGGACTGCTGTTTACGGAGTCATTTCTATTTGCCAAATACCACGTGAGGTTCTTCCCATGTTGCCTTTTCCACATCAACCTCATGAAGTTTGGAAGTGGGGTCTTCTAAACTCTAGGTCAAACAGCAAGCTCTTAATTTTCATTTTTGGACACTCTGCTGCCTCCTTAAGAGACAAGAAGACCCACAAATCCTGTCATGCCATTCCTGATGTACAGATTTTGAAGTCAGTGCTCACTTCATTTCTTGGAAAAATGTAGTTACGTCTGCAGAGCATAAATCTGTAAAAACACAAAATTAATACATCATATTCATCTTCAAAGTATCCACATTTGGGAATTGGGAAACTACAGCAAGTATTTTTCCTGCAACAAATCAGAGCCTAAGCCCGACACTGCAGCCCCAGAATGCACCTGTGTTCGGCAGTTCTATCTAGGGAGTAACCGGCATGATCTACTGCACTGGCTCTTTCAAAGAGAAGCCTCAGAAGGGAGGAGAAGAATGTCTGAGGGTTTGTCTGGGGAAAAATAAAAGAAATAATTGTTCTAAAAAAAGGAGAAATTGGTATTTCACTGGCAGCCCAAGTTGCTCAGGAGCACTTTAAACTTCTGTGGCTGGTATCCTTCATCTGAAAATCACCAACTTGTTTAAAAATCCCTCATCTGGGGATTCAGCTGCCTGCAGTCACACAACCTGAAACTGAGTGTGTCTAGATACCCATATGTCCTCAGCTGGGGGCTCTGGGGTCCTTGGCTGCACTGTGTCCTGAATTCCTCCTGCCAACAAATGTATAGGAAGCAGCCGAACAAGAAACTCATTTTCAACACAAGTTATCAGTGATCGAGAAAAAGGAGTCCGTGGAAGTGAGGTTGTGCCATTGTGATTTCATGGAGCCCCAGGGTGTATGGTAATGGGGGGGGTTGCCCCAGACAAAGCACCGTGCCATACTCTACTGCTGTCCCTGATTCTGGCTCCTTAACACAGAGGTAAAATGATCCTGTCTGAAAACAATGAAGTGGCATAAGGCACCGAGCTTGGTGTGTGTGTGTGTGTGTGTGTGTGTGTGTGTGTGTGTATGTGTCAGTGATGTGTCTAAAGCCTTCCTTCCAAATTGAGTTTGGTTTAATGCCTTTGTGTCTGCACCTACAGTATTTAATATCTCTCTCCTCTTATTTAACTGTGAAAGTGTACTCTTTCTCTCGTAAAGAGTTTTGGCATAGTTGCAGGGATGAATGGCATTGTGGAAAATAAAGCTGAATTGTCTGTAGTAATAATAATAAAGCAGCTCAGAGAGAGGCTTAGCAGCACCTGGAATGGTGGGGGGCGGGCAGCATGGACTGGAAGTCAGGGACCTGAGGATTCCTCTTCATCCTACCACCATACCAATGTGTGGCTTTAGCCAAGTCATTTGTCCCCCTTGAGTCCCTATTTCTTCATGGGCAAGATAAACGGATTGCAGGTGGTCCGCGAGATCACATTCTGCCTCAGCAGATTCTGAGCAGCGTCATTTTGCAGAAGCCTTCGATTCCCCTGAAAACATTCGCCCAAATAATGATGATTCTGGTTTTCTAGCCTGGTGACCAGGTGAAGGGTAGGAATATTTTCAGCTGTATGTGACAGAAACTAGCCATGATTTAAGGCATGATGAGATTTATTGTGATGAAACTTGAAGGGGGTGGCTTGGGAAGGTAAGGTTTGCTCTTTGGATTCATGTTACCGTCTTTTTTCCACTGGATGTTTTTTTCCTGCTTTGTCAAAGATTAGTTGCCCAAAGAGCCGGGGGTCCATTTCTGGTTACCATCATTATCCAAAGCACTTTCTTCATGTTTGAAGCTACATGTTGGGTGGTATATCTTGTGGATTGACTTCTATATTATTATTATAATTATTATTACTATTACTATTGCTTTAACTTGCTTTTGTCTCTTATCTGTACCTAGCTCTCTGTCTACTCTTGCCTTAGAAAATAATTGCTTTGATATTAGTTGAGTTACACCAGCCTTTTTTCCCCTTTTGCTAGAGTTTACATGGTAAATCTTCTTATTATGAATCTTTCTGTATATTTATATTTAAGGCATACAGCTGGGTTCTACAGCACATGGCTGGGTTTCAGCTATTTTATTCACCTGGCAGTATTAAACTTTTACATGTAGTATTTAGCGAATTGAAAGGTAATGTAACTACTGATTTAAATTTTAGCTGCCATCTTACTATTATTTTTTTTTCTGATCCATCTGTTTTATGCTTCTGTTCCTCTCTTTGTTTTCTTTTAGAATAATCAAGTATTTTTAATATTGAATTTTCCCTCTTCTAACTGGTTAGTTATATAGTCTTTTAGAGATTACAACATTTGCCATTGACCAATTATCGTCTAAAACAAGTTATTACCTCTTCTGGCTATTATGTTAAACACTACGATTTACCCCTCTGCCTTTTGTGTAATTGCCATGTATTTGAATTCCTTTTACCCCCAGGAGATATTACTCCTTTGTTTTATAGAGTCGGTATTTATTTATACTCACCCACATACTACCCTTTCTGTTGCTCTTTGTTCCTACATCCCTGTTTCCTTCTGGCTTCATTTTCCTTCTCCCTGCATAACTCGCTTTGCTGTTTCTTTTTAGAGCAGATTTACTGGTGGTGAATTATCTTAGTTTATGTTTGTCTTAAAGTGTCCTTGTTTCACTTTTAGTTTTGAAGGATAGAATTCTAGATTGTCAGTTCTTTCTTTCAGCATTTTAAAAATGTCATTCTGTTGCTTCCTGGATTTCATTGTTTCAGTCAAGATGTAATCTTTAAGTTTTATTGTTGCTTTATTGAAGGTAATGTATCTTGTTTCCTGACTGTTTTTATGATCTTTCTCTTTATTTTATATTTTTTTCTTCCTATCCTGTACTTAGGCGTGGTTTAGGTTTATATTTATGCTGACCTGTCTTTCAGGTCGCTGATCCTGTCTTCTGCTTTGCCTCATCTGGTATTTAACCCCTATAATGATTCTTAACTTCAGATTTTCTATAGTTAAGTTTTATAATTTCCATTTGTTTCTTTCTTTAATAGACTCTATTCTCTGCTGAAATTGCAAGTCTTATCTATCTTCTGCATCTTTTCACCTTTTATATTGACTGAATTAACTGTAATTCTATTGAAGTTCTTTTCAGCTAACTACAGTGTCTAAACTCTGCATAGCTCTGTTTTTAGTGGGTAAGAGTGCACACTTCTTGGTTTTCAGTCACGTGGTTCGATCTTGCCTCAGGCTGAGTGGTCTCGGGTTGAATACCAAACACTGTGTATTAAAATGTATGTAAGTCCCAGATTATTTTATCTTCCTTTAGAAGAGATAGAGTCTTCAAGCTTCTAGGCAGAGTGGTAACTGATCTCCTGCCTTAATCCAATCAGGACTGAATCAAGGCTGGTATCCCTAGTGAGGCCCAGTCTCTTTCTAGCCCACCCTAGCCCTCCAAGGTTTTCAACCAAGGGCCTGGTGTGTTCTTCAAGACCCTTCCTTTTGATGGGCACTGAATTCTAGTATTCGTCTCGTGAAATGCTTGACTGCTTTGCTCTGCTTCGTTTTCTCACCTTCTCTCCATCAGCCTTAGAATTCAGCAAAGGTCCTTAAGGGAAAACTAGCGGCATGCTGAAGTTCCTCCTCCCCAGTCTCAGCCCAGACCTCTGCCAGTTTCTCTGTTCACTAGCAGCAGTTGGTACAAATCCCAGAATCTAAACCTCTTGGCCAAGCTCAGAATCACTAAATGCCCTTGTAGTACTCATGGCAGTAGAATTCAGCTCACCTCTCTGAGGCCTTCCCCTTAGCGGAGTTTCAGCCCCTACAGCTCTCATAAGCCTCGCCAGGCATCCATTGCCTTTAGCCAGATGATTGTTGTATTTTCTCTGCAATTTTTAGCTGTCACCAGTAGGATCGTGATCTGACACAAGCTATTCCAACCATTCAACAGAGGAAGTCATTCCAGGCCCTTTACATCCTTCTGTCAGACTCACACTGAGGACTTCTCACCCTTGTGCTTTTTGTCTCCTGGTTGCAAGCTGACATATTACTTACACTGGTCTCCTAGCACTCGAGGATGAGATGGCTAAAAAAGAATCATCCCTTTGTATTAAGAAAAATCACACTCAGAAGCCTTTGAGATGCTTTTCCAAGTACCGCAAATACAATAATAGGTCACATGTTCACTTCTGGTTTTGG
Source organism: Ursus americanus (assembly GCF_024610735.1). Classification (NCBI taxonomy): domain Eukaryota; kingdom Metazoa; phylum Chordata; class Mammalia; order Carnivora; family Ursidae; genus Ursus; species Ursus americanus. Next base: position 8,772,625 of record NC_142160.1, on the reverse strand, counting down.
GGGCATCTAGAAAAGTGAGTATTCTGCAAAGGGAAAAGAAATGGCCATTATTGGTTTATACCAGTTCTGGTTTATTTTCTGAGACTGGGCACTTGCCTATCCCATTGCAAATCAGCTTTCTATTATGAAGGAAGAAGGGTGGTATCAAATGGCCTTTGGGTAAAAAATCACATCCCATTTCACTGTGGTTTAAGAGTTTAAAGAGATGGGAATATAGACAAAGGAACGTAGTGTGTAGTCAGAGTCCTGCTCCTTGAATTAAAGATACTCTTTTTGGACTGGGTGAGTGGAGAGCTAAAAGGTACGTGTGCGAAGCTGGTTCTTCTCTTTCCCTTGTTGAGTTACGTGTCTGCTTGTGTGCCCTCCATGCTACAGTAAGGGCCAGTGTGTCCCATCATCTTCGTGCTTAACGCGTCAGCATACTAAATGGATTCAGCTGCTCTTTGTTTATTTGAAAAAAACTTGAAAGATTGGAAAGGATTTGGACTTTTCTGGAGTAGAGTGCAACAGTTAAAGTAATAGCATGAACGCGCGCACGTGTGTGTTTGTGTGCGCTAGGAGTGAGCAGTTGTGAGTGTAGAGTGTGTGGGGGCTAGACAGTGTGCAACAATCTATCTCTGTCAGAAGGTCCCTGTTAGCGAGAAATGAGGAACTACCTGCCAGGGCTGAGCTTTTAAAAACTTTTATACAAATAGGGTATGGAATGATAGGTATTTCACTGGGCAGGAAAGGAAACCAAAGGAATAAGAAAGGAGCCAGCCCAAGGTCACAGTATCTAAAGATAGAATCTGTTATATAGTCCAGACAGCAACACCATCTCTCCAACCCACCATTAAAATAAAATTCCTCCGAATGAATTTTCGGGAGTTTTGAAAGACATTCTTTGACCTAGACACCAGATAAGTTATACACAGCTGAGCTCCACTTAATTGCATAATGAATGAATCAACTACTTTAAATCACTTTGCAAAATCCCATCCACTATCACATTTCCTTCCTTGTTACCAATACCTGTTAAATGCAATCCTCATAGAGAAATAATTCACTTCGTTGTATTAAAAAATGCCCAATTGGAGTCCTTTAAGTGTTGCAGTTCTCAATTATCTCAACCCAAATCCACTGTGAAGTGATAATTAGGGGCTAAAAGCTAAACTGATTACTGCAAAATTTTCTCCTGACAGCCATTTAATAGCTAATCAGGTGTTAAATCCCCAAATTATGCATTTCTCAGCAGCACACAGATCACAATAAATTTTTAAAAGTTTGAAGTTATCAACTTGTCTTTCACAACTTTGCCCCAACACAACACAAGGAAAGAAATTACCAATTTAGAGGATTAAAAATCCTAGACAGTGTATTCTATTTCTCTATGTAGATTGTTTGTTTTGATTAATGATGACTCTTAAATCCAAATTCTGGCCATAGACCATGTCATAAGACCTGCTTTTGCCTAGGGAGAGATACCATATATTATTAGTATCAACATATTAGGGTTGTCTGATTTGCATATAGATGAAACCTAAAACCAGATGGGTGGAAGTCGTGGCTCTAGAGTACGTGCTCTAATGATCTATCGGACCAACACATATAGCTTTACTAACTTTAAACACCCGAGTTCTTACATCGGTACAAGCTGTCCTAACATTGCAGTATTAAGTCTTTGGCCAGAGATTCTGGATTTCACTCTGACAAGACCACTTATACCATATCCAATCCACAGTGGACATGACGCAACTATCAGAGAAAGAGTCCATCGACACCCATACGGTGGTTAATGGATCATCACAGATACTTTGTAGATATTAAGGTACTGTAACCTTATATCCCTACCCTAATAAAATGGGGGTGGTGTGAATTAATAGGAAGGTATTTTTATTTAGATCCATGAGATAATTAATATATAAAATAATTTTGCTAACCAATTCTAAAAGATTATTAGTAATAGACACAGTCTACCTGTGGTCATTTTCCATGTCGTACATTAGAGCCCGCAGAGTGAAAGCAACTCATCTCACTCTAGGCCTGTGGTTTTCAGCCCAGTGAAATTTTGCTCCCCAGAGGACATTAGGCAATATCTGAACACATTTTGTTACCAAAACTGGAGGGAGGATGCTCCTGCCATCCAGTGAGTACAGGCCAGGGATTCTGCTAAACATCGTGCTGTGCAAAGGCTAGCCCCCACCAACAAAGAAATAATGGACGGCTCGTGCCAGTAATGCCAAAAGTGAGAATTTCTGTTCTCAAGTCTTAGACCCCCATAACTCTTGACAGTCTACCATAGGTGTTTTCTTCAAGGCTGTGTAGACAGGTATGGGGGTTAGGAGGGCATGGGAATGATGTGCTGTAGATCTTCTTTTGAGTCTCCATTCTGTTCCCCATCTTTTAAAATAATATATAATGCTGTCTAGTTCATCATGTTCTCCCATATTTTTCTGGGCTTTATTAACTGTCTTAATTATTTACCAAAATGCCTCCTCACTGCCTAGGTACATTTTTAGTTTAATTACGTATTTACCTATTCCTTTAACAAGTAATTGTCAAACGACTATGGTGTGCTATGTATGGGCCCTGACTTCGTGGATCTTAATCAGACATTAGTGGTCAATACCAAGAAGATGTGATAAAGATCAAAGTTAAGAAAACAGATGTATATACCAGATCACATACATTTGAGGATTTTGTTGGAATTATTTTATTTGGACTGAGACTGTCTTGGGGAATAAACAGGGAGAGTCCTATAGAAGATTACAAAGTGAACATTGACCAGTTGAAAGGAATGGTTTTAGATGAGGACTGTTCATTCTGTAGAGGGCAAAGCTAAGGTGTGATGTCATCAACCCATAATTCCCAATAATTCTCTTCTTTAATTTCTTTTCTGATCCAGACAGTACGTGCTCTCAGTTTTGAAGTCAAATAGTAATCAGTAATAAACAGCGTTTCCCTGACCATCCTCCCCATATTTTGACACCTTATCCCCAAAAAGCATTCATTTTTCCTTATTTTACCTGTTTCTTTTGGTATTTAGCATGATATCTCTAAATAACATGCTTATAATACTATTTCTTATGTTTTTTTTTTTTCCTTTAAACCCTAGCAGAAGGAGCCTCATACTTTACAGGGTTCTACATGTCACAAAGACTCAAGGGCAGCCTGTTATAAAACACACGGGCCCTTCTATCACTGAGGATCTGAAACTCAGAAGCCACACAGCACACACTGTTGTTCTAATCATTGGCAGTCATGGCCTGCACTACTCAGGCCCTAGGGAAGCACTTCTCCACAGTTCTTTTCTTGTGTCCCCAAATCAAAAAGCTTGACATTCGGTGGGTTGTGACACCACTGATGCCCAGACATCACTTCACAGTGTGGCAATGATTTGAGTAGAAAAAGCTTTTAGGAAAGAGAAAGGACAAATTAATTAACTTGCCAAGGCCTTCCTCTCAGATTCTTAAATAAGGTTAATTTTTCAGGTATTCCTAAGGTCCATTTTCTAGTTTCCAGTTCATAGTTTCACAAATGATCACAAATTAGCACAGTATCCACAACAATTGCAGTTGGCAACTAAGGAAGATTTTGCATAATTAAATAATTTATTTTACTCTTCATCAAATTTGGGAAGCATTTTGAAAAAATTAAGAGGTTTTTTTTTTTTGAACAGTTGCAGATTTGCAGAAATATTGAGCAGATAATGTAGAGAATTCCATATGACCCCCTCTCCCTCACAGTTTCCTCTTATTAGCATCTTGTACTCACGTGTCCCAATCGTTATAATTAATAAGCCACTACTGATTTATTATTGTTAACTGAAGTCCATAATTTACATTAAGGTCACTCTTTGTGTTGTAAAGTCTTATGGGTTTTGAAATATGCAGTGTGTCATATCCACTATTACAATCTCAAACAGAATCATTTTCCTGCCCTAAATATCTCTTGTGCTTCACCAATTCATCTCTCTACCTGGCCCCACCCCCAATCCCTACAAACCACTGATGTTTTTTGTTTTTGTTTTTGTCTCTATAGTTTTGCCTTTGCAGAATGACATATCGTTGGAATCACACAATATTTAGCATTTCCAGTCTGGCCTCTTTGCTTAGATATGCACATTGAGTTTCTTCTATCTCTTTTGTGGATTGATAGCTCTTTTTTTTTTTTTTTTTTTTAATTTCCAAATACTATTCCATTGTATGGATACACTACAGTTTGTTTACTCATTTACTTATTGAAGGATATCTTCGTTGCTTCCAGTTTTTGGTGATTATAAATAAAACTGCTGTACACATTCTACAGGTTTTTCCTTTTCACACATTATTTTCTTCAAATAGTTTTCTGCCCCCTTTTGGAACACTCAGTTCCATCAAGGATTCTAATTACATGCATGCTGGACAGCTTTTACTTCCCTACAAGCCTCTAAAGCTTTGTCTAGTTTTCTTCAGTTTTTTATTTTCTTTGCTCTTCAGATTGGATGATTTTATTGCTCTCTCTTCAAGTTTACTGATACATTCTTTTTTTTTTTAATTTTTTATTATGTTATGTTAGTCACCATACAGTACATCATTAGTTTTTGATGTAGTGTTCCATGCTTCATTGTTTGCGTATAACACCCAGTGTTCCATGTAATATGTGCCTCCTTAATACTCATCACTGGGCTAGCCCAACCCCCCACCCTCCTCCCCTCTGAAACCCTCAGTTTGTTTGCTGGAGTCCATAGTCTCTCTTGGTTCATTCCCCCTTCTGTTTACCACCCCCCCCCCAACCCCAATTCATTCTTCGGTAGGAGAAGGAAGAGAAGAATGATACATTCTTTTTTAATCACAAACCTGCCATTACGGTAATTTCACTCACCATAGTGAATTTTTAAAATTTCAGTTTTACTTTCAACTCTAGAATTTCTATTTAGTCTTTTTTTATAGTTTCCATTGCTCACTTGAGATTTCCTTTTTTTCACTCATTAATGCCATATTTTCTTTGAATAGTTTGAACATAAATTCTTTTCATCTTTTGATATATTTGTAGTATCTACTAATTCTGTCCATGATTTAGCAGTCTTTTCTGTGAAATGCGGTGCCTGCCTGGCTCTACTTGTTGTCTGTTTCTGTTAATTACTTTTTCCCTTTGATATGAATCACTGTTTCCTGTTTCTTTGCGATGCTAGCGACTTTTGGTTGAGAACTGAAAATTATGCTCCAGCAATTCTGTATTCTGTATTGTTATTCTGAACAATCACTGGGTTTTTGTTCTGGCATAACATGTAGTTATCTTATCTGGACTCAAACTGCAAAAGCTGATTTCTCAGGTTGTACACCACCTTATTTTATTTCATCTTCCAGCTGCTTCTTTTTAAACTTTAGAATTTCTCCCTTGTGCCTTCATATTTTGACAGTCAAGAATTGGAGTAAATTTAAACTAAGATTTGGGATCAGCCTCTCTATGGTTCGTTTGCTCTGTGGTTCCCCATAAGTTTCCAGTTGCTTCTTCAGCCCCAAGTTCTTTCCTCTAACATCTCAAGCCAATAAGGCTTTAACTTTTCACCACTTGAATTGTATGTAGTTGGAAAATGCACTTAGTCAAAGATACAGGAAATTTGCAAATCTCATCAGGAGCAGTAGTGTTTTTCAAGTGTAGACCATCCTCTAGTTTCTGCCTGCTTCTTTGTTGAGCCCCCTGGGGTCTCCTATGTAAATGTGTAGTTTAGCAGTCAGGCAGAAATTTGGGCAGCTTATGCTCAGATTTTGGATATCAGCATTTCTAATTCTCTCTCACTTCCAAAAATTGCTCTCTTAAATTTCCAGCTGCTCTGATGATCTGAGTTCTGTTGTCTGCCACCTTGAGCTGACAAAGCTGCAATTTTATGTCACCAGAACTGGGATGGGAGTTTGGGGATGTCTTTGGGCAACAAAGCTACATAATCACAGTTCTTACCCAGAACACTGGCAATCTTTCAAGAATTTACTCCTCTCCAGTCTCTGCCTACCACTGTTCATTTTCCAGTGACTTCAATTAAAAGCTTTATTTATAATTCTATCCAGTTTTTAAAAATTGTTGTCTGGGATGTCTGGGTGGTTCAATCAGTTAAGCATTTGCCTTTGGCTCAGGTCATGATCCCTGGGTCCTGGAATCCAGTTCCACATCAGGCTCCTTGCTCAGCAGGGAGCCTCTTTCTCCCTGTCCCTCTACCTGCTACTTCTCCTGCTTGTGCTCTCTCTCTCTCTCTGACAAATAAATAAATAAAATCTTTTAAAAAATAATTTAAAAAAATAAAAATTGTTGTCTGGGGGAGGTCAGCTTCTTCATGCCAGTATCATGGGATATCATTCCCATGTTACATTAAAATTTTAATCTTTTTTAGAGTTTAAAGACAAAAGCATGAAGATAATGATAAATCTATGTCAGTAGGCACACATTCCATATAAAAATGTATTACAAGTATGAAGATATAATTTGTGGAAAAAAACATAAAGGGCTGGGGAGTGAAGAAGTAATGAATACAATTTTGGTATGTGATTGAAATTAAGTTGTTATCAGTTTAAAATAAATTGTCATAACTTAAGGTGTTACAGGTAGTTCCCATGGTAACCACAAAGAAAACATATACAGAATATATGCAAAAGAAAATGAGAAGGTAATTAAAGCATGTTACTGCAAAAAAAAAATCAGCTAAATGTGAAGGAAGGCAGTAAGGGGAGAAATGAGGAACAAAAGCTGAAAGACATGTAGAAAGCAATTAATAAAATAGTGATAATAAGTCTTTCCCTATCAGTAATTACTTTAAATGTAAATGGATTAAATTCCCCAATCAAAAGACATAGATTGACTTAATGACTTTTTAAATAATCCAGCGATAGTGTGTCTACATGACAAGAGACTCACTTTAGATCTAAAGACACACATAGGCTGAAAGTGAAAGGATGAAAACAGTCTGTGCAAATCGTAACCAAAACAGAACAGAGGTGGTTATACCAGTATCAGACAAAATAGACTTGGAAGTCAGGACCTAATATAGAATGATACAAGGGTAAAATCACTAAGACGATTTTAGTTATAAATATATAGCACTAAGCTTCAGAACTCCTAAATATATGAAACAAACTGACAAAACTGAAGGGAGAAATAGTTCTACAATAGTAGTAAGAGATTTCAATTTTCTAATTCCAGTAAAGAATAGAACAAACGTACAGAAGATCAGTAAGAAAATGGAGGCCATCAGCAATACCGTAGACCAGTCGGACCTAACAGACTTAATTCAGAACACTCTACCCAACAACACCAAAATACACATTTTTCTTAAGTGGGCATGTGACATTTTCTAGTATAGACCATGTGTTAGATTACAAAATGTCTTAATAAAAAATAGAAATCATATAAAATATTTTTTTCTGGTCACAGTAGAATGAAGCTAGAAATTAATAGCAGAAGGAAAAGTGGAAAATTCATAAATATGTGGAAATTAACATACTCTCAACCATTGGATCAAAGGAGAAGTAACAAAGGAAATTATAAAATATCTTAAGACAAATGGAACTGAAAACACAAAATACCAAAACTTGTGAGGTGCAGAGAATAGTGTGCTAAGAAGGAAATATATACCTGTAAATATTTACATTAAAAAAGAAGAAAAGTTTTGAATCAACTAGCTTCATACCTTAAGGAACTAGAGAAAGAACAAACTAAATCCAAAATGAGCAGGTGGAAGGAAATATTAAAGATGAGAGCAGAGATGAACAAAATAGAGAACAGTGGAGGAAATTAACAAAACCAAGAGTCGTTTCTTCAAAAAGATCAAAATTGAAATACCTTTAGTTTGACTAAGAAAAAAAGATTCAAATAATTAAAATCAGAAAGTATGTATCCCAAGAAGTTGAAAGCAGGGTCTTGAAGAGATATTTGTACACCCATGTTCATGGCAGCATAATTTGAAACAGAAAAAAACTAGAAGAAATCAAACGTCCTTTGATGAATGGGGAAAGAAATGTGCTATATACATACAATGGAATATTATTTAGCCTTAAAAAATTCTGACACATGCTACAAATGAATGAACTCTGAGGACGTTATGCTAATTGAAATAGGCCAGTCACAAAAGATAAATATTGTACTGTTTCACTTATATGCTATATCTAGAGTAGTCAAATTCATAAAAACAGAAAGTAGAATGATAGTTGCCAGAAGCTAGGGGAGGAGCAAATGGGGAATTGTTTAATGGGTATAGAGTTTCGGCTTTGCAAGTTGAATAATTTCTGGAAGTATATTGCATAAGTGAGAATATACTTACAGCGACTGAACTGTAACACTTAAAAATAGTTATGATTTTATGTTATATATATTCTATCACAATTTTGTAAAAGATAAATTTTTTTCTTAATATATTCAAACACACTTTTTAGGTTTTTGAGATATCCCTTCTGTAATCAACCATTCTTCTTCTCTGGCATAGACTGTCCTCTCTTTAGATTTGATCTATATCTACTGTTGAGATGTCCTTTTATCATTATTCTTATTATTTCTCTGTCTTGGCGCTTTTGTTAGATCCTCTGGTTTCTGGACCCTATGCCTTTCTTTTATTTCAATGCACTGTGTGGTAGAACAACTTCTCTACTAGTTTCCTGAGAAGGGATACATGAAATGTGGTTTTTGAGATCTGACATATCTGAATATGTCTTATTTTCCATTCTCATACTTTATCAATCATTTGGCTCCTTATGGAATTCTTGGTTGTAAGCCAGAATTCTGGAAATACTACTTTTTTCTTTTCTTTCTTCAGTGGAATGGTTGAAAAGTCCACTGCCATTCTGATTGTTCATTTCTCTTCTGAGATTAAAAAATCTATTTCTGATTCTTTCTTTGTTTTTAGTTATGTTGGCCTCAAGTGTTGAAAATTCAGGCATCTACCTTGGCATGTGTCCATTGTGATGCTCATTTATTGGATCCTTTGATTCTGCAATTTCATGTTCTTCAATTCTAGGGAAATTTCTTGAATTGCTTCTTTAGTAAATTTCATCATTTCCTATATTTCTTACCACTCACATGTTATTACACTAATTCTCTTATTTACTTATGTTTTCTCTTTTATATGCCATCTCTTTGACTTTTCCCTTCCAATTTCTGGGAGATTTCCTCAAGTTTATATTCTAAACATTCTATTGGATTTCTTTCATTTCTGTTATTATATTTTGATACCAACTTCCAAAATTTATTTATTCATTAAAATTTTTTGTTTTGGCGTGCCTCGATGGTTAAAGTGTCTGCCTTGGGCTCAGGTCATGATACTGGGGTCCTGGGATCATGTGCTGTATTGGGCTTCCTCTCCTCCCCACTCGTGCTCTCTGTCACTCTGTTTTTCTCAAATAAATAAAATCTTATAAATAATTTTTTTGTTTTAACCTATTTTTGTAGCTTCACTGTTCTATCTTCTTTCAACAATCTGAGAGTAATAATTACATTTTTGGACTTTTTTCTCATTTTGTCTGTTTCCTTCAAGTTCCTTCTGTTAAGTTTGTCTGTTTTGTTTCCTGTATTGTCTATCAGATGCTTTTCTCAAATGCCTAGTGATCCTTGATTGGCCTGTCTTATTTAAAAGTAAGATACTAAATGCCTAATTGGGAGCTCTGTCTGTGTAAAGGGGCCTGTGGATTGGTGAACTAACTTTAGGGTTATCAGTCAGGAACCTAGCTTTTTTTAATGGTTTTTTAAAAGATTTAATTATTTATTTTAGAGGGAGTGTGTGTGAGCAGGCGGAGGGGCAGAAGGAGAGGGAGGGAGAGAATTCCCAAGCAGATTGCCCAATGAGTGCAGAGTCCAATGTGGCACTCGATCCCAGGACCCTGAGATCATGACCTGAGCCGAAATCAGGAGTCGGACACTTCACCAACTGAGCCACCCAGGTGCCCTAGGAACCTAGCTGTTTTCCTGAGTGACCACCAAATATCAGAATCTCCTGCTCCATTACATTTGTCTAAAAAAGTCTCCTCCATTCTCCTCTTTGTCTGCCAGTGCTTTGTGGAACCAAGTTTTGGGAGTTAAGAAAGGAGGAGAGCTAGTGTTGTCAAGTGTCACTTAATACTCCTTTTTTAACATCTTGGCCTTACTCCTATATTTTGCTCTGGCAGTCATTACCAAGGTAAGAATCCCTTTGGTTCCAGCCCATCCAAAGTGTTACCGTAGAGTCATCCTCCAGGGTTAGGAAAGGGCAGTTCCCTAGCCTTATGAGTTTAGAGATCTTAGGGTGCAACTCCTTCTTATATAGACTTTAAGTGAATCCTCCTATTTCAAACCCACCCATACTCCTCAACTCTTAGCTTGTTGGTGTTTCCAGTTTCTGAGTATTTCTGGATTTTGCAGTGCAATTCCTGGTTTCTGGGTCTCCATTACTACAGGCATAGTCTTTAGTAATCTTTGGTCTTCTAATTCAGCCACTCAAAATCATCTGCTTTTTTTGCTTGTACAAATTTTATAGTGATGTCTCTTAACTAGTTCTCCTTGATCTTTTTTAATGTCATTTTACTGCGAATTGAGGTGCATTTTAAGAAGTAGTGCAAGTAAAGCATGTGCTCATCTGTCATAATTTCACTAATTTCATTCATAAATCACTCTATCTTGGCCTGTCTGCAAGGATAGAACTGTCTGTGCTGAATAGTGTTTTTGTTTTTATTATTGTTCATTCATGTTTTCAGCACTTAGTATATACCAGACATTTTATCAGGCTGAAAGACACATTCAGGTACCTTGTAAGAAACAGTCTACTCTTGAGAAACCTATTCCTGCCATTGTTGTGGGAAGGTTGTTATGGAAAATATGCAACACATAAGCCCCTACATAAGTTATTTTGCCCTCCAATGCTGATAAAACCTTTGTTTCTCTGAAAGAATAACTGTGTTTCTTCATTCTGTCAATATAAACAATTTACTGTGCACCTAGGCTTCCAGGAAGCTCACAATCAAATATGAGCTTTTAACTACCTACTAAATGATAGGCTCTTCATTTCACCTCCTGTTCTTGAATTTTTGTTCTTACACCTGCATTTATTTTGATTTTCAGTTCAAAAGGTTTGTACAAGTTTTTGTGTAAGGATGACTTATATCCTTTGTTCAATGAGATAGCATATGTCCTCCTACTTGCATACCTGCATACATGGAAAAAAACCCATGAGTTAATAACAATTAGTTAAGCACTTCTTGGTAAAGCACTTAAATAGAATAGACTTTAATTGAGAAACTCAATTTCAAAGAAAATGACAAGATTTTCTTCTTCCCTTAAAAGTGCCTTGTATCATTGCCAGGCAGATAGTGGGTCCTTTAAAATATTCCCTAAATGAATGGATGAATAAAAGAATTTCTTAGAGATTGACTGATTATTGGAATGCTTCGTTACTGCAAAATAAAAGGATCCCTTTCATTGACATAAATCAACTAACTTCTTAATTTAATGTCATCTTAAATTTAAAAGACTTATTTCTACTGTCTGGGAAAAAAAAAGAAAAAAAACCCTGATGATCTCTCAATGGCCCTGCCGGCTGTAAGATTTGATGGTTTCTGTGATTATATAGTACTACTGGTTGTTTGGTTTTATATGTTAGAGCAAGTCCCTAAGCACATAACAAGTCAGTAACATCATTTAGACCTTCACCTAGATCAGCGCCTTTCGCTTCTGCGGATTGGGTTTTTGTTGTTCTCTGATGTCTCAGAATCATATAAAACAAAACCAGAATCATTCTTGATTGAATGATGTGTGTTCTTAAAAGGGCTGGCTGTGTTTCTGGGTATTAGAATATATAGCCATTCTCTGAGAATCACACCCATCAGCTCGCACCAAATTCTCTAGTCCAGATGCCTCACCCTTCCTAAACAGAGCAAAAAAAAAAATTTTTTTTTGATGGATTAGAGTGGTGTGAGGTCAACAGAGTTTCCACACTTAGTAAAATCTATAAAAGCTTTGGTCTTGAAGAATATTTTAAACAGGCCTCTGATGGATTCTTTTGTTTTGTTATTGTTGTTGTAAAACTTACTTGCCCTCTGGTAGGCCCAGTCAATATTAGCTGGTTTGTGACACCTCCAAAGTATTTACACAGTGCAATGATTTATAATTGAGTTGGGTGGCTTACTTTTTCTCCAAGAGGAAAAGGTGGAAGAAACAAGTTTGACCAAGTAAATGTTAATATTCAGAATGTGATTTAGAGTGCGGGGCTCAGATTGGTTTTCCCATTACACTGAAGGATTACAGAGATGTGCAGAAACACCATTGGTTCATTATTAGTAATGCACACATGCCAGGACATACAGGCAGGTAGAAGGATTGAAAAGCTCTGGATTCCAGAGAGTTTATAGGCTTAAATCACAGAGACTTGACATCAGGCAAATGGAGTTTCTGAGGCTGAACAATAATTTGGAACCAAAGGTATTTGAGAATGCCAGTTATTAAGATAAATTCTTGTCTTAAGATTGCCATGGCAAAGCAACTCCTACAAATGTAGTTATCCCGGTGCTTGCCTTCCATATTTTGAGCTGTCTGTTCCTTTTTTATTTGAAATAAGCATTTTGGCCAACATAGTTTTATGTTTTACCCACACCTGTGAGGATGGGGGAAATTTGTGATGGAGGTTCTTGGGAAAAAAAGAATATCTCAAGTTTATTAAAAGACAGGTTAGACTCAACTTTGAACAGGATTATATCATGTTTATTCAAGGATTGGGGCCGCTTACACTTCTCTCCTTGATGAGAAAAGGCAACTTGACCCAATCTCAACTTTCTTTACTCTTAGGTGAGGAAAGAAGAGATTTTGATTGATCACATAATAACTTGAAATTTGGGGTGCATTCAATGAAGGAAAGACCTATTCTTGATTGTGATGTGACAGGAGTATTACAACACACACACACACACACACACACACACACACACACACACACACACAGAGCTTCGATCTTGTTAGTCAAGGAAAAGATTGTGAGACTGGAGAAGGCAGCAGCTATACTGTGTATTTGGCACTTCTAATACTGTTGTTTAATGTTTTCATGTCCTCTCACTCCAGTTGGGTTGCAAACCCTTTAAAATCAGGGACCAGGTATTTACTTCTTTGTTTCCCCCAATGAAAGTAACACATGACCTTACACTGTAATGTGAAATGTCTTGATACAGGAAGAAAATCTTCAGGCTTAAAAGAAAGGGGGTCTGGAATAAGCTATTTCACTCTTTGTAAAGTCAGAAGGTTAGACTAAAGAGAAAAGTACAGGTGGGAGAAATAAGCATGTTACAAAGCAAGAAGTTCATAGATTCCTGTTTTATCATGTTTAGGTCTAGATTTAAAACTATTTTGTGTTATCTACTTTTTATTTGCAAAACTTGTTTTATCAGCAAGATCACAAGCTCTCCTACATAGTTCCATCAATCTTTTCCTTCCCACCATTCCTGAGTTTTGTTACTTCTCTTCACTGTTCACCAGAATACTTCTTCAACGCCTAGGTGCATTGTTAATCTGAGTACATATTTACATATTCATTGAACGAATAACGTTCAAGTGCCTGCTCTGTGCTATGTATAGTCCCTGACTTTACGCGTCTAAATTGGACATTAGTGGTCAATACCAAGAAAGATGTGATAAAGATTTTTTAAAATTAAGAACAAGTGCATGTATCATATCATATATATTTGAGAGTCCTGGTGGGAAGTATTTTAGTTAGACTGAGACTTTCTTGGGTAATACATAAAGGAGAATTAATCACATCGAAGTATAAAAATTAGAAAATGACTGATTCAAAAGAATGATTTTATTTACAGAGAAGAAGGCTAACATATAATGCCATAAAAGCCCCTGATGATTTTCTTCTTTCATATGATTTGTCTTAATCAAAGTAATATATGTACCCAGTTTTAAAAGGCAAATAATACTGAAAAATAGCAGTTTTCCTGCCTGATTTCCCCATATCTTGATACGTGATCATCCAAAGAATCCACTTTTATTTTCCTCATTTCTTTGATATTTAACAGTGTATGCTGTTCAAATCTGGGTTAAAAACTGTTTGGGTTATGTATTTATTCACAAAACTTGTGCTCTGAACCAGATTACAAGTCGCTGGGGTGCAAGGAGGTTGTATCTTCTCTTCCGTGGTGCCTCTACCACCATGCCATGCACAAAGAAGATAGCTATTGTTTGTTGCTTGGTTAAATTTGCCAACCATTCCCAAGGTTTCTCAGAATCCATGTATTATTGAGCATCTGTGGCCCCTGAAGGTGGCTTTAGAAGGCAGGATGATGGAGTGGAAAATACAGGAAAGACTTGGAATTAATAGAAGACCTTGTTTTGAGTCCTTTGTGATCTTGGGAAGTCACTCTTGCCTCTCTGAGCTTCAGTTCCTATATTCTGCTTTTCTTCAGGGCTCTGGAAAAGGCAGTCAAATGAGGCTTGCATAGGCACCTGTAAAATGCTCCATAAATTAAGCATTTGTCATTCCTATACTGCCCAATAATATGCCCTGTGATGATAGAAATGTATAGCTGTGCTATACAGTATGGTAGCCATTAGCTATTAGCCACATGTGGATATTGGACACTTGAAATGTGGCTAGGGTGACTAAGAAACTCAGTTTTCAATTGTATATAATTGTAAAATAATTTGATTTAAGTAACTGATTTGGGCAGGGCAAACTTCATCCTAACCTCCAGATATTACAGATTAGGTAATCGAGGCCTTGAGAGATTATATTGCTGTGTCAAAGTCACATGACTGGTATCTGGAAGAAGTAGAAACCAAACTCATGTAAATGATTTTTTTAACGTAGTCAATTTATAGTTATTGTTGAAGGATCTACATAACCTTTCTCTTTATATTATGTTTCGTTTCATTATAATCAAAGGAGAGTCATCTGTGACAATTATGGTGGAGAAATCAAGGTGACAGCACGTTCTTTGGTACTAAGATTAAATGTTTGCACTTAGATGAAATGGGGCTTAGTGACTGGATATGGTATAAATGTGGGACAGATAAAATTTTAAGAACATATGGCTTTAATTATAATTCAGATGGGAACTTTTTTGTCTTCTCTCTTTTATTTAGCTTTGAAAAGAAAAGTGCTCTTAGATTCAATTAAATTTCTCCATTTGTAAATGAGGGCACTTTGAACCCAAGGAGAATCAAGACTAGTTAACCTCTACATTTCTGCCATTGAACTCCCAGTTCAATGCCACTTGCACAGATCTAATTTTTTTTCCAGGATAACATCTTTTGTGTGTCATTTTATTATAAGAGCAAATATTTCCATTGTAGAAAATTTGAAAAGTATTTTTTAGAAAAAAGAAAAAGTCACTAATACTTCCTCTACCTCCAGATAAACACGAGGTAGATTTTGTTTTTCCTATTCTGTTAAATGTAAGGTAGTTTATTTAAATGCAGTTGAGATTATTCCATTTGATAACATTTTTATTCCCACTGACCAAGAATGCAGAAACATTTTCTCGGGGTCAAATCAGACCTAGTTTTAAATTTTAGTTCTAACGAACTATGATACATTGAATAGGTCACTTCACTTCTCTGTGCCTTAGTGCTCACAGCTTCCCAATGGTGATAACACCTACTTCGCAGGGTTGTTGTGAAGATTAAATGAAAATTCGTAAGTAAAGTTTCTGGCACTGTCAGTTTTCTTTTCTATCTAATGTTTGTATTTTAGACAAAGTGATTTGTCTGCCCTGAGCTGGATTTCTCGGTTACTCATAAAGTTACACCAACAGTCACGTCACCAGAGAGTTTCACTTGACTGACACCAAAATGTGAACTAACCCAGGTAGGAGCCTTCAGAGGTGTGGTATATGACCTACAGATCGAGGAAGAATAGAGAGTAGAGAAGGATGAGGCAAGTGGACCAGCCCTAAAAGTGGCATAGAGATGATCTTATTTAGATCTACCACCTCTTTATG
This sequence comes from Ursus americanus, assembly GCF_024610735.1. Classification (NCBI taxonomy): domain Eukaryota; kingdom Metazoa; phylum Chordata; class Mammalia; order Carnivora; family Ursidae; genus Ursus; species Ursus americanus. The sequence goes on along the minus strand of NC_142160.1, from coordinate 8,756,726 downwards.
CAACTCTGAATCTTCAATTTGTGGAATGAACTAGGCATCCCAACTCCGTCACTCATTACCTGGGGAGCATGTGTAAGTCTTACCCTCTCCAGTTGTTTCATCATCTCAAAAGGGAGGGTTTTGTGCTAGAGGGTCTTGTGGGATATTTTGAATAGTTCCGCCTCATATGCTGTGATTCCAGTTGCCTTGCTGTTCCCTGCTAGTACTTCTTGCTGCTATCCTGGGTCCCCTCTCTCCATGTCTAGTTTAAGAGGCTTCCTGGAATCTGTCTAAAGGCACTCAAAATGAGGTGCTGGGTGGCAAGGAGGGTGGATAAGCTGCCTCATTCTGACCATTTCCAAGAAAAACACAAAATACGTCAAATATACAAAAATGCTATGTCATCTCTTCAAGAAAAAAATAAAAGCCAACTCATGTTTCTTGCTATCTGCCAGTGATGGTCTTCTCAAAAATCCTTTGAGGTAGGTATAATTATTATACCCATTTTATAGATAAGAAAACTTAGCCACTTTACCAGGGTAGCACAAGTAAAAATTGGCATTATTCCACTTTGACTCTAGATATTTTACTGTAGAATCTACACTCTTAATGATGAGAATATGATAACTTCTCTATAAATGTTCAATATAAAAGAAATAATTTGGAAAAGAATAGCTGGAATCCTGCAGTGGGCATGATGGCTGGTAGTTTGGGAAGAAATAAACTCTTCCACTAACATACACATTTGTCTCCCACAGCATGATTAGTCATCTTCGTATAACCAGTGTCTACCTACAGGGCCTGGTATAGCATAAGTATCCAATATATGAGGGGGAATGAATGATTAACTGAATGAATAAATGACAAAGAAGATAAAGACAACTTGCCTGTCCTACATCAATCAGAAGTAGAAGATTTGAGATATTATTCCTCATGCTCATCATGAGAATAGCACTTCCTTTTTGTTGAGTCTGTATGGAGATGCAAACAGGTGTTAGAAAGCTAGTGTTACATTTCCACAAAATCCATTTAAATAAACATGTCCCAGCTTGTCATAGTTCATTGAACTTGGAATGTAACACAGCAACAGTCAAAAAGCATAGAGGGAATTTTACTGGGAGCTCAACAAAAAGCAATTTGGATGGGGAATTTACATATCAGCAACTTTTCTTACAAAGAGATGCTTTGGTGATCATAAAACCAGATTTTAAACCACACACTAAGCAAAGTATCATAGGGATAGGAATCTACTGCATGTTCACATTGATCTATCAAAAGAGCCTCTTGCAAATCTCTGCTTCATTCACATTTTCATCTCTAAGAAAGGTACTTTTTAAATAACGAAAGATATATGAGTCTTTAGAAAAAATATACTGGTAATGTGGAAGAATCCAATTACTGTAAGAATTATCCCTGTTATCTGCAAATTTTATGACTCCAAAAATGGAATTCTAGGATATTTGAACATGTCCCCTGCCTTTAGGAAAACAAATCTGAAAAATTAAAAAGATGAGCTCGCATCCACAAGGAGGGACTCTACCTTAAATTAGCACGTATTTTCTACCTTGTGTCAACAGTGTCTATGTTGTATTTATGCTGGCCTCCCCAGTGAGATATTGTGAGCTCCTGAGAGCAGACATTTCATCCAATCCATCTTCTTCTGTCTCTCTGTGCCTAGCACAGAGTTTTTCATATAGCAAGAACTCCAGAAAGGTTGGATTAGTGTAAATCAGCTCCAGAAGACTTAGCATGTAAAATGTCAAGTTCTTTCAAGCTATTTACGAATGGCCCTGATAACCATGATAAAAAGGCTACAACTTAAGTGCATGTGCTACAGAGTGAGCCCTCTGATTAGCTAAAAAGAGCCAACATTGAATATGGACAAAGAGGCAGAAAAAGAAGGACTAATAAAATATTGAATGTGAGTGTCCTAATTCCAGTAAGATATTTTGCCATCTTGCTACTCTGGCGGCTATCAGCTATGGCTGCATTTGATCTTAAAGGAATAGGTTGAAGTACATAAGTAGGTTGGTATTGGGAAGTCAGGTTATTTAGCAAGAATGATTGACCTAACCTCCGTGACCACAGGAACATGATGGCAAAATGAGTAGTTGACTTAGTAGACTCGGTCAAACCAATAGTCTCCCAGTACTTGCTACTCCCTGTACAGGTGGCCTCTTGAAAATTAGAGGTGACATAGAAAGGGGAAAGATTAATCTGTCTCATAAACTCTGAACAATCTCTTGACCTCAGTATATTCTTGGCCACTTCTTTTGTGACTCATGGTCTGGGCTCTCCCTGATGGCATCCATTAAACAAGATGGACCTCAAGCTTCTCAACACACGAACAGACCACCACAGGTCTCAGTTCTTATTGTCATGTTTCTCTGGATCCTGTCTACCTAGTAAACTTTGTTGGATCCCAATTCACTTTATCCCATAGCTATGTTTAAAAAAAAAAAAAGGGATGGGAAGAAAGATGCCACCAGGGGGTTAAGCACATATGAGACTGAGGGATGAGTCAGGAATGCTGCAAAAGAGAGACCTCCCAAGATGTTTCCATGAACTGCTCTGATTCTTTCCTTAGACACTGTGGTGCCAGACCCACTTTAACTACTGGTGTTGAGGATTCTCCAACAATGCTAGCTGAGAATGCTGTCTTGGCTATGTAACTCCCTCAACTGTTATAACCAAACGCTGGATTTAACTACATTATTTTCTCGTCTGTCCTCAGCTACTTATCCCCAGTTTCAGAGGACATATCTTTCCTCATTTCCAAAACCAATTCCTTTACCTAAAGATACCCCCTTTTCCAGCCTCTTTTAAGGACTTGCACCATCAGTTATCTCTACTCTGAAGTCAGAGATCTTGCCCCCTCTACTGATTCTTTCCCTAAGTAAGTAAACTGTTCATGTCTTTCACATCTTTACAAACCAACCAGCTTCCTCGAAACTATACACCTCTTTTTTCAACTACAACTATAACTTTTATTTATATGGATACTGTGGTTTGGATTCATTGGCTCCATTTGTGTTCTTGGTCATTTTTCCTCGGTCGATGATACTAGGATCTTTAATGTTAAGCTTAGGAATTGTCCAGTTCCTTATATTAATTAAACACTGAATTTCATTCAAATCACAAGTATTTTTTCTTTCCAGGTTAGGGTTTGGTAGGCCATAAGACAGGGAAGAAGCGTATGATCCTTCCTTTTTTTCTTTCCTCATACTTTTTGACTCTACTTCTCCCTCATCCAGTGTCATAGTTCTTACACCATAAAGGCTAAAAACCAGAGGAAGAGAAGGAAAGCAATGAGGGAAGAATATTCTTTTTTTTTTTTTTTTAAGATTTTATTTATTTATTCAACAGAGATAGAGACAGCCAGCGAGAGAGGGAACACAAGCAGGGGGAGTGGGAGAGGAAGAAGCAGACTCATAGCGGAGGAGCCTGACGTGGGGCTCGATACCATAACGCCGGGATCACGCCCTGAGCCGAAGGCAGGAGCTTAACCGCTATGCCACCCAGGCGCCCCGAGGGAAGAATATTCTTGCTCGATAGTTAGTTAGCTAAGACAGCTTTACACTCTCTGTTCGGAACAGTGTTTAAAGTTGATCCTTTCTCTTTGGGATATTTTTGAGACACTTCACACATCCTACTGGAAACATCCATTGCATTTTCCAGGTGATGTATCTTCCTTTCTTTGGTCTTTCTTTTCTGATTTTTTTTTAGCCATCCCCTTCACACAGTCCTCTTTTGGCGGTGCCATCATTCCTTCAGTGACCCACTTGGGCAGGATTTCAGACAGCTATAGGACAGTTTTATTTCTCCCACATGACCTCCACGTGTTCTATGGAAAATTTTCCTGTGTTGTGTCCACTAAGTCTCTGAAATGTGGGTCAAGCCCCACACAGCAGCAACTTTGCATTCCACTGCCACAGCAGCTACCTAGCCCCTCTCTGGCCTTCCAGATTACTCTAGTTGGTGTCAGACACAAGGCCAAACTGTCGTGGAATACATATCAAGCTCTATGAATGGTCCTGTTAACTTAAAATGACAAGGGAAGCATCCTCTCCCCCCTTCCTATCATCACAAATTACCTAAGACACAATTCTTTTATATCATCAATGTGTGGGAACTGTAAAGCATGTGCTTGACACCTACTTTGAAATTTTTGCAAGGTAATCCAGAATATCACTTTAGGATATGTTTGAATGTTCACCATTATATTCTGATGGCAACACAATTCAAGGGTGAGGGACTTGGAGACACACTGATATGCCCTGATTCTCAGTGGTTTGGCTTGGAAAGATCACTGCCCTGAAACTATCTTTTTTTTTTTTTTAAGAGAGTGCACGAGCAGGGGGGAGGGGCAGAGGAAGAGGCAGAGAGAGAATCCTAAGCAGGCTGCACACTCAGCGTGGAGCCCAACTCAAAGCCCTACATGGGGCTTGATCCCATGATCCTGAGATCATGACCTGAACTGAAGTCAAGAATCGGATGCTTACCAACCAACTGAGCTACTCAAGTACCCTGCCCTGAAACTATCTTCACCAGAGGGAGTGAACCCTACCAAATATGTATGTTGTCCCTCAGTTTTTTCACCCTCAGGGATCCACTTGTTTCAGTGATATCCCAATAACATGATCCTCACCCCAGCAGGTCTCCTGTCTTATTTAAGATGATCCCACATGGAACATGCCCATGTCAGAAACTCCACTTGACATGAACTTGAAGGATTTTAAGACTTAGGACCTGCAGGGACCCCTGGGTGGCTCAGTCGGTTAAGCGGCTGCCTTAGGCTCAGGTCATGATCCCAGGATTGTGGGATCAAGTCCCGCATCAGGCTGCTTGCTCAACGGGGAACCTGCTTCTCCTTGTGCCTGCTGCTCTCTTTGCTTGTGGTTTCTCTCTCTCTTTCTCTCTCTCTGACAAATAAATAAATAAAATCTTAAAAAAAAAAAAAGGATTTAGGACCTGCAGAGAATGGGATTAGGGAAGATACATAGAGATGATTATAAGGACCAATAATCCAGCATCTTTTTAAGTTAAGGGGTTTTTACTTTGCTTTATAGAAAACCTGGATTTCTATTGTCCAATGCTATACCCTTGAATATCAGTGAATGATAATTTAGTTCTCTGGGGGACTGTTGGGAATGCTGCAGAAAGAATGTTCCATAAATCTCAATGATAAATTATCATCACTTAAGTAAGATGAACTTGTCTGTCTTACATGCAATCTGAATAATTCTAATTATCAACATAAGACTCACAGCTAGGTTAATAGAAAGACTTCACTGTATGCCACCTTCTGTATTGTTGCCAGTGGTGGCTAGGAGTTTGGTCAACTGAAGAGCCGCTATCATTAGGTTCTAGAAGAAGATAGAAGTTTCATAGGTGGGTTTGGCTCAGGATTGAGGTAAAGGGACAGAGGACTAAGAAATTAAAAGAAATGAAAGAGGTAAGGCATTGAGGGGAAGGGATGTAATATCAAAATTTGGGCCCCGAAAGTTTAAATTGAGGGGTGCCGGGGTGGCTTGTTCGGTTAAGTGTCTGCCTTTGGCTCAGGTCATGATCCCAGGGTTCTGGCATCCAGTCCCGTGTCAGGCTTTCTGCTCAGCGGGGAGTCTGCTTCTCCCCCTCCCTCTTTCCCTGCTTGTGTGCTCTCTCTTGTTCACCCTATGTCTCAAATAAATAATCTATTTTTTTTTAAGTTTAACTGGAATAGAGGTATACAGGGGTTCTATGCAGATGGACGGCTACAGGGGTTGAGCTGGATGGAGATGAGACAGGACCCTCTTAAAGAAGAGAGAAGGGCTCCCTCACTTCTCTTGGCCACAGCCTCCCAGAATATTCATAATTTGTCTGTAACCTAGGCCCTCTCTTGGGAGAGAAGCAGGAGGATACCCATGCTGTTTTGTCTTTCTAGAGTAAGGTTCATCAAACAGAGTTAGGATATGTCTGTGGTCAAGGGCAGGACTCAGCCTGATTGGCCAAGGACAGAGTGCTGGGGGCCAGGCACATTGAAACAACCAGTTCCTTGTGGTCTGTACCTCCATGTATGGGCTACAGGCTTGGGGACATAAGGGGGAGAAGGGTATAGGAGAGAAACATCAAGTGTATCCTCTACCTATCTAAAGAGTGGCTTTTAAAAACTGTACTGCTAACCACACAACATCCTTGCTTTAAAATGTTTCCAGCTCTAAGGGAAGGAGAAACTTCATAGTTGAGCAGACAAATGCCTTTCACAGCATGGCATTGCCTTCTGGCCTCTCTGAACTCATTTTACACGTGTGTGCACACGCACATACGCACACACACCCCCTATGCTCCAACCATAGGTATTTCCCAAATTAAGCCATATTCATATTCATGTCTTAAGTCTTTGTTCATGTGTACCTCCTGCGCTTATGTCCTTTCTTCATTTGGTTAATGCCTGTGCATTCCTTCAAGATGCCACCTCCCCCGATAGCCCCAGAGAACCCAGCTTTCATTCTTCAGTCCCACTTGCTATGCTCTAGGGTTTGTCGTACTGTAAAGTTTGGTGGTTACAGTGGAATCAGATAGACCTGGTTCTTATTCTCAATCTGCCACCTGCTAATATGTGACCCTGCGCTATTTACATGATCTCCTGAAGCTTCATTTTCTTTTTATTATCTGAAAGAAATGGGGATGATAATGGATACATATGTCATCAGGTTGTTATGTTATGTTCAGTGCCTAGAACATTTCAGCTTTCATTGAATGTTACTTGATATTAATCATAGCATTTACAGGGCCTCACATGGTACCAAACTCAATAAAGAGGCAAAGAGGTATACATTTCCCCCTCAAATTCTCAAAATATTCAAACATTGAATTTCATTCCATTAAAAAATTAAACCTTTGTGGGGGAAGGTTTGGCGATGCTCTTAAATCAGACAGGACACAGTCATTTCACACTGTGGAGGGGCTGCTTCCTGGCAGGCTTCCATGCCTTCCTTTCACTCCATGTAACACCATTCATTCTAGCCATGAGCAGATCAAGGGCAGCCATGCCATGGGCAAGAGGCAACCCCCTTCCAGGCCTAGAACTTTCTCTTTTTAGACCAGAAAATGGCAAATAAATAAATAAACTCTGTATAAATTTAAATAATTGGAAGGCAGCTTGACTGAAAAAGACACTTTTCTTTTTCACCACAAATGTCACCATCTGGACTTTTCCTTTTTTAATTTCTTTGGGACCTGACAAGTCACTGGGCTGATATAATCACACCCAGTCAAAAATGACAGACACATCTCGGCAACTTAGCCTGGGCACAGTTCCAGGGTGGCCAGCGAGGACCCAGAAACCAGTGGGAGGGTGGTTTCAACACCCCTCCCATCCCCTACCTCCCCCAAAACGCAAGAGCTCCTGAGTGTGATCAGCTGAAACACGCCCCCCTCCCCCACCCCGCACACACACTTGTGGATGTGTGCATGCTTGCCACATAGCATTCAATTAACTTACTAGTTAACTCATTTTCCAGTAAAAACTAAAGGGCGGGAAAGGCCATCCAGCAGACTGTGCTGCTATTAATAAACTACATGTGGCCATCCCGTTTCTGTGCTTGTCTTCATTTCTCTCAAGCAGTCCTTCACTGAGCAAGGCAGGAGTAATCCAAGGGAACCCGCACAGTGAATCCACCCTCTACTGGTCAGCTGAGAAGCTTTGTGTGGCCACAGGTCCAGACACACTCACAGCAATCACAGATAGACATTCCTAGCCACAAAATCATCTTATGTACTATTTTATTTCAGCTCTTTCTGTGTTATTCTGGTTATAATTATCTGGAAAATACAATGCCTACCCTGTAGATCTTGGGGTCAGTATTTTTTTCAAAATGGGGAAATCGACCGTTTTGCAAAGTGTCTTTTATGGCAATTTACAAAGGTCCAGTCTTTAGGATTACTTGCATATCACGTACTTTATTTGCATGAAACTTAATGTGTGTCTCCACACACATACATAAGGCATTATGAGTACGTAGATTCATTTGCTGCATTTCCGCAGTGTACTGGATGTGTGTGCTGTGCTGGAATTACAAGGGCAACGTCTACAAGGACAAGTGCTTTCCTGGCTTGAATGTGCCTGTGCATCATCACCTTAGGAAATTGTTCACATGCAGAGGCTCAGTCCATTGTCTGCGTTTCTCTGACCCCAGCCTACGGACCACACTGTGAGTAGCAAAGAGTCAGAGGAATTAGACATGATTTTTATATTAGAAATTTGTGAGTCCCCTTTGGGCATTTTCCTTGGCTTCACACATTCACACCCCACACCTAATCATTAACCAGAGTAATCACTTCCTAAATACCTCCCAAATTTACCTTCCAGCCCCATCCTCACTGCCACTAGCCTGGCCCATGTCTGTCCCAGTCACTTGCCCCACAGCCTGGAGCTGTGACCTCCCAGTGGCTTCTCATCTCTAGGCTTGTCGCTCTTGAGGCATCTGTAACACTGTAGCCAGGGTGATAGATGTAACATCCAAATCAGACCGTGGGCGTCTCTTGCTAACACTCTTAGATGGCATCCTATTGTTCTTAGGATGGTATCCAAAATTCTCCGTATGGCCTGGAAAGCCCAGGGTGACCCAGCTCTTTTCTGTCTTTATAGCCCCATCTCCCACCAGGCTCCCCAATCCGTCACCATACTTCATCCACCATGGCCTTCTTTTGGCTTCCTGCATACGTAAAATATCTCACTCAAAGGCCTCAGGCCTGACATTTGTACGCCCTGCCTGAAACTGTTTCTCCCCATTCCCTCTAATTCACATGAGCTCCCTTCCCACAAGCTCCCTCCACCCTCTGCCACCATCATCCTTTAGGCCTCAGGGAGGTTTCGTTGCCCCATTGGATGCTATCAAAGCACTCTGCATTGCATTCCAGGGCACTTGGTAATGGATCATTCGTATAGCTGTGTACTTATGGTAAGCTTCATTAGGGCAGTGGCCAGCTCTGCTCAGCCAGCATTGAACCGCCAGCACATGGCCCAGAGAAGCCTCCTAGTGAACACTGCCTCTGAATAAGGGAGAAGAAACAACTGGTGACAGGGGCTCTTGGAGTGCTGTATGAAGCCCCAGGGAAAGCCGGTAGTCCCTGAGAGTTTCCCAGGGCCAGGAAGGATGGGAGTGGAAGTCAGATGTTGTGATTCACAGAGGGAAAGGGTTTGCAGGGAAGGAGTACTTGGGGGGTACTGGAGGAAGAATAGGTGCTTCCTGGGCACACATGAGGGCAGGGTCATTCCAGATAGCAGGAGGAGAGGGAAGCAGTGACCAAACACGGAGGGCCCTTTACGCCGTGGCATACACTTTGGTCTTGACCTATAGGTGAGGTGGGGAGGGGGTCGTGAGAGGTTTCAGATCTGCAGATGATGTAATTGATTTTGTCATAAGGGAATTTGTGCTGCAGAGACACCTCAGTGAAAGCATTATAAAATACAAGAAAGGTAAATAAGATGGGTAAGGAATTCTGATATTAGCCCAGGTAAGACATGAGCAAGAACAAATACCTTCATAGGAAGCAATGTTTTTCCCAGCCTTCCTTGTAGCTTGGGCCTAAGCATGTGACCTGGATTCAGCCAATCAACTCCCCCTACTCCAGACTTTGAATTGAGAACCAGTGACTCAGAGAAGTAGGGGCAATTGAGAATCAGTGCATGCATTCATTCATGTGACAAATATGTACTGAATGCTTACTGCATGCCAGGTACTTTTCAAGGTACTAGACAGACAGCAGAAAACAAGGCAGACAAAAATCACTGCCCCCTAGAGTTCATATTCTCTAGGGAGAAGAAAATAGACAAGTACATGAGTGATCTGTGTGGTATAGCATATGCTTACAACTGATATGCAAAAAATAAAAGCAAGCATAATGGATTAGAATATGCTGGAGGAGGGGCAGATGTGAAGGGTAAAATTTTAAATAGTATGATTTTTGAAGGCCTTCAAAAGGATGATATTTGAGCAAACACTTAAAGCAGATGGAGAACAAGCCACATGGCTTTCTGGAGGAAGGATGTTTAACACAGAGGAAAATTAGGTGGTGGTTACATTAACATCATCCAGGGACAGCAGCAGCTTTGGTGCCAGGGGCCATATCCTTGCTCAGGGGCAGCAAGCCCCAGCTGTGGTTCAGGGTAGCCAGGGCCACTTGTGGTAGTGGTCTCACCCAAAAGTTCTGTGATATGATGTTGGTTGTGGTTCTGGCTACCGCTTGGCCTCCTTTTTCTCTTCCTGGTTTATGAACTTGGTTCTCCAGGCTTTCTAGCAATTCTCTGAGCACGCTAAAATCCTTTTACTAAATTCCTATTCTTATGTGAGGCAGGAGTGGCTGACTAAGGACCCCAACTGCCATAAACATTGAGTAACCGGTCCCCAGGGAACCAAGGCCTCTGAAATTAGGAGGAAACTTCTGTCCACTTCCCTCCCCCGTAGCTCTTCTTCAAGGTGGCGTGAGAGATATTTAACTTCTGTGTCATGCTGCCAGCTGCCTTCCCCAGAAGAATGAAATTGCATGTGCATTTCTAAGAACAAGTGGATAGAATCACAGTCTTGAGATAAAAATGGGAGAACAAAGGGCTTCCTTTGGAAAGGACACTTTAGTGTCAGAAAAAGGAAGGACAAAAGAGACCCAGTTAAGACACCTGGGTAAAGAGCCATAGCTCCTGAGTTGAGATAATGGAAGAAGAATCAAACCAAAAAAAAAAAAAAAAAGAGGAAATGCCAGGGGTGAGGTATCTGTATCCATTAGGAATGTGTGTTTTCTTGGTTCTGAGTTGCATTATTATTTTTACAATTTAATGGCACTGAAATAGGCACGCATCTTACTTCCAGTTGTACATAAATGTAGTGTTGCTCCCCTCCACTTCTGGAAATATGTTATTAAATTATGGTACACCCTCTAATAGATGGCATTAGAGAATCAACAAAACAGGAACAGATGGCGTCTTAGACCAGGGAGACTGTCTGTGACTTACAGTCCTCTCCTAGTTAGCATACATACAGCTTAGCTCCAGAACTTAGTGAACATAATGGAAATGCCAGTAACAAATATGCAACAAGCTCATTTTTGAACATTTAGACTCACGAGGCACACAGGACTGGCCGGTTCTGTTTCTGGAGCTCACTGCTTTTGGAAAGGCCACTAACAGGACAGTGCAAGAGACGGTGCCCCAGAAACAGCTGCTTCCTGGATAGATGCAAAGTAACTTAGAAATCTCTTCCTCTGGGCTGGAGAATGCATCTAGTCTAAAGACATAAGAAGAAACTCACTGGGAGAAGAAAATGCATGGTAGAAGCTTTATGAGGAGCAAACCCGCCACACTGATGTGCAGAGAATTGAAAGTCTCCCCGTCACAAGGCCCCCAGTGGCACGGAGCATATTCTAGAAAGCAGAGACCTGGGCCTCCCCCTATCAGTCATTCAGCCTGAGCCAGACTTCACTTTCTTCCTCTGATATCTCTCGTTCAACATCCCCCATTTCTGCCAGGCCTATTTGTTCTGCTTAGAAAGGTCATAGTCGGAAAATCCAGCAACTACAAATGGAACTGCAAATCCACCATCTGGGCAGCTTCGGACCAGCCATGACAGTCTCAGTTTCTCATTTGTAGAATGTGATCATCACCACCATTCCGCGAGACCTAAAGTGTTATGATTTTGACTAAGTTATTGATGGGCTGTTATCTGAACTGGAAGGAACGGAGAGGCTCCTTCCTGAGGCTGGAGCCGGCGCCGTCTGTCCGTTCTCTAGCTGTTGTCCGCTTTCTCTATCTCAGCCACCTGCAGGAGGGGGTGGGATCACTGGCGTCCCTTTACTTTATTTGTTTGCCACATAGCAGGCAATCATAAGGTCTTAGAGGCACCCAACACCCAGCATTTATTTAGCTTATGTCTGGGGGCAGTGAGTGTTGGCTGATTCTGCTTGGGTCGGGCTGGGACAGCTCAAGTGAAGTGACTGTGTCACATGTGTCTTGTTCTCATCCTGGACCAGAAGGTTCACTTGTAGAACAAGTTCTTCTTGTAGAGCAAGCCCAGTTGTGCAGGTAGCTTCCAAGCCTTCAGTCACATCCCCCCCCCAACATTCTATTGGCCAGAGTAAGCTATTTGGGCAACCGCAAAGTTGAGGTGCAGAAAAGCCCCCTCCAGTTTGTTTCCCGGAGTCCATGGGTTTTAGAGGGGAGGGGGGTGGGGGAATGGGCTAGCCTGGTGATGGATATTAAGGAGGGCACGTATTGCATGGAGCACTGGGTGTTATATGCAAACAATGAATCATGGAACACTACATCAAAAACTAATGATGTACTGTATGGTGACTAACATATCATAATTAAAAAAAAAAAAGAAAAGATAAGCCCCCTCCAAACACAGAGGAAGGGAGTGAACGGGGGTACCCACTGCCTCATTCCTAAGACTGACTGGCCCAAACAGGTGATCACTGGGTAGTTGCCGGGTTTGGACTCCACCTGGTTCTGATCTACTGGACTGCTCTGACCCTGGTTTATGGTTTCAATTCTTGTAACTAAAACGGATATTTATTAAGTATCCATGATAGGTAGGAAAGGTACAGCTTACATGGTCTAAGCCTTAGTATGTGTCAGACCCTGTGCTGTGGACGAGGGTTTTTTTGCTGCGTTCCGTCATCTGTTCAGCTACTCCTACAGAGTAGTCGTCCTGTTTTAGTGAAGAAGGTGATAGTCAAAGTGGGTTGGTGCCTTCCAGGCTCTACTTGAGGTATGTTGAGAGGGTACAAATTAAATAAGCAGACTAGCCCATCACCCTCTCGGACATTACTGCTGTCTGGATTGCTGATTGTCCAGTTGAAGTAAAATTCCTAATTTCATATATTCTTAACCATCCAAACCTTGGGTGTCAGAACTCCTCCTAACCCACCGTCCACCATAGTCCTGATGTGATCCTTCAGAGGACTGAAAAACAGCTCATCTGTAGAACCCTGCTCATCATACCGACGTAGCTGTCATATTCATTCCTTATCCAAACTGGAGGGAACTGAGAGGCTTCAAACTGAGGATGAGGAGTGCTGATACTTTCTGTTTCCTAGCTGTTGTCCACTTTCTCCAACTAGAAAGCCGACGTGACAGAGTGGGATTCATGGCATGTCTTTGCTGCCTCTGTTAGTTTGCTGCATGGCAGAGAACCACAAAGTCTCAGAGGCTCATGACAATGAGCATTGACGCTTATGTGTCTGGGGTAGACGTTGGAACCAGACCCACTAACTGTGAATGTGGCTTGGCCACCATTTTCCCATTGAAGAAGTGAAACTAACAGTACCTCTCCTCAACACTGGTGTGAAGATTTGCTGGATACACTACTCAGAGGTACCTAATATGGAGCCTGGTATGCAAAATATTTACGGGTTATCCTCTCACTCTATATCCCTTGGTTTTTGATCACCAGCGGTTGCAACTTCAGCCACTCACACATTCCAGCATCAGAGTTGCCAGGACCAAAGAAATAATGCAACAACTTGACTCATGATGCTTTGTGGAGCCTTCATTTGAGTGAAAAATATGTATGTGACACCCATATAATGAATGCTTGATTTGCGTGTGTGGGTTAGAAAGGTGGGAGTGCATTGGGGGAAATGGAACAGAGCTAATAAGTTCCCGTCTGTGATTTGACCTGCTCTCCGCCTGACTAGCTGCATATTCATGTCAATTTTCTCCCAGTTACCTAGGGCAAGAAATGAAGAGGAAAGATCTTTAATCATTTTTTTATTCTAATTGAAACATTTTCCTTGCAAGTGGAGAGAGAACAGGTGCCTAACGAGCCCACATGATGATTCACAAGGTAGTAGATATCGCCACAGATATAATTAAACTGGAAGATCAATGAAAATTTCCTTTTTGGACTACTGCCAGGTCTGCACAGACTGGGATCCAGCTAGCTGTATTTATGCACAGCGATATCCAGAAGTGTGTACTCACACAGGTGTGCCCTGCAATCTCGTATCATGATAAATTAAACAGCCACAGACTCACACATCGAGGATGACTTATTTAAAAAAACACCGCTATTTCTATGTACAGTTAATGATCCTGGACTGCAAACATCATCTGTCAGAAAGGCAGACAATTGCTGCGTCCTATCTCATCTTACTTTCCCTTTCCTCTATTATGTTTTTCATTTTTGGTGGATAAAAAACAACCACATAAATAAGCACTGGCCCAAAGGATCAAGACCTGAAAGAAAGGCAGGAAGGGGGAGAAATGGAGGGGGGTGGGGAAGGGAGTCACCAGGGGAATGAAGCATTGTGAGCACGTGGCCTCTTCTTTGGAGCTCCTGAAAATTGCACTGCATTTATGCCAGGATGTCTGACCTCTCTGGCTCTCTGGCTCCTCAGGCTCAGTCTGTAGATAAAGCCCGCGCCCATCCTGCATCGGGGATCTTCTGCTAAAAGGAGCGAGGCAAGAACTTAGGGGTGAGGGTTGGTGTTTGAGATCTGCACCGATGCAGATTTTGCAGACCAATAGAACTTTCACAGCTTTGTACTTCTCAAAATATTCTTGCAGAAGTGAAAAAAAAAAAAAAACAATCCAGTAATACTTTTTAGTTGTTTTGTAGAAAGATTACAATTGAAAAAGAGTCACTCCTTGAGTTAGATACTGTCTTAGTCAGCTTGGGCCGCTATAACAAAATGCCATCGGTGGGTGGTTTAAGCAACGGATATTTATTTCTCACCATCTGGAGGCTGGGAAGTCTGAGATCAAGGTGCTGGCAGATTTGTTGTCTCGTGAGATCCCTCTTCCAGGCTTGCAGATGGCTGTCTTTTTGTTCTATCTTCTCATGACAGAGAGGCAGCTCTGGTATCTCTTCCTGTTCTTAGAAGGGCACTAATCCCATCATTGGGGGAGCGGCCCTCGTGACCCATGAGCTCTTCTAACCTGATCTCCTCCCCAAGGCCCCACCTCCAAATACTATCATATTGGAGGTTAAGGCATCGCCACATGAATTTTGAGGACACAAAAACACTCAGTCCATAGCAGATACCCAACGCTTTTGTATGAGTTCCGCAAAATAGAGGTTAAGCCTGATGCCTAAAGCTCATAGGAAGATCGATGCTTTGTGCATGTGTCAGCTAAGAGAAGACAGTGGAGACCATGTCCAAATACTGTGTACTCATACCTTGCAAAAGGAAAGAAAGGATGTAGCAGAATTACCGAAGAATACAAATTCTCGTGTTAGAAAGATCCTTGAAGATAACTGTAGACCAAAGTATCTGTTTTCATGAGGATAGACTAATTGCTGCCACAATTTCAAAATTGCAGTGGCATAACGGAAAAAGGATCTGTTCTCATTCACACAAAGTCTGATCCAGAGGCTCCCGGTTGGCAGATCTCCTTCATGCACTGAACTTAGGCATCCAGGCTTCATCTAGTGTGAGGCTCTCCACCATTTCAGAGATTTTCAGAGTCCTTTGGAAAAGGTGGAAGATCACACGTGGGATTCCATTTTATGCCCACGTTCCATGGGCCAGAGCTCTGTCCCACAGTGTCCTCTAGATGCAAGGGGGGCTGGGGCTCTGGTGTTCCTGTGTATGTGCGGGAAGAACCCCAAGCATTATCTCTTCTCTACCCTCCATATTCCAGAGGAGGGAAGTGAGGCTTTGTGAACAGATCAGGTTTGTTCGGAATGAATCAATGGCAGAGCCAGGACTGGAACTCTGGTCTCGTCACTCCATCTTCTTTATTTCCCGTTGTCTCCCAGGCTCTTTGAAGAAGTACAATAGGTCTTAAGGTTTCTGAAGGACAATCCATAACCACAAGGAAGAACTTTCTTCTTAGCATCCAGTGTCAATCTTTAGTACACTTATCAGAGGATACACCTAAAGAGAATTTATAAAAATAAATTATTTGATTTCATCATTAAGTTTTTTTTCAAACAATTTCTTAGATGGTTCTTTGACTTCTGCAAAAGATCACACATTCCCCAAGGATGGGGGCAGCATGATACTTCTCTTTGATTCCCTCATAATACCTAATTATAGGGTATGTGGTCATTGCTTAATACGTATTTGTTGCTGGGTGTGGTAATAACTGAGTCTGAAAAGACACCTATGTAAGAAAAGTAAGAGAAAGACAAGTGACTTTTTGATAAAGGGGCAGGCAGTGATTCCATGGAGGCATCAAATACTGGTGAGGACCGAATACATGTCCAGCATAGTCCCAAGAGCTTGGATATGGTGGAGAAGGAAACCGTGGTTGCTCACCCTCACCTGATACCTATAATCCAAACTCTCGGTTCTCTGATGGCTGATTCTGCATAACACATAGGCATGTTTACTGGTCCTCTTTACTTCCTTTTTGTTAGTCGTAAAAAAGGGATAGCAGCAATGATCTCATCTCTTTCTAGGCTGTTAGGCAAATGATCATAGAGCAAGTGGAATTTGAAAATGATAGGAAATAAAAGACCCAGTGATAAAGTTTCAAGGGAGGCAGGTTAATGGGGCATGCATGCAGAGGGCAGCCCGCCTTGGCCTCCGCAGGCCATTATTAGTCCTTTCTTCATAAGGGCTTAGCTTTGGGTTGCTGCTTCTGGAAAGAAGGTGGCAGTGACGGAAAGTGCAGGGCAGCACCAAAGAAAGGGTTTAAGACAGCCGTATTCATATGAGGTGAGTTCATCAAGATTTCTGTCATGACAATAAATCACTAACAGAATTTATGACAATGAGGTCATTATGAAGGATTCCGAAAAATGCAGTTAACTGGCCACTGTGACCTCATCGTTCCCAGCCCCACAGCTCTCAACTCAAGACAAATGTATACACCTTCAGGCACAACTAATTTCTTTTTCTTTGTAAAGAGACATTTTTTATTTATTTCCATGTGCAAAGCCTCAAGATTCTTTAGCTCGCCATTCGAAGACTGAAGAATACTCAGATGGCTAATCGTGAATAAATAAGTCCCAGACTACCCAGAAGGGTCATTAACTTGACTCCTAACTTGATTCCATTTGAGGAATTATATCAAAAACTTACCTCGCTAAGGCTCTTAACTAGTTCCCATTGTAAACAGCAGTCCGCCCAATACCTCTGTTTGTCTTGGCCTCTGGCTTTGTGTTTTCGGTGTGTTTTATATCCTTCTTAGACCACATGCTCCTTGCAAGCAGGGGCAGTATCCTGCTGAGCTCTGTGTCTCACATGCCTTCCACAGAGACTGCCTCATAGTACACGCTCAGTAAACATTTGAAAGCAAGTGACTGTGGGTTTTCAGTGCAACAGCAGTGTCTTGTCATATGTATTTTTTGTGCATCGAGCACGTTTTGAAGATGTGAGGGTCAGGCTCCTGATCAGGGGTTAGCAGACTTTCTGTTAAGGGCCAACAGTGACTGCCCTAGAGCTCAGGTCCTCACAGCCTTAGTGGAAACTACTCCTGTAGCACAAAGCAGCCACAGACAATGCAGAAATGAATGGGCATGGTTGTATTCCAAGAAAACTTTCTTTAAAGACACTGAGGTTTCAATTTCCTATAATTTTCACCTATCAAACAATATTCTTCTTTTGACTTTTTGCAACCCTTTCAAAATGCAAATACCATCCTTGGCTCACAAGATCTGGAAAATCAGGTGGCAGGCCATTTGGCCCGTGGGCCACAGTTTGAAGAGTCCCACACTAGATCGTGGGGCTGCTGGTGCTGGTTTTGGTGGTGGGACTTACTAATGAGATGAAGTAAGATGAAGATGATGCTTTCTGGAACCTTTCATTCCATTTCCTTAGGCTAGTCACAAATGCTCTAGTCGGTCCAATTCCTAAGAGGAGAATTACTGTGTTACCTGACTGCTGTCTTCAAGGGCATTCTGTAATGAATTGAGGTTATGGAATTCTTGGGCAAGATACACCATCTTAAGGCTAGAGAGTTATGATTAAAATATTAAAATGGAGGAATAAAATATAATTCATGATTTATGGCGAATCATCTTAGATACTTCTAGGAATCAATAACCCATATCATCATTCTCATTTATCCCTGTGACATTCATTCATTTCACAAAGCCAGAGTTCCTGATAATATAGAAATATATATATGCCAGAGCACATGTATGGGTCAAGCTGAATATTCACCCAAAATTCTGGTGCTTTTGTGAGACGTGCACAAAAAATAAATACATCTCCTAGTAACTTTTGAAAATCATGTTTAGATTTTTAATATATTATTGATATTTACTGTGAAATACACCAGTTTGATGATAATTTGCTACACAAAAATATATACTCAAAAATATGGTCGGTAGCTTCATATAAGTCAATACAAGTAACAGGGCTATTTTAAAAATCAGTTAGAACCTAGCAGCTTTACTCTAAGAAATTTGGCCCCTCATTTTCCATACACCTGTTGGTTGAATAGAAGAGAAAACAAGACTCTGTCTTTTAGCTGCTGCTATTTCAGAGAGAATGACTCTGTTAAAAAGTTGATTTACAAGTAAAATTCATACCAGTTCTTTCTCAAACTTACTTCCCCCCCAAATTCTAGTAACTAAAAGCTTACACTCTGGACTCAGATAATCCTGAGTTCAAATCCTGACTTTATCACCTATTAACTGTGTGACCTTGAGCAAATTACTTAACCTCTCTGAGCTTCAATTTCTTCACCAAATCATGGAAACATTAATAATGACAACGGGTACAAGTGAGATAATGCACATAAAGTACCTATTGTGGTTGCTGCTCATTGATAGTAAACATTCACTAAATATCAGGTATCACTGTTAATAAATTTTGTCAGTAGAAAAAATAAAGTCCTTTGTGCAATGAGTTAGCAAACTTTGCAGAGGCATAATGTAATTTCAAATACCAGACAGTGTTGGCATTCCGAGAGACACTTCACGGTGCCCGGGTTTGGGAGATGGCAGTGATGCATGTGTCTCTGTGTTGGGTCCGTTTAACACTGGTGCCATCATGCTTTGGTTTTCTTGTTGGCTGTTTTCTTGCTGCATGGGGGGGCGGGTGCTAGGGGTGTCCCCTAGAATTTCAACTGTATCTGTGCAACTTCTTTTACCTAATAATTTGGAATTCCATCTTAATTATATTTTTCTCATTCTTATTCTCCTCTAATTTCTCTCTGCTTATTTTACTGATTCATTATAATTTATCAGAATCTTACTTATTCAAAGCCTCTGATTTCAAATTCTTTTTAATCAAGCTGTTGCTCATCTTCCTAGCTTAAGTCAGTGTGCTGAGTCAACCAGTGGATGGACGGTTTCACATCCTCGCCCCCTTAGACAGTGTTAGCATATGCAAACCCGGGATACCTAAAGGTCATGTCAGGGAGATACGAGTGCTCATTTATAGCCTATTGTGTACTCAAGGCCATGGAATGTGATAGAAAAGGTATAGATTAGAAATCAAAGTATCTGGATTTGGGGGTCTTCTCAGTCAGCACAGGCTATGGGCAACTTAGCGAGTCATTCAATCTCTCTAATTTCAGTGTATTCATCAATAAAATGGGGATGATTAGGATACTTACCTCTTATAGTTTAAAATAAATAACATAATGGATATAATAATCACTTTGTAAGCTGTAAATCACCATGCATACCACGGCAGGGTTGTTATTGTGGCTGTCATTATTCATCCCATGCTTCCATGTGTCCACAGGATACCATTTAGGGAACAAATAATTTGTGGTGGTTAAGAGTAAGTCCCACCTCTTGCACTATCAAGGTGTATAACCTGGGGCAAGTAATTTATTTCACTACTAATTTCTGTGTTTGTAGAATATGTTAGATACTCATCAGTGTCTCTTCCAGCATAAAAGGTGGGGCTTCACAAGTCCCAGGAAAAAGGCATGCGTAGACAGGCTGGCTGAAATCTTACCAGGCAGGAGTAGTGAATATGCAATCCTGCAGTCATTGGGGCCACTGTCATTATAGAAGTCTAGAGATAGCATGGGGATAGGGGCTTCAGAGGAGATTCATTGGATAACAGAGTGTACAACGGGCTCAAAGGAATGTCGCTTCATACAGAGCCCACCTAGTTCCAAAACTGACAACACTTTGAACTATACCTAGAGCAACTGAAGAAAAGAGAAAGACTGTTGACCATTACCTTGTCTAAAGTGATGAGGACAGGTCCACGTGTTTTCCACATAAGTAATAAGGGAGAGAAGCAGAGAAGGTTCAGAAATTACAGCCTCCCGAATGAGCTTCATACCTCTTCTTTTCTTTCTAGTTCATCCTCCACGTTGCCACCAGAGGGACCCTAAACTCAAATATGGTCCTACCCCTGTCCAGATTAAAATCTGATTTCTTCCACGCAGTGCTCAGTGTCACTCATCATCAGGGAAATATAAATCAAAACCACAATGAGGGATCACCTCACGTCTGTTTAGATGACTGTTATTCAAAAAAGAAAAGAGAAGTGTTGGTAGGAATGTGGGAATGCAAAATGGTGCATCCACTATGAAAAACAGTATAGAGCTTCTCATTTTCCAGAGTAATATCTAAACTCCCTTGCTTACAGGTCCTTTACCATGTGTAGGCTCTATCCTCATACCGCAGCCTCATGTGCAGCATCTCTTCCCCAAGACCAAACCACTCTGAACTCGGTTTTTTGTTTTCTTTTTAGCTCAGTGCCTTTGCACATGCTGTTCCTCTGTCAGAAATATCCTTCCACAGTTCTTTACTTGGGGAATTCTTTATTTTCCTTTTGGACTCAGCTCAAGTATTACCTTCTTTACCATGTATTATATTACCTACCATAAAGCTCTTTTTTTTTTTTTAAGGAGGTGTTTACATGTCTGCTTTTCTACTAGCATAGGAACTTCTGGGGAGGAGCCCATGTTTTATTTTATTGTTCTAGTAGGTGCTTCATTAATTTTTCATAGAGTTTACTAATGATTAACTGGAATGATCCAAAGGGTGGAGACATCTGGAGAGTACAAATAAAAGAACAGGGCTCTTTAAAACATAAGCAGACAAAACTTAAGAAGGGACAGATTTGGATTCTATAAAATTCTAAACAAGATAGATAAAGGACACTTTTTCCAATTAAATGTTTGACTCAGTAAATATTTAGTAAATGTCTCTTATGCACCAGTGCTAAGGATACAAGAGCAAACAAGGCTGACTTAGCATGTTTCATTAACTAAAATACCAGTATTCCTAGACCCATTGGTCAGCGGGGAAAATAGCATTGTAAGAGGTGGAATACCAGGGGACAAATCACCCAAAGTCTTGCAAGTTAGGGTGAGCACTTCACTTTTATTTTAAGTGCAGTGGGAAGCCTTTGCTTTAAAATTTGTAAGCAGGGGAATGAAACAATCTGATGGGCATTTTGGAGAGATCATGCTGGCTCTTCTATGAAGAATGGACAGTTAAGTAGGGATACCAGTTAGGAGACCAGGTGGGAAATGTCATTGGCCTTGTGGCCAGAATCACCTGGAGAGCTGTTAAAACACAGATTTCAGTTTGTTTCTCAACTGAGGGCTTCAGAGGGGAGGGGGGTGGGGGAATGGGATAGGCTGGTGATGGGTAGTAAGGAGGGCACATATTGCATGGTGCACTGGGTGTTATACGCAACTAATGAATCATGGAACTTTACATCAAAAACCAGAGATGTACTGTATGGTGACTAACATAATATAATAAAAAATATTATTATAAAAAAATTTAAAAATTAAAAATAAATAAATAAAACACAGATTTCTGGGCCTCACCCCCAGAGTTTCTGATTGTGTAGGTCTGGTGGTGATAGAGGTAGAGGTTGGGTGGAAAATTTGCATTTCTAACTAGTTTGCAATGATGCTGCTATTTGGAGACCACACTCTGAGAACCACTGAACACTACTGTGGTAAGGACCTTGGAACAAAGTGGACTGATTTGAAATGTGGTCTGGAGATAACGTTAAAAAGACATGCTGGGGCGCCTGGGTGGCTCAGTCGTTAAGCGCCTGCCTTCGGCTCAGGGCGTGATCCTGGCGTTCTGGGATCGAGCCCCGCATCGGGCTCCTCCGCTGGGAGCCTGCTTCTTCCTCTCCCACTCCCCCTGCTTGTGTTCCCTCTCTCGCTGGCTGTCTCTCTCTCTGTCAAATAAATAAATAAAATCTTTAAAAAAAAAAAAAGACATGCTGATCTACCACTACTAGGAAAGATTAGGACAAAATGTATCCCTATGAAACTTGAATGAGATAAAATACTAGGAAATTCTAGGAAAAGGGTATATTGATCACATGAAATTTGAATGAGATTAAAAGAAAAAAAGCAAAAAAAAATGCCCTTCACACAGTAGGCAGTACATGTATGGATGTAATTTACCCACCTCTTCATACCGACAAATAAAAGCAAGTGGTTTTCGAAGTGTTTGAAGAGTTTGTGTATTATAGGACCAAAGCAGCTCCTAAAAGTTTAGTGTCTTATGAATGGTTAAGATTGAATAAGAGAGGGTAACTGTACTTTTTTATGGTCAGACCCTTGGAGTATCAGGTGAAACGGGGGAACAGGGTGAATGAGCCTTGGGTGTGACTGAGAATGATCCTTTCTAGGGTTCTCAGAACACTGGATGCTTACCCCCCCCCAACCAAGACAGCTCTTCTGCTCTAACACCCAGGGAATTGTCTGTATCTCTTCTCAAATGGACTCCTTACCTTAGCACCTCGAGCTTCAGAAGTCCAGACAAAAAACAAAAACTCTACATGCCATTGCCTCCAGGACTCTGCCCAGGCTCTGTTGGTCTCCTGCTCTATCTATCTCCAGTTTCCGTCCTATTAGCTACTTTATTCCTGCCTTTTTGTGTAGCTCTGTTAGGGGCGGATTTGTGTCCCTCAAAAATTGATGTATTGAAGTCATAACCACGCCCCCCACCTCTGCAATACCTCAGAGTGTGACCTTATTTGAAAATGAGGTCGCTGCAGATGTAATTAATTAAATTAAGATGAGGTCATTAGGGTGGGTCTGAATCTAATAAGACTGGAACAGATTCTACCTCAGAGCTTTCAAAAGGAGCCTCCAGGATTGTGAGACCGGTGTAAGCCGGTCAGTGTGTGGTACCCTCTTCCACCAGCCCTAGCAAACCAATACAATCCCCTGTGATTATTTCTTCAGTGCCACTGTTGACTTAGCTCTTAACTCCGCCTTCTTTGTCTCTCACATCTGCCCATCTTCTGTGTTCTGGGGCCAGTGAGCCAACACTGACCCTTCCATAGAGTAGAGACCAGGCCTCCTGTGACCCCAGTCAGGGCACAGTGTCCCAGATCCCCTCCTTTCTGGATGTAGGATTCTTATACTCTCCCCCACTGGGCAACTGCCCCATTAAGAGTTTGTTCTAGTTTGTTCTATGCTTTGTTGTTCATTTTGTGTCCTACCGGTGGTCGCAGTGTCTCAAATGTGGCCAGTGTGTTTGTTGAATGAATAACAAGATTTACAAGGTAGTAATTTTTTATTTATTTTCCCTTTTGTAAATGGAAAAACTCAAGGGCTTTTGACCTTCACGTCAGTGTCTTTTCATCAATACAATGAGTGGTTTATTTGGAAAGCATCTGTTTTTGGATCACATTACTCAGTAAATGCGTATTCTTAATGAAAGTGATCAGTGCAGATCAAGCTGACATCAACACTAAAGATATGGAGGATTGCTTTGGTGTGCAAATGGAAATGGTTTGGTGCCGGGGGATAATGAATACAGGAGAATTAGGACTGGGTTATTAAACTGAGGGGATGAAACTTGTCATTAGTTCCCACTGCTTCTTGGAGTTATTGTTAATAGCTGTTTGAGTGAGGAGCCGGGAACATGTGGAGAAGAGGATGTGAAGAAACAAATGTGTAGATAACGTCTGCTCCCTGAGATATGTGGTATTTGGAATTGATCATCCTGCAGTTTTCGCTGAGAGGCTAGTGATTTTGAACTGATCTGTTTTCCCAAACTCAATCAGAGGTGCAGGCAGCTGACAGCCCTGAAGATTCCTCCTGGTCTCCGCACCCGACTTTGATTTCCAATGAAATGCGAGGTTCACGTGCCACATTTGGGTGCCAGACTCTGAGGAATGATGATCTTTATGTTCATCCAGGGAGGGGTTGTTCATGGAAGGGGGGGATGGTAAAATTACCATTCACATCAAATTATTTTTGAGAGAGGCACATCATTAATATTTAAGGAGGGACAACAGACGTAATTTGGGTTAATCCTGGGCAAATGAGAGAGCACACTCCCTCTTTGGATGGACTGCCCAAAACCCTGTTAAAATTCAACTGAACTCCCCATGAGTCCTTTCAGTCAACATTAACTAAATGCACTTAGTCATTAACCATTAGCTTCTGCCAGGGATTCACCTTTCTTTCTAGAACTTTATATACAACAAGAAAGATTCTCATTGAAAATCCAGCATAATATTTTGGTCTAATGTTGTTTTGTGAAATGCCCCAAATTTTCAAAATTACTTTTAATTTCCTTATATTTAAAAAATGAGTTGTAAAGTTTATGCTACCATCTCCCAGTCACTCACTATGAATAGTTAGGACACTAGAGAGGGAGAAAGTGTAGGCGCAATTAGAAAAATTAAACTATTCTTCAGGGGATATCCAAAATGCAACTCCATTTTGCGTTTATTTTGCATACAGTGTGAGAAAGTGGCCCAGTTTCATTCTTTTGCATGAAGCTGTCCAGTTTTCCCAACACCATTTGTTGAAGAGACTTTTTCCCATTGCATATTCTTGCCTTCTTGTTAATTGACTATAAATGCATGGGTTTATTTTTGGACTCTATTCTGTTCCATTGATCTTTGTGTCTATTTTTGTGCTAGTACTTACTATTTTGATTACTACAGCTTTGTAGTGTATCTTGAAATCTGGCAATGTGATACTTCCACTTTTGTTTTTTTCAAGATTATTTTGGCTATTCAAGGTCTTCTGTGGTTCTATACAAACTTTAGGATTATTTGTTCTAGTTCTGTATTATTGTTGGTATTTTGATAGGGGTTGCATTAACTATAGTTTCCTTTGGGTAGTGTAGACATTTTAACAATATTGGTTCTTCCAATCCATGAGCATGGGTTATCTTTCCATTTGTTTGTGTCATCTTCAGTTTCTTTCATCAGTGTTTTATAGTTTTCCGAGTACGGGTATTTGACCTCCTTGGTCAAGTTTATTCCTAGCTATTTGATTGTTTTTGGTGCAGCTATAAATGGGATTGTTTTCCTGATTTTTCTTTCTGTTACTTCATTATTGGCATATTGAAATGCTGCATATTGCTGTATATTTTGTATCCTGCAACTTTATTGAATTCATGTATCAGTTCTGGTGTTTTTTTGATGGATTCTTTAGGGTTTCCTGTATACGGTATCATGTCATCTACAGATAGTGACAGTTTTACTACTTCCTTACCACTTTGGATTGTCTTTTATTTCTTATTGCTGTGACTAAGACTTCTAGTACTGCATTGAATAAAAGTGGCGAGAGTAGACATCCTTGTCTTGACTCTGATCTTAGAGGAAAAGCTCTATTTTTCACCATCAAGTATGATGTTATCTATGGGTTTGTCATATAAGGCCTTTATTATGTTGAGGTATGTTCCCTCTCACCCTACTTTGTTGAGAGTTTTTAATCGTGAATGGATGTTGTACTTTGTCAAATGCTTTCTTATATCATACACAAAAGTAAACTCAAAATGGATTAAAGACCTATATATGAGACTTTTCTGAAACCATAAAATTCCTAGAAGAAAATATAAGCAGTAATTTCTTTGACACAATGGCCATAGAAACATTTTTTTAGATATGCCCCTCTGGCAAGGGAAACAAAAGCAAAATTAAACTATTAGGACTACACCAAACACCAAAATAAAAAACTTTTACACAAAAAAGGAAATCATCAACAAAACAAAAAGGCAACCTATTGAATGGGAGAAGATATTTGCAAATTATATATCCAATAAGGGAGTAGTATCTAAAATATAAAAATAATAGATACAACTCAACACCAAAAAATCACAAATAATCCAATTAAGAAATGGGCAGACCTAAATAGGCATTTTTCCAAAGAAGACATGCAGATGACCAACAGACACATGAAAAGATGCTCAACTTCACTAATCACCAGGGAAATGCGAATTAAAACCACAATGAGATATCATCTCACAACTGTCAGAATGGCTAAAATGAAAAAACAAAACAAAACAAAAACCAAAAACAAGAAACAAGTATTGGTGAAGATGTGGAGAAAAAGGAACCCTCATGCACTGGTGATGGGAAGGCAAATTGGTGCAGCCACTGTGGAAAACTGTGTGGAGGTCCCTTAAAATATTAAAAATGAAATTGCCGGGGCGCCTGGGTAGCGCAGTCGTTAAAGCGTCTGCCTTCGGCTCAGGGCGTGATCCCGGCGTTCTGGGATCGAGTCCCACATCAGGCTCCTCCGCTATGAGCCTGCTTCTTCCTCTCCCACTCCCCCTGCTGTGTTCCCTCTCTCGCTGGCTGTCTCTCTGTCACATAAATAAATAAAAATCTTTAAAAAAAAAAAAATGAAATTGCCATATGATCCAGTAAGGCCACTACTGGGTTTTACTCAAAGAAAATGAAAACACGAATCTGAAAAAATATATGCAACCCTATGTTAATTGCAGCATTATTTACAATAGCCGACATATGGAAGCAACCCAAGTGTCCATTGATAGATGAATGAATAAAGAAGATGTGATCTATTTTAATGGAATATTACTGAGCCATATAAAAAAATCAAAGCTTGCCATTTGCAACAACATGGATGGACCTAGAAGGTATAATGCTAAGTGAAATAAGTTAATCAGAGAAAGACAAATACCGTATGATTTCACTCCTATGTGAAGTTTAAGAAACAAAACAATCTAACAAACAAAGAAAAAAAGGAGACACCCCCCCCCCAGACTCTTAAAAAGAGAGAACAAACTGATGGTTGGCAGAGGGGAGGTGGATGGGGGGATGGGTAAAATAGTTGAAGGGGATGAAGAGTACACTTACCTTGATGAGCATTGAGAAATATATAGAATTGCTGAATCATTATATTGTACACTTGAAAGTAATGTAACACTGTTTGTTAATCAAACTTGAATTAAAAAAATGCAACTCCAACAAAGTAGAAAAATCACTCAAAGGAGCCCAAAGTGCATGGAGGTGGTAAAGTGATGAAGTGTGTGGCATTAGGAATAAAAACATCTTGGGTTGAATTCCAGCTTGATCTTCCCTAGATGTGGGATAGGGGAAGGTCATTTTTCACATCTCTGAACCACAGTTTTCCTGTCCCTGGAATGGGGCTAATGTGTGCAGTGTTTTTGTGAGGATTGAATAAGTAATGCGTACAAAGTGCAGACTACAGGACTTGACATGTTAGTGCTCAGTTCATGGTAGCTGCTGTTATTAAAGCACACATACTCTGATTTTACTATCAACCATTTAGATCAGCTGTGATTATTCTGATAGAATATTCTTAACTATAGGAAACAAACAGGGTTGCTGGAGGGGAGGTGGGTGGGAGGATGGAGTAATTGGGTGATGGGCATTAAGAAGGGCACTTGTGATGAGCACTGGGTATTATATGCAGCTGATAAATTATTGAACACTACATCTGAAACTAATGATATACTGTAAGTTGGTGAATTGAATTTACTTAAAAAAAGAATATTCTCATATAATGGTTCTGGTACATATCTGAACATTAATGACCACCCCCCCAACCCATGCTGAAATTTGTTCCTTTTTTGTGTGCAATATACTAAATCATTTTAAGAAGAAAATCAGAATTTTTCAGAAATTCTTGCAAAGCTGAAAGATAAACCAAAACTATTCATCATGAGATGTACCTTGTTGCCTGTGTTGTCTCCTGTGGCCTGAAAATAGTAAAATTAAATGATCTCTGGAAAATACAGTGTAGCAAAGACTTGTTGGAATTTAGTTCACAGAAAAATCAGGAAATGAGTTTTCCAAATGATCATTATATGAAGATACTTATCTTCAAACCATACCCTACATGCAGGAAATAGACTCTTACACTGTTGGTTTCTATGACCTGACATCTTTATCATGAGTCTTCACCATGCAGCTCCTGAACAGTCGGCTGTACTGTGGAAGCCTGTGTACTGTGGCCCATAAGTGGTTGTGTAGGAGTGTCACTTGAGGCAGGAGACAATGTATAATGGCATAGCAACTAATTTTTTCATAGTTTGTATGTATCTGTCCAAAGGGGATTCTTTTTTTTCTTTTTTGTACACTTTATTTTTTTTTAAGTTTTTTATTATGCTGTGTTAGTCCCCATACAGTACATCATTAGTTTTTGATGTAGTGTTCCATGATTCATTGTTTGTGTATAACAGCCAGTGCTCCATGCAATACGTGCCCTCCTTAATACTCATCACTGGGCTAGCCTATCCCCCCCCCAAACCCTCAGTTTGTTCTTTCTTACTGAGAGTCTAATGAGGAAGAGACTTCATACCACTGGAAGTAGAATGTGCATCCCACTATACCCCTATGCAAACTATAGGTGGAAGAGCCAGTCAGCTGGTGGTTAGCAAAGCTCTAAGAGGAGAGTGGAAAGATCAGTGGTAGGTAAAGAGGATGAACACTAGGTATTTTCAGATGGGGGAGAGAGAAACTTGTCAGAATCAAAAAGGAGAGCAGTGAGGGGAAGGTAAAAGGTAGTAGAAGTGACCTGTGCTAAGGGTAGGACCACAGCTGTCACAGCGGGTGGAAGGGATGAATGGAGAGGACCACTCAGTGTCTCCTGAATGCCCAGACTTTACCACCAGTATTCTTGCAGAAAGACCAACATACCCTTAGAGACAAAAATGGAGCTGACCAAAACTTAGGGAATTGGAATCGGTAACTTCACATTGCAGCAATGGAATAAAGCGTGGTTTATATAAATGGCAGGTATTCCTCCACAAAACTCAAAGTCAGTTTTCTTTGTTTTTCTAAATCAAACACAGTTAGGCTCTGGGCCTCATCCACCAGGGTTAGCAAAAAGCCCGATGTCAGTCACTTTTCAGGAGCCCCTCTCACTCCCTTGAGGTCATACTGGAGGTTTGAGGTCTACACTGTCCACGTATTTAGGACAAATCAGACGTCCTTAGTCCTGTAGCAGCTTCCCCTCATGTTCCTTGTTCATTCCTGTGCATTCCTTTGGTGCATTCCAATGGAAATAAATTTCCATTGTACTTGAGTCATCACATATTCTTAAATTTGTTTCATTGACACTGTTAACAGCAGCTGAGCCTCCCCTAACTAGGTCTTTCTTACAGTACTTCTTACACTCATCTGTGGCTCAAGTTCTGTCCTCTATGACACATTTTTCCAGGAGAGGAAGTGGGCAACCTGGCAACTCATCTATATTCCATAAAGCTAATCACTAGGAAAAAAGTTGTGAAATATAATTCCATACATACTGTCAGAGCCAAAGAACATTGGTCCGAGTAGAGAAACAGCTTCAGAGGCCAGTAGATCCACAGAACTCTTTCCAGAATTAGCAAGTAGAGTACACAGCTAACCCTTTGCAAATCTCCTTAGAAATCCAGAAACAAAGATATATTTACAGTGCATTTGGACACCTGAAGAAGCACAGACTAAGAACTTTCTTGATAAAAAGAAACTGGAACAACAAAAAAACAAGAAACTGGGACAGAAGCCCAATGTACATATAGGGCATTTATATAGATTTATACCCAAATTAATTATAGTAAAATGTGTATATAGTCCTCATTACCTAAGTTTGGCACCAAACACTTGCAGTAAATATTTTGTCATTCCCATGAAGTCCCAACTTCATTAACCCATCCAGGTACTATTGTGTATGGATTTCTGGAATGAAAGAAGGCTATCTGAGCATTTTAGTAAAGACCCTAGTCCCCCAAGAGGACAAAAATGAAGCATATTCTTCTAATAAAATATAATATTAACTAAATCTGTTTCTATCTGGGCATCCTGAACTTTACAGTGCTGTTTAATTATTCATTCAAATGTGAAATTTTAATATTTCATAATTTGGACAAATTAAAAATACAGACTCAAGGTAAGCCACACTGAGAATCTGGCCCCAAATATCCATTATTATTGATATTCTAGGTACACTTGAAATTCATAATCATTTCCCTGTAGCAGCAATCAAGTTATTTTTATTTGAAAAGAACTATGAGTGGTAGAACTGGGTATAAGGAGGAAATATTTCCATTCCCATCATTATATTACTCACCACTGGGTATCACTGGGGCCCGATTTGTGGCAAGGCACATTGTAAGAACACGGTAATTATTTATTGAATAAGTGATGGAAAGAAAGATGGAACAGGAAAGATTCAGACCGGAAGGGAGTGTCGGTCTTAATGGTAGCAACCATAATGAATTCTACTGTACAAACAACAGAACAAGGGAATGTCAGCTGTCTTCAGGGGCTAAATTCTGGGCTGTAAGGACGTGTCATTACACAGACCTCCTGCAACCTCTGTCCAGCCTGAGGCTGCTCTGCCTGGCTGCAGCCCTCACTGCATTTTTTTATATTGTTGTTTTTTAATTAAGCAGCTAGGTTAGTGCCTGGGTTAATAATATTAATGACATTCTGAGTCTTGATTTTTCTCCATTTTTAATCAGAAATAGAGACATGTCTTTTTAATGGTTTTAATGATTTCTAATTTTAGGAATGTTTATGAAATCAAATAGTCTGCACTTTAATGGAGCTACGGGTATCAATATTGGGTGATTTTTCTATTTTAGAAATACCCTAGTTTCCAGTAGAACACAAAATGTATGTAAGATTTACATAGCCTTGTAAAATTTCCATTCATTTATCCTCACAAAAACGAAATAGATTGGATGTCTTATTCTATTAACCTTTTTAAAAGCAGACTCTGCTTCTTAGCTCTCAGTGGAATTTTAAAGTATTGTTAACTCACAAATCAACAGTGTGATTATAAAGCTTCTTGAAGCCAATCACCAGAATGCATTAAGTAACTAGCAAGATTACATGGTGTTTCTAGCCTAATGTGGCACAATTCAGATAGCAATAATTGGTGCCCAGTGAAGAAAATTATCTGTCAAATCAATAAGCTTACTCATGTACATTGATAACTGAGCCTGGCTGTTAAAAGTCATTGATTACCTTGAAAACAGCTATTAAAGGAAAGAGACCAATAAGCTGACTGGGACATTTTACTCTAATAAAAAGTAGCTCTCCTAAAGTAAATAATTGTTGTTTCTAAGCAGTAAGTCAATGTCTGGAAGAGCACATCAGTCATTTCCCAAAGCAGACCTCCTCAGTCATGTTGGCCTGCTCAACCTGTACACGTTTCCTTCTAATTCCATTCTGCTGGGTTTGGTGGCAAAAGACAGCATGGGGAGGAAATATTTTTGATGTGCTGTTGCAGTGTTGTGCTAGATGTGGCGTATTGACACTCTTAGCATCATTGTCCGGCCCTTTCTGTGTTCCCTGTTGTTGTGGAAGCCTCCACTTGGCCTCCTCGCCCCCTTTCATCCCTCTTACTCCACAGTCCAAGGACTCAAAGAGAAGGTGGTACCAACTGCCTCTTCTGAGTTCTTAGGTTATATAAATACAGACCAAAGAAATGACTACCAAATCATAGGTAGGTTTGTAGACTTAACTGGCCTACGATCACCTAGAGCTTAACCAGGGCTGCATTTGTAACCTGGCTGACATCCGCTCCTAGTGCAACAAGGGTGTCATGATGGTGCTTTGGATTTCTGGGTGGCAGCATCCATTTGGATACTGTGTTCAGTGGTTTTGGGGATGTTGATGTATTCCCTTTTCCCTGCTTCACACTCAAGTAAATGGCCATCGGTCTCTTTGCAGAACAACTGGGGGCGTTGTTGCCATCACACTGGCCAGTTACTGCAGCATCCTTACCCAGGGGACACATCTCTTCTTCAGTCAGGGGGTTCCCCCTGGGAAAGCCAACTCAGGTTTGAAACTGAACTGGGCAATTGATCATGGCTTTTCATCAGAGTCATTTCCCTCAACTTCTTGATCATCACATTAGCCCAGCTCAAAAAGCTCTCTTCTCATCCCAGTTGTTGTGGGTTGGGTTCCCTAAGAAACAGATGCTGAGCAATTCGCATGTTTGTTTTGGAGTGGCCGGGGGTCAACACTTCTGAAAGGGAAGGAATCAGGAGTGGGATAGGGGAGAAAGTGTGGGGGGGTCTTACTCACCCAGAGCTCTTGAATACTGAGCCAGAACTCCAGAGTCCTTTGGATGCACTAAGAGCCAGGCCTTTATAATTCCTGAAAGTCACTGCATGCGGGCAACTCCTGGAAAGAAGTGTGACTTTGAAGCAGGTCTTTGCAGCTGAGGGCCATCCCTAAAGGGGCAGAAAGCCACAGGCCATTGGTACACAACAACTAGTAACAGGTCCTTCATGAGAGGGATCTGGGCAGCATACCCCAAGTGCACCACAGTATCCATGTCATTTATCATTGAATCAGGACCCCTTTTGTGAATGAAAGGGGACACTACTAATAATGGTGCAGTAACAACAGGCATAACAACGGGTGTAAACCTGTCCAAGGCAGATTTGGGCGTGTGGTCACTCTTGCTATCACACTCTGATGACATCTCCCACCCCATGCACACACACACTGACAAATCACCACAATACATAGTGATGTGCTGATGTGAAATCACTCATCCTTCTGTTGCCCTTGGAGCCTCTACTTAGCTATGGGGAGGGATCAGTTCTTGGAAGGATATTAAGAAGGATATAATATGAAGCAACTCCATGAGTTTGCTGACTGTAAGAAACACTTTAATAACCGTTTTCTCAAGGTGAAACTATGTGGTTTTGTGTAAAGCCCTTAAAGGTAAGTGAGTGACATTAAATTAAATATTCCTGGTCTTATTTCTCTGAATCCTGACCTAATAATGTAGAAATGTTTGTACCTGAAAATAAATGTTCTTTGGTTTGTACAGGTGCCCCTCAACACAGGGATTAGCAGTGCTGACCCCCTGTGCAGTTTAAAATCCATGTATAACTTTAAATTTCTTTTAAATTTTAATTCTACTATAGTAAGCATACAGTGTTATATTAGTTTTAAGTGTATAATACAGTGATGCAACAATTCTATACATTACTCAGTAATTGTCAGGTGAGTGTACTCTTAATCTCCTCCACCTATTTCACACATCCCCCCATCCACTGCCCCTCTGGGAACCTTCTGTTTGTTCTCTATAAGTTAAGAGTCCATTTGTTGGTTTATCTCTTTATTTTTCATTGTGTTTTGTTTTGTTTTGTTTCTTAAATTCCACATATGAGTGAAATCAGATGGTATTTTTCTTTCTCTGACTGACTTATTTCACTTACCATTATACCCACTAGATCCATCTATGTTCTTGCAAATGGCAAGATTCATTCTTTTTATGGCTGATTAATTTTCTCCTCTCTCTCTCCCTCTGTGTGTGTGTGTGTATATACCACCTCTTTATCCATGTATAACTTTTTTATTCCCTCGAAACCTAATTACTCGTAGTCTGCTATTGACCATAAGCCTTATGAATTACAGAAACAGTTGATTAAGACATATTCTGGATGTTATGTGTGATATATACTGTATTCCTACAATAAAGTAAGCTAAAGAAAATAAAATGTGATTAAGAAAATCTTCAGGAAGAGAAAATACATTTTCAGTGCTGCACTATATTTACCTAAAAAAAAAAAATCCGCATATAAGTGGACCCACTCAGTTCAAACCCATGTTGTTCAAGGGCCAGACGAACTATCAGTTAATTAAGAGGTGTTTGGTACACGAAGGCTTAAGGAATCTTTCTATCTCTTACCTGATTGACTCCTTACAGAATGTTTTTACCTGTTCGCATTTATTTGAATCATAGTGTGGTAAGGCTGAAAAATCTTTTAGCCCAGCTCCTCATTACTCTGGCGGTAAGGGAATGGATAAACTGTGGTGTATTCCTACACTGAAAAAATATACAATACTTAAAATAAATGACATCCACATGTGTCACCATGGATATGTATAAAAACAAGTAGATTGGAAAAGACAAGGGGCAAAGGATATGTAGAGTATGGTATGATTTATCTTTCCTTTAAACAACACCTTATACACCATTTTATGAATAGTATTTAATACTGATTTTTGTATATACCTATTGATTTTGCATACACCTAGGGTATCTTTATATGTTTTGGAAGGGTAGACCCCAATTTCAAAATAGTGGAAACTCCAAGGGGGAAGGGAAGGTGGAGAGGGAAGATTTGAGGACAATGTAGGTTTTACCATAGTATCGGTGGTCTAGTGTCGTGCAACAAACCACCTCAGAGCTTAGTGGCTTGCAAATAACAACCATTTCTTACTGCTCATGATTATGTGGGTAACAATTTGAGCTGGAACCGGCTAGGCTCTTCTGCTCTTAGCTGGGTTCACTCACGCATTTGCAATCAGCTAGCAGATGGGGAGGGGTGGGTGGCGGCTATCACTGGGTGACGGGAGTGACAGGGTCGCATGTCTCTCATCACCCAGCAGGACAATCCAGTCCTGTTCACAAGACAGCTGACAGGGTTCTCTGATGCCTAGGCTCAGATCTGGTGCACACTGACCACATCAAGTCAAAGTGTCACATTCTGTTGGCTAAATCAAGTCACCAGGCCAGCCCAGTTTCAAGGAATGAGAAAAAGACTCTACCCTTGCTGGGAGGAATTCCAGTCACATTGGAGCAGGCCGGCAGAGAAGTGGAAAATGATATCCCTGTGTATTTTGTCATTGGCCACAGCCACATCTGTAGCTTTATTTTTTTTAATCTGGAGAAAAGAGATTGTCAAAATTTTATGGTTCTGAGTAGATGTATGAGTACCTGTTATTTCTGTACCTTCCTACATGTTTGAAATCATTCATAATTGATCATTTTAATAACAGTTTGCATGATTGTATTATCATCTTTCCACACCAGAAATATTTCCTGGAATCGCATCACATCAACGCAACAACCCATAGTCACACACCTAAGAGTCTCATCACCTGGGCCTTTTAACGTTGTATAGATAAAATTCGCAGCATGTTGGGGACCTGGCTGAATTTCCATTTAAATAGCAACATTTAGTCTTCTGATTTGCTCCTGTTGTTCTAATTACTTACCTGGAGAAATTGTTTCCTCATTTTCTAACCTGTCCTTCCACAGGCCTCTGCTGTGCCTGGTTAGACCCTGGCTACAGAAAACATCTGTAGACTGCATGATAATGATAGCAGAAATGATTGCATAGCTCTCTGGGAAGGTCTGTGCTTGTGTCCGCAGACGTGCCTATTGCCACAAAAGGAAGGAAACAAAATGTGTCATAGATAGGAAAGACATGGCTGTCGCTTCTCCCATTATCTACAGAAGGATTTATCTGCAACCAAATTTTAATCCCAGGCTAGAACCCTCAAATGTAATCCCCGGCTTTCCTTTCCTGCTGTAAGTTGTCTGTAAGGGGAACACAGCTACTCCTGCAGCAGCCTAAGGGAAACAGAATTAAGGATGCAAACACGATGCTGACCATACATTCCAAATGCCAACACATATTCTGTTGGATAATCTGCTATTTTGGATTTTCCCTTTGTTTCTATGGGTAATTGAGAGTTCTATTTCCACTATTAACCCCCTCATCTATCTATAGCTAAGCCCTTTTAATTTTTTTATTCAACCTAAAATGAGACCTGCTGTACCCAAAGAATACCAAGAATTAGGCTTTTTCCCCGCCACCTTTCCAGACCTCTGGGTCTCCCCATTCAGCCACTTGTGACAATCTGTCCCAGAAAATTGGAAAACCCGTTCACTTTAATTGGTTCTAAAATGGAGGATTCAGTGCCTGTGCTGAGTTTGAGGATGAAACTAACATTTTACAAAGCCCAGCCCAGCAGCAGCTGCCCTTTGGGATTTGGGACGTAGAACAGCAAGTCATTCTGGAATTTAGAGCTTTATTACAAAGAAGTGCTAACTCTTCTGGTTCTGCTTATAAATGGAATAAAGGGGGAATCTGGCTCACCCATGAGCGCTTTAACCTTGTGCATGCTCAATATCCTTATGAAATGCAATATCTTATGATCCTTTAAATAACAAATGACCTTATTCCCTTTTATGGGGTCATTAAGGCCTCTAACGGTCCAGGTATAAATCCCAGCTACTACTGCACATCTTAATTTACTATTCATATGTGAATCTCTCTTTGGTTTTCAATTACTATACAACAGCAACTGGCTCATCAAATTATCCCCATCGGAATGTGTCTGTTAAAGACATTGCAGTTTACATCTTAAGGCCCTAATTAAAGTCACAATACTTGATAAACCTTGAACAACTAGTAATTGGAAACTAACAATTAGTACCAGCCACCTTAGTTGAGATCAGCTCTGCTGCTGGCTACATGACTAAGCAAAAGGAAATGAGTGTACCAGAGATGGCCCACATGCCACATACGTGTTAACGTCTACTCCTGCATTTTAGCCAAAGTAATGGAAAGAACTTTGCATTAAAATATTATTATCTAAAAGTCTTTATACAGATATCTGTGTCATGGAATAGATCACTCTGATCTCCCTGTGGCTTTTCAGCCTTTATCATGTTCATTACTGTTCTCATCATCCCGTCTCTGGGTATCTGTGTCATGGTGCTATAAGACCACTGCTTTGAGCTTTGCTTCTTCTCAAAAGCCTACAGCTTTGCTTACTTTCTTAACAAAGCACATGTCGCTTTGTCCTACCACATTCTGCATATCTTCTCCCTCTTCATGCCCCTTATTGTCTACATCTTCAGAATATCTGAGACTCAAGGTATGGCAGGAAGCACACGGATTGATTTGATGAGTCCAAGAGAAGCTTGAAGGACTGTAGGAACTGTGCCATGTGTCCCAGTTAGCCTCCATACTGTTCCGAGACCACACACTTTAGAGAGCAATGGAGAAGAGTGTATTCCAATTCCCTGTCCTGGAAACTTGCTGATGGGCCTTTTCCAACTGGAAATGTGTGAATAGTGGCACTTGGCATTGGGCAACAGGGTAAGAAATCTCCTTACAGTGACCTTCTGTTTTGTTGGTCAGCACTGCATCCCTGTTCTCTTACTCCCATTCCATTGAATAGCTAATGAAATGGGATATTGCTCGAAGGCACTTCAGCAGGCTTGATGAAGCATCCCAAATGCCTTCTGCCTAATCTGCTTACCTCGTGATTTTCCAGGAGTTCTTGGCAATGGGAGAAGTGTGATGTTTCAGCAGTCTTTCCTGAAAACATTGCTTCAGTTACCATGGAAGATACCATTTGGAATGGTTTTATAATCTTTTATCATTCTCTTCTTCACTCTCTGCCAGAGAGCCCACATGGTTATACCAAAGTATTCCAAGAAATGGATCACACAAATGATGAACTTGGCACATTGCTAGCACTTTGTGTTCTTTTATAAAGCGAACAAGTATGTCTTAAGAAGTTTTGTAGTTTTATCGCAAAATAAATACGTGTTCTAAACCCTCTCACTGCTCTACAAGGCTGACCAAGAAAGATTTTGCAAGAGCAGTTGGGTCCAGATTAATTCCATGGCAGGCTCTGGGATCTGCTTCAAGCTATCCTCATGTAGCACTTGGATCTGCATCAAATAAATTTTCCACTCTAACCCACCATGGGGAACCAAGCCCAGAAGAGAGTTGGGTCAAATATTATCCAACATCAAGTTACTACAAACCAAAGATTAGATGCTCTCTTTGTATAGAATAGATCCTTGTTCTTTGCACTGTCTTCAAGATTGAACAACTACAAAACCATGTTTTGTGTACACGAACTGGAACACTACATAACGGGTTTTGTACAGAGTTTTCTCATACTGTGAATCTAAACAGTGCTCCTTTGAACTATTTAAAATTAGATCCAAACTCTGTAATTTCCTGTCAAACAGAAATTTGAGGCTATAAATAGATACTGACCAATGTATGGTAGTTCAAGAAAGACAATGACTTTTCTATGGGCACTTTAATTGGCTACAAACAACCCTCATCAAAAACATCAAGTGGATATATAGAACCCTCTCTCCTCCCTGTTTTGCAGCTCTTGGCTCTCGTCCTAGAGACTCCCTTTTCTAGAACTTATCCCGTAGTATTAGTAAAGGGAAGGCTCAGCTGGTTGAAAACCAATTCACTTTAAGAAGATTCATGATAACCATAAAGGTTACTTGACACTCTATAACTGTAAAGGTTACTTGAAGACCCAGAAGCCATCAAAATAGATAAGAATGAAACTCTGATCATACAAGTAGTAAACAAGTAAAGAAGGACAACTAACAGAGAGACCTGACAAGCAAAAGAAGCAACAGGCAAGGGAAGATATCATAGGAAACTGAAGGATAAATAGAAACCCATTCTTTGTCAATAGAAAAAGAATTCTGTATCATATCAAATGGAGTTTGTAGAGGGATGTCTGCCAGTCAGCTCATGGAATCTTCAGTTCTTGGGTTTGTAGAACTTAGAGTTTATTTAGCCCAAGATTTTTTCTAATGTATTAACCCTTCTTGGATGGTCACTTAGCCTCTGCTTGCATAGCTATAGGGACACCCTGTTGCTGAGCAGCTCTGATTGCTTGCTCCATATCGATATCTGCTTCTCAGCACCATTCTCCTGTTGGTCTTGAATCTTCTCTCTAGAGATACTCAGAATAATTTCTCCTTCTCATTTTGAGGGAGTTTACTCGTCATTTCAGCCTAACCCCTAATCTCCTGCTATTCTCATTACAATTTTTTTCCTTATTTTAGAAGATTAAGAGAAAAATATTATAGTAAACTATAACCAGATATAACCAGTATATTAACGTTCTGGTATATATCTCCCAGTTTTTGTATCTTTTTGCACATACACTTTTTAGAAAAATTAAGATTATACTGTATGTATTGTTTAAAACAGCTATTTTCATAATTGATCAAAAACACATTTTTGTGTCATAGTTTTTTTCTATAGCATTATTCTTAATAGCTGTATCATATCCTTTTGTATTATTAGATCATATTTTATTTCCTCTATTCGAATCTATGACTAAGCAGATGGGTATCTTTTGATATAAAACACTCTAATTCATATTTGTTACTATATATGTGTATATACATTACTCTATGTATGTATGTATGTCTATATGAATATCTATTGACTGCTCCTTCTGTGATAGCAGTTGTCCTAGGTGCTGGGTAACAAGGGGCTGGAACAATTCCAAAATAATTCCTGCTCTCACTGAGCTTGTATTCCTGTAGCTTAATGTATAGTCATTTTAAGCCTTTGGTGGTAGATATTATACTTGCCTAGAAATGTACGTAATACATTGGCTCATTCTTTGGCTCTGAAGTAGTCATTCAGGAATATACGCTCCTGTGTTTGAGCCTATTTCCTCACACTCTCACAAGCATGGAATTTTTGTCATTTTGTGAAGTCCTCCAGATTTGATAGGTTGACTATTAAACCACATTGTTGTTTTAATTGAAATTTCTTTAAGTTCTAGTAATTTACTGTTAAAACAAGCCACATTCAACATATTGGAATACCATCATTAAATGCTTTTACTGGGATAAAAGAAAAAATAGTGTCCCTTCATAAGCTAATAGAATTTAAATTAAAAATAGAAAATACTTGTGACCTCATTTCATCTTTTCCTTGAACTGAGTCAAACTCTTTGCTTTCTTCTTCAGGCGACTGGTTTATTTTTCAGCAAGTGTTGCAAGGTGTTCAAAAAATGAGTGCTTTCTTTTACACCTGATTTCTTCCACTGAAAAGCCTTTGACCCCATGAAAACAGGTTTTAATAGGGTTAATTTAGTTATTCAGCTTGTCACAGTGACTTAACTCCCAATTATCTTGTGGTGGTATGTATTTGTCTCAACCTACACATTATTTTAATGTAGCTGTGTTTAATAGCATGTGGAGAGAGTAACTGTGTTTGGTTTTGTTTAACAGAGTAGCATATGATCTGTTGAACAGCCACCATCATGAAACAGAGAACAGTGGGTTGTTCTTAGAGCATGAGAACAGGGGGGCTAAA
Source organism: Ursus americanus (assembly GCF_024610735.1). Lineage (NCBI taxonomy): Eukaryota > Metazoa > Chordata > Mammalia > Carnivora > Ursidae > Ursus > Ursus americanus. The sequence goes on along the minus strand of NC_142160.1, from coordinate 8,716,779 downwards.
ACAGGAGTCCGGGCCTCAGGAATATTGGCAGGTTCCTTCTGGGAGTCTTGCTGTGAACTTTACCAGAGCTATTGCTGTTGCTGAGATGGAGTCATAGGGAGGTAGCTAGATACTGCTTCACCGCACTGCCCCTGGGTGTGTGCCCTTCCAGTAAATCAGCCAAGCTTGCCTGGGCCTCAGACATGGTAGATGCCCCAAACTGTGAGCAAACCCCAGAGGGAAGAAGACCCAGGCAACCTGGAGCAGTGGTGGTTTCTGCTTAGTCTCTAAAGAACTAAACAGACTTACCTGCTGCCGGTTCTTTCCTCTGTTCCCCTGGCCTGCTCACCCTCACCTTTCTACCACAGCTCTCTCTCCTTCCCTGGCGTGGCTGGAAAGCTTCATGCAGGTAAGCTGGTAACATATTTGGCCCATCTTAGATACCACTTTTCCATGAAGCTGCTTTTCATCCTTTCGAATGAGTGTAACGGACCCTTCTCTGAAGTCCTGAGGTAATAATAGCAAACATGTCCATAGTGTTTATGCTAGTCATTCTTCCTCTAATCAGTTCACTGAATCCTCACAACAACTCTGTGGGAATGGTATTACTACCTCCCTTTTGTGAATGAAGAAACTGAGGAACAGAAAGGTGAATATCTTGTCTAAGGTTACACAGCTGATAAGTAGGAATGCCAGAATTCCAGCCAGAATCCACCAAGCAATACACTTTACTTATCCTTTAGTGGATTTACTCAAATGCCACCTATTTGCCCTGGCAAAGATAATCTCATTTCCTCCATTTCGTAAGGAAAGCACATCCAGAGTGATTTGCCCAAAGTCATGTTTTCAACAAGAGGCAAAAGTGTAATTAAAACCAGATGTCCTGGCTCCTCCTCCAGTATGTGGCTCAAGGAGAGCATCAGGAGTCAGAGTTATGATATCTTAACTGGTATCTGGTTTTATAGGTATCATACTTACCCTAACCATATTCTGGATTATACACATCTACAATATGGTATAAATGTTGTTTATAAAAGTTAATATTTATATTTCACCTTCCCTATCTGTAATGTTCTTATTTTAGTATTTAATTTAATTTGTATCTGCTTTGGTTTCATCCTAAGAAATAGTATCACTGAAACTATGCCTTTGTGGTGCTAATTTTATTTATTTTTCTAGGATGTGTTAAAATAAATACCTCCTGTTTTTCTAGGTTTGCTTGTATGCTTACTAAAATATGGGGCCCACCATCAGAAGAAACAACATCATAATCAGGAAACACTAGGTTAGTGGAAAACAGAAAAAAACACATATTTAGAGATTGGGTCAGGTGCTACCTCTGTCTTCATCTTTTGGGCTGATCACCAGAGCCCTGTTCACTCTTTTGTAAAGAAGGTCAAAATGTCCTTGTCCTGTTTATCTTCCTGGCTAGAGGTGAGGATCAAATGAGAAAAGAGATGGTTCTTTGTGAACTTAGAGCACCATTGTCACTGTCATCACCATCATCACTGTTGTCACCATTGTTAGCATTGTCACTGTCATCACCATCATCACTGTCATCACCACCATCACCATTGTCACCATCACCACCACAGTCACCACTGTCACCATCATCATCACCACCATCATCACTGTCATCACTATCATCACCACCATCACCATTGTCACCATCATGACCATCATCACCACCATCATCATCACCACTACCATTGTCACCATTGTCAACACTATTATCACCACCATCACCACCACTGTCTTCACCACGATCACCACCATCATTCCAATCAACACCATCATCACCACCATCATCATCATGTACTCTTGTATTCCCTATAACACCAGTCCAAACACTTGTGAGTAGCAGATACTGAGGAATGTTTATTGAATGAATAGAAAAGTTTTTTACATCTCCGTAACTCCAAACAACCACTGAAAATTCACAGAAAGAAGGTTACATCTTGTCCCACTTGCTCCCTTGAATCTTCCCTTTAGAAATTGTCCCCTGGTGCACTGCATCACAGCTCGATTCTAATTCTCATCAAAGCTCCTGCACCTTCACTGCTTCCCATAAGAAATCCAATCACTCTCAGCATTTCTTGATTTGCTAACTTTACTGAAGAATTGGGAGATTTATGGAATGGTATCAAATCCCAATCTACACAGCTTCTGTGAATTCCCTGGTTTTCATTTTCCTTTATATTCTTTCATATTCTGCCTCTCTCTCTCTCTCTCTGTCCCTCTTTGTCTTTCTCATTCATATATATATATATATAGAGAGAGAGAGATGAGATTTACTAGAACAAGTTTGAGTGCTGATGATATTAATATAATTGAGAAGGAGATGGAATATGCAGAAGTAGGGGTAAAATGAAGGCTTTTTCATTTATTTTTAGTACCTTTTTACAAATCTCTTCCTTCCCCATCTCTTTTTCTTCTCTGTCTCTGTCTTTTTATCTATCTGTCTGTCGGTCTCTATCTTCTCTGTCTTTCTGTATCTATCTATCTATCTTCTCTATGTATCTCTCTATCTGTCGTCTATCACAGATGTGCATGCACTCACCCCTCAGGTTACCAGTGCCTTAGTACTTGTATGCTATATCCCAAAGCCTAGCGTGCAAGATTGCAGTCCACAAAAGCCAGCTTACCTTCCCTCAGTTCAAAATTTAACCTCTTTCTCTCTCTCTCACAACTTACCCCTTCAAATTGTCATGTTCCTTTTCTCTCAGAGCATTGAAAAAAATTTTTTTTAAAGATTGTATTTGTTTGAGAGATGGGGGGGGCAGAGAGATGGAAAGAGAGTCTTAAGCAGACTCCCCACTGAGCAAGGAGCCTGATGCAGGGCTCAGTTTCATGACCCTGAGGTCATGACCTGAGCCAAAACCAAGAGTTGGACACTTAACAGAATGAGCCAACCAGGTACTCCAAGAACATTTTTGATCCCACAGATCATGAAGTCCTTCAGACCAACAAATTTAGATCAAAGTATGAGTGATAATTTCAGTTATGTCATTTCTCAAATTAGCATTTTGTGAGAGGTAAAATGGAAGTGGTAATCACCCGGTGTATTAGTTTTCCATTGCTTCTTAACATGTTATCACAAACTCAGCAACTTAACACAACACCTGTTTATTTTTTCAGTTTCTGAAGGTCAGTAGTTCAGTGTGACTCATCTGGATTCTCTGCTTAGCGTGTTATAAGGCTAAAATCGAGGTGTTGGCCAGCTGGGCTCTCATCTGGAGGCTCTGGGAAGGCATATGCTCCAGACTCATTGGGGTGGTTAGCAGAATTCAACTCTTTTGGTCGTAGGACCGGGCTCTTCCATTTCCTTGCAGGCTCAAACCTGGGGACTGTTCTCGGCATCTAGAGGCTATAAACATTCCTTGGCACATGGTCCCTTAATCTTCAAAGCCAGGGACAGCATGTCGTATCTCCTCATGCTTCAAATCTCTGAATTCCTTTTCTGCTACCAGCTGGAGAAAATACTGCACAAGTAAGGCCGCCCGCATAATCTCCATCATATCTTAAAGTCAACTGAATTAGGACCTTAATTCCATATGCCAAATCCTTTCACAGCAGTGTCTAGACTAATGTTTGACCAGGGGACAGGAATCTTGAGGCTATCTACCACACCTTAAAGAATTTCTAAATTCTTCCAGAAACCTCTCCTACCTGTAGTCCCGTCTAATGGACGCTGCTCCATCCAGAGCTCTGCAGGCAGCCAAGTTTTATACCATGTGACACTGGGGCCATTGCCTCCCCACAGTTTATTGGGGTATGGGTGGCCTCTGGCCCATGGAGTGGACTCAGCCCCTTATTAACTTTCAATCCCTGGTCCTGGTCCCTCAAGAAACCTGTTTGTATTTCCTGGCCTTGAGTTCAATGAAATAAGTTAGTTTGTCTTTTGTCGAAGCCAGTTTGGAGAGATCCTTGTTACTTGAACCAAAGGAGATATGATGAAGAGACTTGGGCCCTTGGTCAGGACACCCTGCAACCATTCATTTCAAGGACATTTAGCATCTTCTGTATCCAAGCTAGCACCAGGATAGAGGAAAAGGAAACAGTGTCTCCATTTCCTGGGCAGAGCTACTCCCCAAGAAGTACAAGATTGGCTGAAATGATAGTCCCCAAAAGTCCTTCCTTTATCCATGCCCTGAGGCCCTGTTACATCTGTGAAGTTAGAGTCCCCACATTGGTCTGACATTTGGTTCAACCATGTGGCTTACCTTGGCCAGTAGGATGCTAGCCTACTTGACATAAGCAGAGGTTTGAAAAAGCAGCAACACATCTTTGTTTCTTCTCCGAGAACCCTATTACCACGGTGAGAAGAAGCCTGGGAAGCCTGCAGGGTGAGAGACCATATGGGTCAGAGCAGAGCCTACCCTGGACCTGCTAGCTCCCAGCTGACCCTACAGGTCAGCCCAAAAAGATGCATGACAATTCCCACCCAGATCCACAGAGTCACCCAACCGGTCTATAGATTTGTGGGGGAAAAAATGGTTGCTGTGTTCAGGGATTAAGCTTTGGGGTACTTTCTTATGTAGTTATAGGTAAATAGAACTGAGAAAACCCAAATACAACTTTAGAATTGTGGGCCAGATCTTTTCTAACATATTAAAATTATTTGGAGAGAGGGGAAAATAAGTTGCCTAAGATTTATGGCTTCATTCATTTGAGAGACTTCAAGGGTAAGGAGGCCTTGACTACGTCAAGTACAGCCCAGCTCTCCCTCTGTTCAGATTTTAACAGATCTGCCAGCTTTTTCTGGCATCAGAATTAGGTCTTTTAATTAAGTAATAGAAAGGTAATTAAGACAGAAACATGATTATGTGGGTTATTCGTATGCACCCACAGAGGAAGAAAAGCAAGGAGTGCCAGCTGCAAACATCTGCAGGAAAAGAAGTCTTGGGACAAAAAGCAGTTTCTGCTCCTTCCTCCTCCCACTCTTTCAGAAAACACCAGTCGTCTAGGGCAGTAAATCAGTGGTGAGTTACTAGTAGCATGATATGTGCTGTCCATCTCATGAGATATTAAACCGAGGTTCCTTTTGCTCACATTCTGCGCCTGTCACCAAGTGCCAATAAAAACTGTATTCTCTGAGGGCGTGTCAGGAGAGAGCAGGGCACAGATTTGCCCAAGGCTTCCTCAGCAGACCAGGAGAGCCCCTCAGGCAAGGCTGTCCCTGTGGCCTGCCCCCAAGGTTGAGCCATCAGAGGCCCTCATTGGCCAATCCCACCCGACCTGCGGCCACCGGCAATCATACGGAGCTCAGAGAAATTAGTGTAAATGCAAGGGAGTGTATGTGACACACTCAGGTCTCTATATTTCAGATGGTCTAGGGAATTTCTGGGGTAGACCTTGCCTAGGTAGTGGGGTTGGATAGGCATATGTGGCCAGAAGTCAGGAGCCCTGGATTCAAATCTTCCTTTTATCATTTACTCCCCATGTGTTCCTGAACAAAATTCCTAACTTCTCTGACAGATCTTCTATATTGTCTGCCTTAAAACAGAATAATAGCTGTTTGCTAACCTCACAATTCCACTTGATTCTTTATATTGATAATGTGTGGGAAGAGTGGCTTGAAATGGTAAGAAACACCCTCCAATGGGACACTCATTCTTGAGTCATGACAGTGATCTCATATTACATGGGTAAGCCTACCTGGAGTCAAGTCTCTGCCTCTTAATGACTCCTTGACCTTGAGCCATTACTTAACTTTCTTCATCTGTAAACTGGGGTTATAATAGTACTTATGTCATAAGTTTTGCGGATTGAATAGGTCATGTATAAAGCCACCAGAAAAACAGATTTGGAGCATAGCACACAGTTGATGGTCACATATTATTATTTTGCTGTTATTTTAAATATTATTAATCTCTCCTCAGTGTCTGTGACATGTTTATCTATGCTTTGTGGAAAACATAACTAAGAGGTAAATAGATAAATACTTGGATTCATATTCCGGGTCCTCAGCTTCTAAATCCTAAAGCCTGGAAAACTGTTTAACATATGTGTGTCTCTTTGCCTGTCCAATGATGGAATAGAGAGGATTAGGTGACATAATCCACATAAAGTACCTGGAACATAGCATTTACTCAATATTACTTTTTTTTGTAATTGTGGTAAAAACTATATGACATAACATTTACCATCTCAACCATTTTTAAATGTACAGCTAGTAGTGTTAAGTCTCTTTTCATTGTTGTGAAACAGATTTGCAAAACTTTTTAAATCTGGCATATCTGAAACTCTACACCCATTAAACAACTCCCCCGTTGCCCTCCCCACCAGCCCCTGACAGCCACCATTCTACTTTCTGTCTCTATTAATTTGATTACTACATATAACTCATATAAATGAAAACATACAGTATTTGGGTTTTGTCACTGAGTTTATTTCACTCAGTATAATGTCCTCAAAGTTCATACATGTTGTAGCATGTGATAAGATTCCCCAAATACTATTCCGTTGTATGTATATTCCACATTTTGTTTATCTAATCATTCATCAGTGGACATACAGGTTGCTTCCACCTCGTGGCTATTGTGAACAGTGCACCTACAAATGTAGGTGTAACATTGCCTTCCTTTTATCTCCTGCTGAAGCAAATAAGTAAGTGACAGACATATTTATTTCCTTTTTATTTTTGTCTTTTCAAAGCCAAGGCAAATTATAATGGAATAACAGTAACATTATGGGTGTTATATTTTTTCTTAATTTTATTTCTTAGTAAAGAATTCAAGGTGGAATTAACAAAAGATAGAAAAAGAGAAACACTCATTCTGCATTTATATATTAATTTGGTATCATATTTAGTTCCTTCTATGTGCTTGGTATCGAGGGAAGAAAAAAAATCAAACTTTGTTTAAATGAGATATAATCTATAGTCCAGTCTACGCCACCAGAGATGAACAACTGTCAACAACCATCCTGTCAGAAATACGGTCCAGTTCTGATTTCTTGTTTATTACCTGTTTTTACTCTCCCTAAATCTCCTGTCCCTTAGTCAGTGTCTAGCACATAGTAGGGACTTACTGACTAGCATGAATCAGTTCTGAGTGAATGATGTTTTCATTAGGAAGCAAATGACTCCAACAGGGAACTATTAAATCTCAGGGTGGAAAAGAGAAATGTGTTATACTGGAAAATTAGGAGGGGGAAAAACATTATTTTTTCAAGGAGAAATAGCAGAGTTCTGAAGGGCTAATTCAGCACTGTTTTCCTATATCGAAGATGATAAAATGTTTTTAAAAAATCTTTCTTGAGTTAAGCACCTTTCCATCAAAGAGCTAAATGTACCTGAGGGATATTTTTTGAATTCATGTGACTTATCTAGTCAATTCGTAGTCTGTAAGTCACTAAGCTTTAATATTTAAAAGTACAAGATTCTTCATTTTTCTATTAGTACTTCTTGTCTGAAAGATTTCACACCAATAGTCATTTTAGCTCTGTATTATAAATGCCTCTACCTGGTTGATTACAGACTAAAACAAGAAGCCCTTTGGAAAACTCAGTGCTGCACCCAACAGCTCAGTTAGTTGACGTTTATGTAGAGGCATATTGCCCATTAATGTGCCTTCAGCATGACAAGGGTAAAAGGTAGAGAAGATCAGCAAAAGCAGTTTGTAGAAGGGACTCTCTATCATCATTTTCCCTGTGCCATCCTCTTCCCGGTTCTTGAGCTCAACGGCTGGGGCAATGGGAAGTGGGCACAGAGTGGAGGCAACCTTCCCTAGGCATTGAATTTCCGCTTAGATTGACATAAAACATCATAACTGAGCTGTAATTATATTGCATTGTCGTGCCTGAATAAATACAGGCATCATCCGGAACCATATCTCATCATAGATCTAGATGTCGTATTAGATAATGTGCTAGATTATCTCTAAAGGCTTTTCAGCTCACTGTAATATAAATCTGCAATTAAAGAATATGTTCAAGGTTACGATAGCTGATAAGTGACATCACCAAGACTCAAGTTCAAGTTCCAGTCTCCTGATCTCAGATTCAAGACTTTTGGATTTATGATAGGTTGGTGGATGGATGGATGGATGGATGATGGATGGATGGATGGATGGATACTTGCATGCATCCATACATACTCCTGAGACTTTACAAGAAAGAAAAAGCCAAATCCCTGATCACATTTTGCCTGTCACATATAGTATTGCACTTTTTAAGAAGTCTGACTCCTCCTCCCCAATTATGTTTTTCAACGAATGCCAGGTTGATTATCTAGTTGCCCTGTCATAGAAACTTAAACATGAATTGCTCTCCCATCAGCCGTCTGCAGGCTGCCCAGCCTGTGACTGGTCCATCACACACTCTTGCCCGTTTGGTGCTAAGGTCACCAACATGTGGTATGTCATGAGATGCCCAGCCCCCAGCCTGACAACATCATCCTGTGCCACCATGGGGGGAAAAAGAAGCCGACCAACCCACCCCCTAGAAAGGCATTTTCTAACTGCCCACTAGCAATTGTTGAGTGATAACACATGCACTTCTCCACATGTTTATGCAGAGTCTCAGATTTATCTGACAGTTTTACACCCTCAGGCATGATACACAGTAATTAAAATTAAAAATGTTTTGACAGCCTAAACAAATGGCTATATAAATTAGAAAGCTGTAAAAGCCACAGTAGCCAAAAATAAAGATATATAGATAAATCATAAAATTATAAACAAGGAGAATGTTTTAATACAGGCATGTTTATACCCAGACACTTAAAAATACAGGCTAACTTTTGCCTGAAGGAGGATGGTGGTGAAAAGGAATTGTGGAAACTAGTAAAACCATTCTTTCCTGCTTAGCAATTCTTTACTGTACCCTTCTCTGATAACTAAAGAAAGGAAGAAATTTGTTGAGGTTTTCCAACTTCCTTTAAATCTATAATCAGCTGTAGAATCTCTAAATTTTAAAAAGCACCTAAATCAGTTGCCTAGAATTTTTACTACTAACCTTCCCAAATGTGTAAAATGATGTGGGCTATGTAAAACTTGGCTTGATTTCACATTTCTCGAATGCATGGCATAAAACGTGTGTTTATGAAGTGAGCCAAATATATGATCTGCATGTGAGTATAATTTCTTTGAACTAGATGTGCACAAATGTTAAAGTATCGTCTTTCACTTAAATATATTAGGTTGATGTCAGAAGAAGCCATCATATCACCTGGCCTCAATATTTTTCCATTTCTCGCAAAGTAAGGCTGCTCATCACTGCCCTATGCATTGAAGTACTAGGGCATTTCAAAAGAGGGAACAAAATAATTGGAAGTAATCAATGGGATTTTCTCTACCTAGAAAGGCTGGATTGCCAGAAACCAGCCATATCATGTGGATAGTCTTTATGATAAATTTTCAAAGAAGTCCTTTATTTGGCAGAGTTCCTAAAGATCCATTGCCACATCATTATCATGTCTCATGCATCCATGGATTAAGAAAGAACTGCAGAAACACCAAAGCTTTTTCTGGTAATCATCCTAGACCCCTCCCGCTTTGTCCTGACCTCTTGCTTTCAATCCTTTGTCGTCTTGGCTGCATTTCTTATTCTTGATTCCACCGCTGTCTGCCTCGACTTGGCAATGCTGTTTGCTCTTCCCAGCTTAATGCTCTACTCCACCCCCTTCCCCCAAACAAAGGACATGGTTCAGATCTGCTCTTCTGGAATTGTCCCACTGTGAACCGCCTTTTGGGGATGTTCAACCTGATCTGCTCCTTGGACTAAACTCCCATTCCACACTGGTACCTACTCGGCCCTACCCTATCTCCAGAAAGGGAAGAAAGAATTTGACCTTCTTTTGAAATATAAACATGTGGTCATAAAATGACCATGTTTGCAATAATCCATGATTGGAAGTCTTTACATTTTAGAATATTCCATTTATTTCTGATGAGCTGACAAATTTAGGAATCATGGGAGTTGTATTGTTTAATTTTAGCAGCAAAACTCATCCAGTGAAACCTTTGAAAGACAACAATAACAACAACAAAAGATATCCAATATATAAAAAGACAGTTCTTGCTAAAATAAGGATATTATAAGATGAACAGAATCATTTCCTGATAGATGGAAGCCTGGGCCAAGGGTAGCAAAGTCAAATGCCTATTAATGTTTAAATGAATGGGACAGATCAAGTCTAAGGCAACAGAGTCACAAAAACAGGGTTGTGTTATAAGATCTTTTGCTTTTTAAAGAAACTAACAAATGAGTTTTTTAAAAAAGAGTAATTGACAATTGAATTTTTAAAACCATCCATCTGTCCCTCCTCCATGAAACAAAACCATATCAGCAGGCCAGAAATGACACTCTAGCCCTCAATTTGCAACCTGTAATTTAGGCTTTTGTATTAGTTTTCTATTGCTATGAAACAACCCCCAGATTTAGCAGCTTCAAACAATGAACATTTATTCCCTGTAGCTTCTGAAGGTCAGAAATCCAGAGGTAGCTTAGCTGGCTGGTTCTGAATCAGTCTCTCACAGGTTACGGTCAAGTGGTTGGTTGGGACTGCAGTCCCTTCAAGGCTCACTGATCTGAATGCTGGCTGGAAGCCTCTGTTCCTCTCCATATGGATCTCTCCATTGGCCATCCTAGTGTCCTCACAACATGGCAGCTGGCTTTCCCCAGAGTGAGTGATCTAAGATAAAGAGCAAGTCAGAAGCCATGTTGTCTTTTATGACTGAGTCTCAGGTTATACAGCATCACCTCTGCCTAGTCCTGGTGGTCACATAAAGCACCCTAGAATGATGGTACTACTCCACAAAGGCATAGTACCATGAGGTGAGGATTATTATGGGCCATCTTGAAGATTGGATACTACAGCTTTAAAAACATCAAAATGGGCCAAATGTTTGTTGTTCAAATTTGACTCAGGAATTTATACCTTAAAACCAGTGCCCTCTCTTCCAGCTTCTTACCTTCGCCATTTATTCATCATTTTTGTCCTCCCTCATCACCACCTTGACTCAAAGGAAAACACATGCTTTCCTGTTCAATATTCTCTTTGGGTTGGAATTCATCAGCTGATTCCTATACTTCTGGTCCTCCAGTCTTGGTGAAGTGAACTGCCCATGAGTTTAACTTTTGGCTCCAGCTGCAGTTTGTAGTGCCATAGTTCAGGGGTCTGAGGGGCAGAGAGTAGAAATTGGAATTAGAAGCCTTCAGGTAACTGTGACTCAGATTCTAAGACTGTTCTGCAAACATCTGCAGAGAAAAGAATAGGTGTCAAACTCTGTGCCGGTATTTGGGGATTGAGAGATAAATCAGATACAGCGGAGAAATCAGGAATCAGGGATCTAGGTGGTCACATAGAGGGCTGGGGAATTCATCAGGAGGTGTGGTGATGGATGGGAAATCATCAAAAAGGTTGCAGAAATGTCTGGTGGATGTGTTTACAGAGTTGCAAAGAGATAAGAATGTAAAAATCAGAGAGAGTTGAGACATAGCACACTTAGTAAAGAATATGTCTCAGTTTTCCAGTGGCTGCTTTCTCCAGGAGCTGGTGTCAAGGTGTGACGGTCACTGCACCCAAGCATGAAAAAGGATAATATAGCAGCTGCCTGAGGGAAAGGCCACTCTGACTTCAGTTGAATATATATGATGATTGACAACTAGGGGTGATTTTGGCTTGGTTCCTTCATCTGTAAAATAGAAATATAGTAATATTAAATATTACTATGTAGTATAAGATCAAATAAATGAAAAGAAATATAAATATGAAATCTCACAGGTTTGTTATTAAAATTAGCTTAATTCATTTGATATATGCAAGGCATTTAGAGCAATCCCTTGTATATACTAAGCACTATATAAATGCTATCATTATTCAGTAATTGGGGCCCCATTTCTTAATTCCATAGAGAGAATTTTTACAAACCTAGCTAGCTTAGATTAAGTGTCTATTCAAGAGAATTGGTAAGAAAACCCTGGGACAGTATGCTGGGAGGAAATATGAATTCAGTCAGAATGCTGGATAATACCAGCAAATAAGAGAGAGAAAAATTGTCTATTATTCATTTTTATTTTTTTTAGGGTTTTATTTAAATTCCAGTTAGTTATCATACAGTGTAATATTAGCTTCAGGTATACAATATAATAATTTATCACTTACATTAAACACCCGGTGCTCATCACAGTTGCACTCCTTAATCCCCATCACCTCTTTCCCCCACCCCCCCACCCACCTCCCTTCTGAAAACCATCAATTTGTTCTCTGTAAATTAAGAGTCTGTTTCTTGGTTTGCTTCTCTCTTTCTTTGTCCCTTTGCTCGTTTGTTTTATTTCTTAAACTCCACATATGAGTGAAATCATAAGGTATTTGTCTTTCACCGATAGGCTTGTTTCACTTAGCATAATACTCTTTAGCTCCACCCACATTGTTGCAAATGGCAAGATTTCATTCTTTTTTTATGGTCGTGTGATATTCTGTTGTGTGTATATATACCACATCTTCTTTATCCCTTCTTCAGCTGGTGGATACTTGGACTCTTTCCATAATTTGGCTATTATAGACAATGCTGTTGTAAACATGGGGGTTCATGTATCCCTTTCAATTAATGTTTTTATATTCTTTTGGTAAATACTTCGTAGTGCAATTACTGGATCATAAGGAAGTTCTATTTTTAAATTTTTGAGGAACCTCCATACTGTTTTCCATTGCGGCGGCACCAGTTTGCATTCCCCCCAGAAGTGCAAGAGGGTCCCCTTTCTCCACATCCTTGCCAACACCTGTTGTTTCTTGTGCTGTTGGTTTTAGCCATTCTGACAGGTGTGAGGTGGTATTGTAGTTTTGATTTGTATTTCCCTGGTGATCAGTGATGTTGAGCACTTTTTCATGTGTCTGTTGGCCATCTGCATATCTTTTTCAGAAAAATGTCTATTCATGTCTTCTCATTTTTAATTGGATTATTCATTTTTTGAGTGTTGAGTTTAATAAGTTCTTTATAGATTTTGGATACTAGCCCTTTATCAGATATGTCATTTGCAAATATCTTCTCCCATTCCATAGGTTGCCTTTTAGTTTTGTTGACTGTTTACTTCGCTGTGCAGAAGCTTTTTATTTTGTTCAAGTCCCAATACTTTATTTTCGTTTTTGTTTCCCTTGCCTCAGGAAACATATCTAGTAAGAAAGTGCTGTGGTCCATGTCGAAGAAGTTACAGCCTTTGTTCTCTTCTAGAATTTTTATGGCTTCAGGTCTCAGATTTAGGTCTTTAATCCATTTTAAATTTATTTTTGTGTATGGTCTAAGAAAGTGGTCCAGTTTCATTCTTTTGCATGTTGTTGTCCAGTTTTCCCAAGACCATTTGTTGAAGAGCTATCTTTTCCCATTGGATATTCTTCCTTCCTTTGCCAAAGATTAATTGACCATAGAGTTGTGAATTCATTTCTGGGTTTTCTTTTCTGTTGCACTGATCTCTGTGTCTGTTTTTGTACCAGTACCATACTGTTCTGATTTGATATAGCTTTGTAATATAACTCAAAGTCTGGAATTGTGATGCCTCCAGCTTTGTTTTGTTTGCTTTGTTTTTGTTTTTGTTTTTTTAAGGTTGTTTTGGCTATTCATGGTATTTTGTGGTTCCATACAAATTTTAGTCCACTCTCACCATTTTTATTTAACATAGTATTGGAAGTTCTCGCCATAGCAGTCAGACAACAAAAAGAAATAAAAGGCATCCAAATCAGCAAGGAAGAAGTAAAACTTTTGCTATTTGCAGATAACATGATATTATATACAGAAAACCTGAAATACTCCACCAAAAAAACTACTAAAACTGATAAATGAATTCAGTAAAGTCACAGGATACAAAGCATATGGAAATATCTTGTGTTTCTGTACTACAGTAATGAGGCAGCAGAAAGAGAAATTGAGTCAATTACAATTGCACCAAAAACAATTAAGTTACTTGGGAATATACCTAACAAAGAGGTGAAAGACCTGTATTTCGAAAATTCTAAACCCTAATGAAAGAAATTGAAGCTGACACAAAAAAATGGAAAGATATTCCATGCTCATAGATTGGAAAAACCAATATTGTTAAAATGTCCAGACTACCCAAGTAGTCTGCAGATTCAGTGCAATCCCAATCAAAATACCAACAGCATTTTGCACAGAGCTAGAACAAACAATCCTAAATTTGTATGGAGCCACAAAAAAATTGTGTATATATTCAATTTTAAATATGTTTGATGGGAACAAACTCTCTTGAATGGATTGCACATCTCTCTTGTTTCTTAAAGCATTCTCAATATGGTGTATATTTTTCTTGATTTCACAGGTTACATTTTCATTTTTTATTTTTATGCTAGTGTACGATATCACCATACCTTTTAGATCTTTTGTTATATGAAATGCTGGCTCCTATACTAAAAGATCCCAGACTTCTAAACTTTTTAAGTTCCTATATTTACTATTATGTAAAAGTCAGTAAAACTACCCTGCTAATTACTTGTTGGTACTGTCAGAATCCCCAAATCAGATGACTCTCTCTTCTTTCCAATCTACTGCTTCTGTTCCTTCCTTGGGAATCGATGGCCAAGCTTATTAGGATTAACTACGAGTAATTAGGCAGATTCTAAGTAAGAACATGAGAAGTTTTACTGTGAATAAAATGTATTTGGCCTTTCTTATATCTATGTAGCTTAGTTAGGGCTCTTTCCTTGCTCCTAAATGGTTGATCTGTCCTGGTAAGTGACTGTATCACTCTTAGGATTTCAAATAGAAAAAGATTTATTGAGTCTTACACAGTGGTAGGCAGTGTGGTAGGAATGGCTGGAGGAGTGCAAATCAGGAAGACCCCTTGGGGGGAGATCAGGAAGTGTAAGAATCACGGGGAAGCTGCCAACAATGATTCAGACTGTCTGCAGCACTGACGTATGATTCTCATGAGTTGGGGGCCCAACAGAGGCCAGTTCTGGTGATTTCAGCTGTCTGCAGCACTTCAGGGGTGAGTCTCAGAAGACTTCACAGGAATCCATGGGAAGCCCTACAAATGCCTGATTTTAGGAAAATGCCCAGAAGCCAAGGGAAATTGTTGCAGATCATTTCAGCTGTCTACTTATAGCTGCTGCTGGATTAATGACTTCTCTTCCACTTTCAAATTTTTCACAACGGCTTCTATCCCAGAAAATACCCAAAACCATGTAATGAAAGGGATTCTATGAAATGCTGGTCCAGACTTCTTCCCTACAATAGGAAACAAAATGTAGAAGGGGTTGAGGGTGGTGCCTACTTGACAAAGGAGTTTGACACAGCGTACCACTCTATGTTTTTCTGAGTAATTCTCATTCTTTAACTCAATGAGCCTTTTTAAATATTCTATAACTCATAAAGGAAGAAGTTATTGATTAATATATATAAAAATATATAGCAAACCTAGGAGCAAAATATGTATATTTACTACAGTCCTCATTTCTAAAACTGATCAGTATTTTTCTTTTACCATGGCTTATTCTATAGACCATTTACTTCAGCTAGGATTGCAGCTATTCTGACCCAGAACTTCATTTCTAGAGCCATTTAGTGGTCCTTCCAGTACTGCGTTGCCAACATAGTCTCTCAATAAACTTTACTCTGTGCATGTAAATTCTAAGAGACTCACAAAAGATTATCCTACTTTGAGACATATTCCTCATGCCCTACTGTATAACATTATGAAACTGCCCCCCATTTCTCCTTTATAATCAGGCAAGGCTGAGCTCTCCATCCGGTACCATAGTGCTTCTTTACCTGAAGTATTAGGCATTACAGTATTATGGATAGTGGCAAAAAAAGGCCAAAGCATGCTCGGTGATAGCCTCAAATTCCAGTTACTTGCAATCATAGTAGTGCCCCCAGAGGAAGTACTCCTCCCTTGGAAATTAATATCTTTAAGCCAGAGATTCCAGAGTTGCAAAATCTGGAACAAAAAATTTTGGATTAAGTCATTAAGGGATAATAGAGAAAGAAGCCAATTTTACCCTTATATCCCCAAAATTGTATATTCTAGCTATAGGAAAAACATCCCCATGATTGGTTTCTGGCTCAGAAAATACATGGAGCCATACTGCTTTTTCCCCAATCCATAACTGGTAGCACCATAATTGGGACTTCAGTAGGTTGTTGCACTATTCTATCAAGCCGGTTATTTGGGAATTATAAGATAGGTAAGACCAGTGACTTTTGTGATTATGCATTTATTCTTTTGTTGGAAAGTGAGCTTCTTTGTCAGAAACAATGTTGAATGTGATGCCTTAATGGTGAAAAAGATACTTAGTAAATCCACAGATAATGATGTGGGTAGAATCACTACAGATTGCGGGAGGGCAAGCAAATAATATAGTTAGTGTGTAAAAATTTCCAGTGAGTAAAAATTTCACACTTCTTGATGAAAAGTTCCAATGTGATTATTACCACCAAGGGGTTGATCAGTCTTCCCAAGAAATGATGCCATATTGAGGACTCAGTGTTGTCTCTATTGTTAGTGTGTTGGGTGCTCAACAGTGACTGTTACCTGTGTTGTTAAATCCATATATAATTTTAACTTAAATATTTCCTGTGAAAGCCACTTTGTTCTTAAACCCCTGACTAGAGAAAAAGGCTGACTGAGATCCACCGAACAGATGATTTTTGTCTACCTAATAAGAGACTTCATTACGGGAAAGCCTTTTTGTGAACATTCACATGGATACAAATATTTTCATGCCTTGTGTCCCTTCTCTGATAGTTCCAACCATGTCCTCCCTCAGTCCTCCTTGTCATTTGCTTCTCAAATTTACTTCCTTTCATCATCTGGCCAGACCATTGGCTGTTGCCCATTAAGGTAACATAAACTTTACCTCTGCTTATCTGTCCTTCCAGGTACAGGTAACAACTAAATGCATGACTGGAAGCTCTGCTGGGAGTATTCCCTTCCCAGATGTCTTCCAGAGTCATTACAGTGTATTCTTATACAGCTGCAGTGCTCCAGTGTGGAGTTGTGACAGCATTTCCCCGTGGAATCACCTTTGAAACAGGCCTAAATTCATTCTTTTTTATAATTAGTGGCATGTGCAAATAAAGAAGTTTTACTTCTTCCTTTCTAATCTTTTTATTTCTTTGTCTTGCTGAATATCCCAGAATAGAAACTTCAGTATAATATCGAATATAAGTGGTGAGAGTGTACATCTTCATCTTGTTCCTGATCTAAAAAGGAAAACTTTCAGTCTTTCACCATTTAAATGTGATATTAGCTGTGGGTTTTTTGTAGATGCCTTTTATCAGGTTGAAGAAGTTCCTTTCTATTCTTAGTTTGTTGGGAGTTTTTATCATGAAATGGTGTGGAATTTCGTCAAAGCTTTTGCATTCTATCGGGTTGAACTATATGGACTGTTATATTGATTTCTTGATTTTAAACCAGTCTTGCATTCCTGGGATCAATTCCTCTTAATCGTGGTGTATAATCCTTTTAATATGTTGCTGGACTTGGTTTTCTAGTATTTTGTTGAGGATTTTTGCTTCTATATACATAAAGGCTGTTGGTCTATAGTTTTTATTTTTATTTTTTTATTTTTATTTTTTTTGATGTAAAGTTCCATGATTCATTAGTTGCGTATAACACCCAGTGCACCATGCAATACGTGCCCTCCTTACTACCCATCACCAGCCTATCCCATTCCCCCACCCCCACCCCCTCTGAAGCCCTCAGTTTGTTTCTCAGACTCCATAGTCTCTCATGCTTCATTCCCCCTTCTGATTATCCCCCTCTTTATCCCTTTCTTCTCCTACCAATCTTCCTACTTCTTATGTTCCATAGATGAGTGAAACCATATGATAATTGTCTTTCTCTGCTTGACTTATTTCACTTAGCGTTACCTCCTCCAGTGCCATCCATGTTGCAGCAAATGTTGAGAAATCGTTCTTTTTGATAGCTGAGTAATATTCCACTGTATATATGGACCACATCTTCTTAATCCAGTCATCTGTTGAAGGGCATCTTGGTTCCTTCCATGATTTAGCTATTGTGGGTTAGAAAGGAAGAAGTAAAACTTCTTTATTTGCAAATGACATGGTCTTTTATATGGAAAAGTCTGAGGAAACCACATACACACACACCAACCTTAGCATTAATAAACAAAATTAGCAAGTTTGCAAAATGTCAATATACAAAATCACTTCTACTTCTAGCAATGAACAACCCAAAAGTGAAGTTAAGAAAACAATTCTACTTGCAATGCCATCAAAATGAATAAAATACTTAGGAATAAATATAATGCGAGATGTGTGCAACTTGTACATTGAGAACTACAAAGCATTGTTGAAAGAAATTGAAAAATCTAAATAAACAGAAAAATATCCAGTGTCCAAGGATTGGAATAATTAGTATTGTTAAAATGGCAATTCTCTCCGAGTTGATCTGTAGATGCAAAACAATCCTTATAAAAATTCCAGTTTTGTATTGTTGTTTTTGAGAAAATGACATGCCCATCCTAATTCATATTACAAGGGACCCAGGATAGCAAAACACTCTTGGAAAGGAAGAGAAAAATTGGAAGGGGACTCACACTTTGCAGTTTCAAAACTTGCTGCTAAACTACCATAATCAAGACGTTATGGTACTGGCGTAAAGATAAACATAAATCAATGGAACAAAATTGAGGGTCCAGAAATAAATCTGTACACCTGTCATCTATGATTTTCAACAAGTGTCTCAAGATAATTCAATGGAAAGAAGAGTTTCTTTAATAAATGGTGCTGGGACAACTGGAAAAAAAAATTAGTGGCATGAACTTCTCCATGGGGTTGAAGGAGAAGTGCCTGTATATCACCAGGAGTTAGCATTAGAGTCCGCTGCATGTGAATTTACTTGCTCCTTAACAACCTAAGTCCAGTCTTCTGTGTAACACTTGTATTTGGTGCTGAAGGATTGTTGCACATGACATGACCAGAGCTCTGTCTTGGTGGAGCACACAACACCGCCCTCATGAGATAGGACTCAAGTGGCATGGTGCCTTGGTGTTCTTTAGCCAGTTGTTCAGTCTCCAGTAGGGCCTTGTAACAGGTCTGGCCCCGTGTTTTCAAAATAAGACTCTTTCTCTGAAAAACTTCTATCCAAATTCTAGAGTTACACTCTGTGATTCTGTTATTAGGATTGCCGGAGGTACCATTCCAAAACCATATGAATTGCAGATAATTAGATTGCAATTGTATCGGTGAGTCCTGTGGCTAAAATGGGAAATCAGCTTGCACCGCAGTCTGGACCTGTTACAAAATCTCTTCTTGCTCTGAGCTCCAGTCACAGCTGGCACCACTGGTAACCCAGATAAATACTCAGGAAATGGGTGGAATAACACTTTCATATGTTGTCTCTCTGGCTTCCAAAAAGCAAACATCTTTGCTGGTCTTTGTGACTTTATCTTAGGAGCAGAAGGTATGAGATACATCAACTTGTCTTCCTCTTTAAACAGGATATCTAAACGTTTCCCAGATCACTGAACTCCAGAGGCTCCTGAATTTCTATAGGGCTTATTTCCCACCCTCTCACATGTGTACAAATTCGCCTTAAGTAACTTTCTCCTTCCAGGTCCAATCAGCATTGTCATCAATGTGGGGGACCAGTATGGTGCTCTTTGTGATGGTGATGTGATCAAGGGCGCTTTAGACAAGATCAGTTCTTTTTAAACTCTTAAAAGGCTCCAAATCACCTGACGATTTTGTTAAAACGCAGATTTTGACTTCCTAAATCTGAAGTGGGGCCCTAAGTTACTGCATTTCTAACAACTTCCTAGGTGTTGCTAATCAGACCTTAAGTAGAAAAAGATCAGTTTCTATGGGAGAGCCAGAAAGTTGACATATCCCCGAGGAAAGTTTTTGATGGTATAGTGCTGTTTCTTCTGTGAAAGCAAACTTCTTTTGGTGATCCTGTTGATTGCTATAGAGAAGAAAGAGGGTGTCATATTAATGTCTGCATATCAGTTTGCAAGACTTATGTTGGGTATGCTCCCCAAAAAAGAGACCACAGTTGGAACAAAAAATGCAATTGGGTCGCCACTTGATTAAGTTTGTTGTAATACACTTTCATTCTCTATAAGCAATCTATATTCTGCACAAATTAAATAAGGAGATAAAAGAGAATTAATAGAAATCAGCACCTGCATCCTTCAAGTTTTTGATGGTGGAACTAATCCCTGCATTTCCCCCAATGAAAGCATTAATATTTTAATTTACTATTTTGATAGAAAATGTATTCCAGGTGGTTCCATTTGGCCCTTCCTACCATAATAGCCCTCGATGCATGGATGAAGGGTTAACCAGAGTATTCAGTGTGTGTGTATGTCTTCCCTGCTATGCATCTCAGAACTAGAGAAATAACTACAGAGTGGGGTTGTGGATCCACGGGTCTTATAAATAGACTCAAGCTTAAAGTTCGTTTATCAACTGAACTTCTTAAGTCCTGACTCTGACTAATATATCAGACACATAAAGTTTAGTGTTTGCATTAGTTTTTAAGTGATATAGTATAATCTCTGAAAAGTCTGGGTATTTCAGTTCACCCAATATACCTCTGATGTAGCCGCTTTGGGGAAATGCTTTGAGGAAAATACATAGGTCATACTTGTGGCAAACTTGTAGAGTCCTTCTTCAAGTAACCCAGATTTACCTTTCATTCAAGAAATTCTGTGTCTGTGTGGCTCAGGGATTGAATAAAGAGTCGTAACTTTCTCCTTTGTTGTCTGAAGTCAGATATCCATTCGCTGGGATGCGAGGGTGTTTTCTCCCCGACTTACATGGATGAAGCCCATCCTTACAAGTCTATTCAGCTATTTCAGTCATAAGGACATCATGGCTGCTGCCAAAGATTTCTACAGGCTAAAGCAAATCATTCTGAATTTAGTTGCAGACCTGCCTATTCCAGTGGTAGCATTGATCTTATGCTAGGCACTTGGTCGTCTCCCACTGCTGGATGCCTTCATCCTCCATTGAAATCATGGGATCTTCTTCAGTGGCTGCACCCCTTTCCATCATTCCTGGCTTGCAGGGGAAAGCCACCACAAATGTTTTTAGGGGTGCTGGTACTATTCTTACCAAGCCATTTCTCAGTACCTTAGAAAAAAGTGTGCCCTCTTAGCCCTCCTGGGAGCATAGTGGGGGTGAGGCTGTATGCAGGAATTGATATAATAAATCAACTTTATTATTCATCTTAAGTCTTTGAATTCCTTCCTCTACCAAGAAAGTTCTCACACTTCAGTCATCACAGAAAGTAGGATAATGTTGGCTCTTATTGTCTCTTAATTATTAAATACTAGCATATTAAAATAACACATTGAAGGCAAAAACTGTACTATGTACATCCATATTGATACATTTTACATTTCTTTTTCCCTTGTTTTACACTCTTAAAATCCATTTCCCTATACATTCTCTAGGCTCTGCCAATATAAATAGGCAAAAATCTTTCCGTGGATATGCTACTTCTTCTGGAGTTAGGCTTTATAACCTTCTGTAATCTGTAGGGATTTATCTCAGATTATGAATCTGGAAGCAACACAAGGTAGTGGAGGTAGGTCTTAAGTAGAATTAACAGGGGCACCTGGGTGGCTCGGTTGGTTGAATGTCTGACTCTTGGTTTTGGCTCAGGTCATGATGTCAGGGTCCTGGAGTGGAGCCCTACAACGGGCTCCACACTCAGTGGGGAGTCACTAGAGGATTTTCTCTCCCACTTCCTCTGCCCCCCCACCCCCGCTCATGCTCTCTCTCTCTTTCTTTCTCTCTATAATAAAATAAATAAATCTTTTAAAAAGAGGAAGAATTAGTATCCCTTTGCAAGGCATCTGTTTCAGAGGAGATGCCTTGTAGGTCTTCAGACAAGAGAAGGCTAAAATTTTTAGTGACCAATGGGTAGTAAAGCCAACAACCACAAACATATTTATGGAAAGAGAGGCGGCCATTCAGTCAGTACCACTTCTCCTGTGGCCCCAGGCAGACACACCTTAGTTTTGTACAAAACTGATAATAAAAGTTTACCTGTAGTGTAGCTGAGCTTTATACACTTTGAAAAAAGTATCTTTAAATGTTGTAAATCCATTTAGTACGGGGCATTGGTAATTTTTGTCACTATATTCTCTATGAACATTTTAATTACCTAATGTATAACCAAAAGAGAAGAGAAAGCTATACTATTTGTTGAGATAAATTTACTTTGCTTATAAATTTATTTTGTTTGTAGTTTCCTTCTGTTTTTTTGTAAATTGTATTTAAATGTTATATGTTATACTTTCCAAGAAATAACTTTAAAAATTATATAATGACTTCTTCTTCCCCTGCACTCAGATCCCCCCCCCCCGCCCTTGGCTGTCCAGACCCTCATTCAATAGCCTTCATCTCAAAACTAGTGGAAAAATCTGGTTTCTTCCTAGATTTACATAGAGGAACCCAAACTCGATATGCTTTGATGACTAGTGGAGAAATGCTTTACTTTATTTGAAAATATTGCAATAACATATTTTCACTACGACATTAAGAAATACTAAATCATATCATAATATTTGACTGTATATAAACACATATGGCCATACTGTGGACTGGGATTCTTTCTTGGGGAGGTGCAAAGAATCATTATTTAAGCTACCATTTAAATTATTTTAAGATTAACTTCCAAACAGAACAACATTAAAATGTATAATCTTCACCTGCATAATGTTGCTCTGGAAATCACGGTCTCCATTTCACAACTGCTTCTATTTAGCAAAGATAAAAAATGTGCCAGTGTTTAATTCTCTAGACAGGCACCATGGAATGTGTATGCATGTCCCAAATACAGAGGCAACTTCACTGAAGCCATTTTTTCAGCTTGTATAAAGTTTATAATGGAATGCTAATTCTCTTGACATTAATGCATGTTTATTTATAAGCAACCAAAAATGATTGAAAATAAAAAGTGTCAAGTAATAAATTATGTGAAATAGACATATTGAAAAAGTGAAATGATATAAAACCACATACAAAAAATAATCACGGCTTTTTTTTTTTCTAAATGGATGCCTGATTGCTTTTATATTCCCCCTGAAGGTTCTCCGTCAGCCTCGAAGGATAAATTACACAAAAAGGACAAGTTTTCATTAATCTACAGGCTGACATTTTTATAATAAAAAGAGAAAAATGTTTAAATAATACTATGGGTTGGTCAGAGTGGCAAAAACCAGGAGACTGGAAAGGAAAGGTTGGTGTGCCATCCTTAATTTCTGTAGGCAGAGAGCAGCAAATTTAAAACTAAAACTCTATTTTGCTAGTGAAAAGTTGACTATAAAATAATCAGCCCTTCAGAATGCATTTAGTTTTTTTTAGATCATATACATTGATTGAATTAATTAATGGCTTGACTTATTAATAATCCTTACATGTATACTTCAACCCAGGAATCAGAGATTTGCACGGAGATCTAGCTCTTTGTAGATATCAGTTCTGTTTTCTTTTTTTTTTTAAGATTTTATTTATTTATTCGACAGAGATAGAGACAGCCAGCGAGAGAGGGAACACAAGCAGGGGGAGTGGGAGAGGAAGAAGCAGGCTTACAGCAGAGGAGCCCGATGTGGGGCTCGATCCCATAACACCGGGACCACGCCCTGAGCCGAAGGCAGATGCCCAACTGCTGTGCCACCCAGGCGCCCCGACATCAGTTCTGTTTTAATGCCTAGAGGAATCAATGCCTAAATCATCATGATTGTGAAAATGGGTATATGGTAGCTGATCAGGTATCTGAACACAGGCTCTGACCGTGAGTCCTCGATACCTAAAAAAATATGGGCAATCAGAAAAGACCATTCACGTGTGCTGACCACCTCACCTGCCATTGCCCTGTGTCTGCATCTGTATTACCTGCGTCCTGTGAGGAAGGAGGAGCTGTGCACCTATTTACTTGAGACCCACCCCTGCACTCATGTGCCGGGTCTTATTTTTTCCTATCCACTCAAGGACATTGCTCTAGCTCTTGCCCCCTTTCTCCTGTGCTTTTATTTTATTTCTCTGCAAGATCATTTGCATGAATGGGAACCATTTGGTAACATCTGCATCTTCTCAGAACCCTCCCTTCTGCCCTCAAGCATCTGCCATTTCTCCGCTCCCCTTTAAAACAAAACTTCTCAGAAAAGTTGAAAGTTGATTGTACTTGATCTCATCACTTCCTCATGCCCCATTTTCTCTTGACCCCCCTCCCACCAAAACTGTACCTACCCATCACTCCCAAGCAGCTGCTGTCAAGACAGCCCAGGGCCACTGCTGCCAGCTCCAGTGGAAAATGTTTAGGTCTCATCATACTCCGCCTTCTCAGCCCTGTGTACTGGTCACTCCCGCTACAAGCTGCCCTTTCTTTCATTGCCCGCCAAGGCACCATTCTCACTGGTTTCTCTCATCTGACTGGCCGCTCTTTCCCAGATGTCCTTGCTGGTTCCTCCTTACCTCCACAACCTCCAGGGGTGGACCTAGGCCTCACTCCCAAGGCCTCTTCTGTATCTGGCTTCGCTTTTCTGGTGATAACATTTTATTGGCATGTCTGCTGAAAACTCCCAGCGCCGTAGCCCAGACCTCCCCTACACTTGCATATCCCCCTGATATCTTGAACTCATCATGTCGGAAACTGAACTCCTAACTTGTCCCTTGAAACGCGGACCTCCTCCTGCCTTCTCATCGCAGTGTGTGCAATTCCATCCTTTTAGTTTCTCATTCTTTTCTTTTTCTCTTCTAAAATGTCATCAAATCCTGTCAACTGTACCCTGTCAACTGTCAAAATCTTTCGGAGTCCCATCAGCTGTCACCTTCTCACTACTGCTGTCCTGGTGCTAATCACCGTCGTTTCCTGAAGTATTGCAAAAACCTCCTGTGGGATCTCCCTGGTCCCCACCTTTCTTACCTTGCTTCTCCACACAGCAGCCAGTGGGCTCCTTATAAACAGTAAGTCAGATCATAGCGCTCATTTGCATGGAACTCTTCAATGGCTACTATTTTAGAAGTAGGCCTTGAGGATTTTTGGTCACATGACTTACTAAAGAAATGTTCTGAGAGGAGACCATCAAAGGAGCAGGGAGAATACGGCATGGACTTGGAAAAAGTCAAGGAGCCTGTGATTTCAGGCAGTGTCCCACACTCGGCCTGATCCCTCAGGGGACATGTGGAATATAAGTTTTAACCGAGTTTGTCCTCTACACACTCCCCCACCAGTCAGTTATTTGCTTGAGGCCACTCCTCTTGCTGGGCCTTCCCTGTTTCACTGTTCCTCTACCTGAGATGTCTGTGCTGGGAGGTCACGATGGTCTGCTTCCTCACTCCCTGCTCGTCTTTGCTCTCATATACCCTATTGCAGAGGCCTCCTCGACCGCCCTGAGAGAACTCTGTCTCCCACACATGACTTTAACTGATTTTATATTTTTCTTAGCACTTAGTACCTCTTTACATAAATACAGATCACGCTGGCCCCCCCACTGCAGGCAGGAGCACTGTTTTACTCACTACAGTACCCCAGAGGCTAGCACAGCACCGGGCACATAGCAGGCCTCAATAAGTATTTGCTGAACAAAGGAGAAGAAATGAAGACATCACACATCATCTCTGGGAAGATGAACCTTTGGGACAACCGAGACCTTCTCCCTTAGGACAGGAAGAAGGACTTACCTGCTTTGTTTATATCAAGTCCTCTGCCTAGAGTATTAGAAAGCAGCTCTTTTCCACCTAAGTCGTTACAAAGGAACACACAGTACCGGCAATTCCTGTTCATTTCTAGCTCACTCTGCAGGTTGGTGAACATTTCCCTTTGGCCCTTCGTCGTTAGGGGCATGAACCTCTTTCGTTGTTATCCTGCACACGCAGTTCTTTTGGTGACTAGACTTGCTGCCACTCCAGGAAACAAAAACAAAACAAAACAAAAAGGCAATAGAAACTTGAATGGGCAAGGTGTCCTGGGTACCAAGAATGAGCTGCTCCAGGTCTGACATCTGTCCTACTGTCTCTCCTAAAATCCCCGAGATTCTGAAACCAATTATTAGAGATAGAGACAAGACAACAGAGTGAAGCTTTTTCCACAGTAAACCACAGACCCCTTCCCACTCCCAGTAGCCATGATTCTCCCCAGCATCTTTTCACTTAGACATTTCCAAATGTGAAAGAGATGCTAATAGGAGAGAGTACAATTTATTATTATTATTTTTTTTTTTTTTTTTTTACAGATAAGAAAGTATAGTTCAGAGTTGGAGTAATGCTAGAGCAAAGTGTAACATAACTTTTCTTCTGGATAATTAGCATTAATGACTTATCTTTGAAAGTCCAAGGGAGGACAGAGGGAGCACAAGTCCACAAAGCAAGGATCTCTCTCCCACAGGGATTCAGAGACCTTAAGCTGCATGCTCATCTGTGCACCCAAATCCAAAAAGAAGTGGTAAAAATCCCATTCACGGAGGGCCCTCCTACATGGGGGGTTCTCCATATGCTTTCTTATTTGCCTGTATTAAACTACTGAATGAGTATTCCCACCTACAGTGTCCTCTGTAAGTTAGCTTCTTTATCCTCAGTAATAATAGATCCTCTACAGTGACATGCTTAAATAAAAGAAGAAATGGCATAATAGAGAAAATTGGGACTATTGATTTCAGTACTGGAGTAAAAGCATGACATCACCATTCTTCTGGTATTTGGGTCAAGTAATGGCCAATATTTCATTAAAAAGGGTGAGATGATGGCCATCTTTTGCACCATCTACACTTGGTGCCTCTCTGGACAGAGGCTTCAGTACCACTCTGATGGACCTCTTGGCTTTGGGTTGAGTCTTTCTAGGCAGGATATTTATGGGATGAAGTCCGGTTTAAAGTAAACTGAAAAGATATGAGGAAAATGGATCTGTGTTGTGAGGAAGCAAAGGAGGGGGCTGAGGAGCAAGCCCAGCCCTGGGATGAAGTCCGTCTTAGTTTGCTAGGACTGCTGGAGCAACATCGCCATGGACAGGTGGCTCGAACAACAGAGATTAATCATCTCACAGTTCTGGGGTCTAGACATCCAAAATTAAGGCGCCGGCAGGGTGAGTTCTTCCTCAGGATATGAGGGGAAATCCGTTCCATGCTTCTGTCTTAGCTTCTAGTGGCTTTCTAGAAATCTTTGGCATTCTTGGGCTTATGACAACACAGCTCCAATCTTTACGTGGTATTGTCCCTGTGTCTCTCTCTCTCTGTTTCCAAATTTCTCCTTTTCGTAAGGAAACCATGATAGTAAATTATTACCCATCCTAATGACCTCATCTGACCTGACCATTTGCAAAAATCTTATTTCCAAATAAGATTTCATTCATTGATACTGGGAATTAGGACTTTCATGTCTTTTGAAGGGACATATGATTCAATCCATAACAAATGAGGGCATCACATTCTGTGGGAAGGGATAGAAATTGGACCTGAGAGATGTCCCTACCCTGTTCCCTCTTCCCTTATCCTTTTATGAGACCCTTATCCAAGTATCTGTAAATTTATGGGGGGTACAGTTGGGGACTGCACTCCATTCAAAGGCTCCTTCAGGAGGCTCTGCAGTTAGACTGAGGTCCTAACTCTGGGAAAAAATACAAATAACTAAAAGATACAATATGCTCAAACTCACAGGAGACTAGGATATACGAACTGAAACAGAAAAATATACTGAAAGGACTATAAATCGGGGAGTGACATGGCCTGAATGCTTTCTAAAGGAAAGCGGCATTATTTTAAAATTTTAACATCATATATTGCTAATGAACTGATATCAAGATTCACATAGTTCAGATTTAAGTTTTTCATAGTAGAAAAGAATGAATTGCACCCACCAAAATATCAGTATATAAAAATAACTTGGAATTCCTTGAGACTCCTACAGTCCTCATTGGGACTACATGCCTAACTGGAAATAACCAAACAAAAACCCATTCCAGTGATTTCCAGGGACACCTTATATGGAGCCAGAATGAGTGAATATTTAGAATGCAGCCCTTTGAAAAGAGGGTAGGTTTAGAAGTCAAATAGTTTGAATGATTCCTGCTGAAAGGAATTCTCTGACTCACCTCTCTTATACCAACGAGGAGGTGACATCTATAAACTCCCAGCAGGTTAACCAACCAGTCTGGCCAGGGAAGGCTTCTTGGGACAAAGGCAGGCCATGTAGGGTCACGGTTTGATGCCTGTCCTTTGGAGATGAACACAAACCAGTTTACCTCAGTGCCACTGTACCCCAGCTCTGAGCTTGGCCGGGTCCCCTCCCATCCCCAGCCTCAGTTTGCACACATGCCCAACAAACAGATGGGCATGCAGCTTCTCAAGGGCCAGCAAGATGATGAATGTACAGGTCTAAGGCGCCAGCACCTTGCCCCGCGTATTGGGAGGGCTCCATAAACAGGAAGCATCAGCATAAAAAGCTGAGGAGAGGGGCTTCTTCAGCGTCTTCAACTCTGTGAGAAACACTGTGATATATTAACTTCTAAGCCAACATGTCCTTGTCCACTGCCTTTTGTGCCTCTAATGAAAGGACATGCCTTTTTTCAAATGCCCAAAGTCCCACAAAGGAAATAACTGAAAATCGCATACTTACGCCACCTCGGCACCCCACCCTCCCCAGAAAAGAGACCAGCTTTTCATTTATAACCGCTGGACATCTTAATCCAAGAATCCTCATCATATTACAGACTGATGTCGTCTGAACAAAGCCTATTACAAATCAATACCGCCGTGCATCTCTCCTAGTTGTCCCAAATTTCAAAGGACTAGATTACCCTGCTGTGTATTTCTTTTTCTAGTTCAAAGCTTCCAAGAAGCTGACAAGAGAAACTGGCCCATATAGTTCAAGTGACTTTAGTGAGAAACAGCACGTTCACTGGGTAAATATAAAAACGAGACTCAGACCTCCCAAGGCCCAGGATTTCCATGCTAGTTGACCTGTCAGAAAATATATACCAAAATAAATAAAGATTTTTTTAAATGTACAATTCTTCATGATGCCCGTAGAGAATAGTGGTATCCAAAATTAAGGTGATGCAAAGGGCAAAAAATTTAAAATAAATGTTACGAAGCAGACATTGATGTTTTCTGTGTATTTAAAGCCAGTGTGCTCTCTTTTCATGTCTTGCATCTGCTCTGATTCTTCAGTTTGGTTTCAAATATATAACTATGTCCTGACTCCTACCAATTCATTTATTTTTGACAGAAGGCTATCAAGAAGTCAGAACTCTCTATAAGGCTAATTTGGTTCACCATCTAGGACAGCACATTTCTTCTCCTCCAAGATGGCTTACTTTGTTGCCTCAGTATTAAGAATATGCCTTTTTTTTAAGACTTTTTTTTTTTTTAGGTAATCTCTACACCCAGCATGGGGCTCGAACTCATGACTCTGAGATCAAGAGTCACATGCTCCACCGACTGAGCCAGCCAGGCAACCCCCAAGAATATGCTTTTTGAGGTGGCATTGAATTGGCCACGTTACTGAAAGGGTGTGGTTTCCTAAAAGCTCGTAAGATAGGCTCCTTTGCCTGAGCAGTCAATCAGAGCTAAGATGTCCGGGGCCTGTGGGGACTGCAAAGACACCAGCAATTTAAATGGGAGGAGATGTTCAGAGATGACAAAGAC
Organism: Ursus americanus; assembly: GCF_024610735.1. Taxonomy (NCBI): domain Eukaryota; kingdom Metazoa; phylum Chordata; class Mammalia; order Carnivora; family Ursidae; genus Ursus; species Ursus americanus. Next base: position 8,687,228 of record NC_142160.1, on the reverse strand, counting down.
AAAAGCTAGTGATGGTACGTGTGCTGCCGTTGACTCGCAGTCTGTGTGTTCACAGAGGGAAGGGTGAGGAGGACTGAGGAGGACTGGAAGGGTGTCAGAAGTTTAGAGCTGAGGAAGAGTGAGGGTCCTGGACAAAGCTGTGGCGTGGATGTGAACTAGATACGGTTGGAAGGAGGAGACTTGTGGCCTGCTTTGAGTTGCTTAGGAGACGCCATTGATGGTCTGCCTGTGGCCCCCCTGAGTTCACCCACATTTGGGGGAGACAGCTTTGGACACCTAGGCAGTTACCTGCTTCAAGTTCTGTTCTCTCTGCTTCTCTGCCTGAGATGAGGAAGGGTGTTAGGCAGCAAGCAGGGGGCAGGTTCAATCTAAAAATGTACAAGTGTGTGTGTGTGTGTGTGTGTGTGTGTGTGTGTGTGTGTGTGTGTAGGCTGAACACAACCAGAGTAAGCCTCAACCCCCAGCATGCGAATTGAAGAAGTGCGCACCCCCTGCCCTCAACTGGGGGATTCTAAAGTCTGGGCCTCTGTTCTCCCAGGAGATTCCAGTGGGATCGAGCCCCAGGCGCCCATATCAGTAACCCACTGGTTCACTCAGCCTTCACTGTCTTCTTTTCCTTCTGTTTTCTCCTCTGTTCTTCATAAATTACCTCCACCCAGTACTTCTGTCAGGGACTGCTTGTGGGGACACTGAAACAGAGTCAGGCAGGGTGGAGAATGACACCCCATGCTCTGGTCCCTGCAGACACCTCTCCTACTTGTCATGACCACCAGCACTGGGGCCCTACCCAGCCGCTCATACCACAGGCCCTTTGCTGTGCCCTGCACACAGGGAGACTAGTCCAGTCTGACTCCAGTCTGCCTATAGAAGTACTGTTTATCCCTCAAGATTCAGTCCGGGCATGACCTCTGCTGTGAAAACCCTCCTCCACCCCACTTTTCCAGTCCCTTGTGGGGTAGGGCATGCCTTTCTCTGCATATCCAGGCCTCTCTCCTCGCACTGAGTTCATGGTTTGGAAACAGTTGGTCAGCCCACCTGTGACTTACCTGTGATCTCCTTAAAGGGCAATCCAGACATCTTTCTTTTCTCTAAATTCTTAGGACCTACCCTTATCCTGGTAAAGAAACAAACGCTCAGTACATGTCTTTTTGAGATAACAGTGTCCTATGGGTGGCACCTCCCGTGCCTTGTGGTTTTTCTGGATTCCTAGTGGGAATCTTGGCACCTGAATTTTATTTTCAGAAGCCTCTGTTTGCCCTTACTGTCAACCCCAACTTCTCCGGCGTGGGAAGCACAGAATTTGGTTAACCTCCTGACCGTGGGAGAAGTCTGCTCCTCTCCCGAGGTCCAGTTTAGTACCTGTGGCCCCCTATCCCGCTATGGCAGAAATGCAGAAAAAGCTTACTTGTATATTTTTGCCCTCATTGTGACAGTCGATCTTCTGGGAACTATAGTTTCCTTTTTACAACACAGTTTGTCGTGATAGCCTCGTTCTCAAATTTTCCAGCTGCCTCCGTCCGTATTTTAATGCTATTCACTACTTTTTCTCATCTCATCAGTTTAATTCTTATAGATTTTTCCTCGTTCTGCCTATCTCCAGACTCAGAGCTTTTGTTTGATTCAAGTTCCTGAATTTATTTCCCACTAGCTGCCTAAGTCAACAAAAAGCCCTCCCAAAGGATGAGGCCTCAAATGATAAATTCCAAAATCCATCCTAGAGCCTGTGGCTGGCTTAAATTAGATCTGGTGCCTTGTTTTTTGCTAACCTGTCCTGATTTCCCACCTTTATTTTGGAGTCTTTCTTTGGCCTCCCTTCTCCTTTTGTTTCCTCTGCACCCTTCCATGCGGGAGTCCCTGTGTGCTGCCATCAGTTTCTGCTCTGCTCTATGCTGGCTCTGGGCATCTGCGTCCATTCCACGCTGCCACGGCGCACGCTCAGCGGGAGGCCCCCTTCTTCAGCCCTGGCCCTACGCTCTCAGACAAACTTTGAGCTCTGCCATGCCACTTTCCTGCTTGGTGTCTGCACTCTGTGTTCTCTGGATGACTGAAACTCATGGTAAGAGTTCAAGTCCTCTTCTCTAGTTCCTGCTTTCTGCAGGCTTCTTGATCTCGGCCATCTGACTCATCCAGGACTCTTGCCCTCTTGCCCTCATCAGCCATCAGATACAAAGTCACAGAGCATCTACCTCTGAGAGATCCCCTACAGCTGCAGGAACTGCCCCGTACTTGCTCCCGCTGGCATCTTTGGAGGCCCTTCTTGCCTTTATTTGGTTTCACTGCAGTATTTTTCTAATTAGTCTTCCCACTTGAATCTCTCCTCCTTCAGCCCACTCTGTTCATGCCCCTACCTGAATTTATTAGCATCATCGTTCAGCATTACGGATCAGGGAGAACCCTTGAATGGATGCCTAGAAACCTGAGTACCAACCAGCTGGGCAGTAGTCATTTTCACCCCCGAAGACCTCACTGTTCCTTCTTTAAAATGTGACACACAGACTAAGCGATTTCTACATCTCTGTCCAGCTGTACAGCTTTTTTAAAAAAATACCTTTGAGATATAATTTATATACATCAGAAAGTTAACCTATTTAAAGTGTATAGGCCAGTATTTTTTTAGTATATTCAAAGAATTGTGCAGTCATTTTCATCCAATTTTGGAACATTTCTGTCACCCCTAAAAGGGATCTGCTAGCAGTCCCTCCCCACATCCCCCAACCTCACCTTGCAGCCCCAGACAACTAAGTGCTCATCTGCTTTCTGTCCCTACCTATTTACCTATTTGGGACATGTCATTTAAATGAGATCAGACGTCATGTGGCCTTTTGTGCCTGGCTCCTTTCACTTAACCTAATGTTTTCAAGGTTTAGCCCTGATGTCGCATGTATCAGTCCTTGATTTTTATGGCTGAGTAATATTCTGTTTATGGATGTATTGCCTTTTGTTTACCCATTCGTCTGTTGACAGACATCTGTATTTTTACTTTCTGGCTACTATGAAAAATGCTGATATGAAAGCTCTAAAGTTTTAGATATTATTCCTAGCATGATACCAAGGGATAAGTTGAGCAATATCCCATTTTTCATTATTCTTTACAGATAACCTGTAAAGCCATCTTGACATGAGGATGGGGCACTCTCAAAGGAGAAATCGACTGACAAAGTCTAAGGAGGTGTCTCATGCACACACACACACACACACACACACACACACACACCAAAACAAAAAAAAAAACCTTGAAGTTTCTGTTACTGCTTTCAACTGTAGCCATGTCTATTAAAAGCCACTTGTAAATAGCTAACTTCAGCTCTGGCATGCCATAGATTAGGCATATTTGTTTTCCAGGGAAGATTATAAATAGAGGGGGGAGGGGGGAGCGAAACAGAATGTATTTTGCAAATGAGCCCAGATGGAAAACTAACAGATGGCCATGCACTGTATTTTGTGTGTTCAGACCTACATTTAAATTAAAAATTTTCATAATTATGATTAACGTCTGTAGCAACACTAGTTTTCCTGTGGTGGCATCATATATCATGTATCGGAGGTATCGAGTAGAACATTTTCATGAAAAGGTTTCAGACTTTATACAAATTTTGGTACTTGCCTGCCCTACACTTAAGAAGGAAACAAAACAAAACCTCACTCAGCAGTGATGGAGCGCATTGAGGAAACTTCAGTACAAGTGGACTTTCTATAATAAGGCCGTCTGCCGCCATCTGGCTTTTTCTCCCATGTTAAAACTCCAAGCCAGCTATTCCGTGCAGAGGGGGAAATAATGGGCCTTTATTTGCATGGCTATTTTTTTCTAGATTCTGATAGGAAGAGTTTTCTCTTGGATCACACATTTTTTAAAAATTTCTATCAGTACATGGTATATATTTATTTTCTGATGGTAGGTGTCTCATCTTGTATGTTATCCGGCACCCTTTGCTTTTCTCCTTTTCCCTTTTCTTGGGTGATTCTGTGTCTCATGAGTTTCCCAGGTCTTCTTAGAGGCGGGCAGTTTTGAGGGGGGTCCGTGAAATGTTTCTCCAGCTAGAATCAGGATTTCAGCCTGTGCAGTGAGAATATGAAGCCCGAATCAGTCTTTGTAGGACCTTTGGTCAATTGGGTGGAGTTTGGGTGGTGCGGTTGACTTCCTTGCACCAACTCAGGTTCTAGATGTGTAAGATGGGGAGCCCTCACTGCTCTTCAGAAGGCACCTGATGTGCTCGACTTCTCTTTGCTCTGCCGTGGTGCTCTGCTCTGGGACACGTCCAGACTGCCTTCCATTTTGGTAGTTCCTTATTCTTGCGTCCCTCTCCTCTGACATACTCTCCCATTGTTTTGGATTTTTACCTCCATCATTACATCACAGCTGTGCCCATTTTTGACTTGCCATTCTGTCTCATGGTTGGCATTTTGCCTTGAGCAGGATTCTTCCTCCCTGACGTAGTTTTTTTTCCTGGTATTGATTTATCATACAAAGTTCTTTCATTTGGCTCCAACGCAACACATTCCTCAAGGTGACTTCTCCTAGGCATCGTGGCCAGGTTCCCCCATAGTGGAAAGACCCTGGTGTGGACCTCTACCTGGACAAACAGGGTAATGCACCATCCTACATTACCCCTGACCGTGGTGGGTCTGCAGTTAGAGGAGGCGGCTTTTACTTTAGTGATATCCTAAAGCTGCTGCATTTCATTTAAGTCACCAAAAAGTAATGACCAGATGTTCTGAGTTTGCGTGGTAGTAAGACCCAAAGCTTACCATCGGGATAATAGTTTATACATATTAATAACATCCACTGAGTCTACAAAGTGGAGCTGGAAAGACTTTCTTTTAGGTCATTTCAGTTTTTCAAGAAGTTGTGGGGGATGGTGCAGGGAATAAGGTGGGGACAAAGCCAAGTTCTGGTCTTCCAGTCCTCAAATTTTTGCTTTCTGGCTTCATGTTCAAAATTTTACCCTCCAGATGTCCTAGAGAGAAGAAGATACACGATGGAGATGAGAGTGTGGACAAAATGAATAACAGTTTTAGGATATTTTACTTACAATTTGGAAAAGTTAAGTTAGACTTTCAACAACAACAACAAAAACCCAAACAAACTCATTCATCTCTTTTTAGGTTCTCAGATATGAGAGAGAACCCAAAAAGGGTAAATGAGAGGGACAGAACATTAGCCGCCCATGTCGTAAGTCAAGCCAGAAGCTATGTCCTGTGAATACTCTAAAACATTATATATGCCCATATACTGGAGAACGAACATATTTGATGCCATAAAAGAAGCCTTGGAAGAGCTGCTGAGCATTTAACAACATCACTAATTATTTGTGTAACGTTTGGCAAACAGTCAAAACCAGAAATTTTTTTTCTGGTAAACATATTTTTACACATTTGTCCTCCGTACAGAAATAACCCATCGAGATGCATATATTTTCACTTGCCCGTGTTTGCATTGCTGAGGCATAAACCAATCCTCCCTTAAAAGGTTCATTTCAAAGTTATTAGCTAATTCATAAGCCCAGCAAACCTGGGGGCCCACAAGCATATGCTTTGCATTGAAACACCAGCTTGGTAATCAAACGAGGAGCAATCTAATATGAGCTTTCAAGGCAGGTGAATTTGACTGTAAATCATGGTTCTGCACATAGGTTTGTATTTTCTATTCTTAATTACATCTGTGCAAATCTCCATTTGTTTATAGTTGCCTAATACATCGAGTGGGCTATTTGCATTCCCAGAGGCACCTTCCCATGGTGTGCACTTCTGAGGGAAAAAAAAAAAAAAAAAAAAACTGGTTCAGCCATTAATTTGAATATTAAGTGCAAAAGGAGATAGAGAAGTGAATGCTCTTCAATTCAGCAAATACTTATGGAGCACCTTGCAAAGTGCTGATAGAGATACACAGGAAATCCAAATGGCCTAAACTCATTAAAGCTCAATTTCCTCATCTATGAAATGGGAGTAATAGAAAAAAAAAAAAGGAGTGTTCACTTAAAATGCTATATAAATAGGAGTTAGAAATAGTAGTAGTGGTAGTAAATTGCAATCCAGTGCCCTCCCCTTTTTTTCCCCAGCACCACTTAATTACAGGTATTTTTCTATGAAAGACTAAATGTGACAAACAAAAACAGAAGGCAGCTGTTTTTATATCTGGTTTACCTATTTTTTTAAAGATTTTATTTATTTGAGAGAGAGAGAGAGCACAAGCGGCAGGGAGGGGAGGATCAGAGGGAGAAGGAGACTCCCTGTCTAGCAGGGAGCCCGACATTGGGCTTGATCCCAAGACCCTGAGATCATGACCTGAGCTGAAGGCAGACACTTAACCAACTGACCCACGCAGGACCCGTTGGGTTACCTATCTTTTTTTTTTTTTTCCACTTCTGTTAATCCTGTCTTATCTAAGAAAGGATTTGCAATAGCCAGTGGCAGTCAAAAGGGTATGTGGTGTACAAGCATTATGAACTTGGGGAATGCCTTTTGTTTGGGAGATGCTGTATGTTCTATGATAACAGAAAGAAAACTGGGGACTGCCTAGTTCTAGGTTAAATGTAAGAAAATGAGGGGGGAAAAAAGAGAGATCTTCAGATTAATCCTTGGCTTCTGTGGATTTCCTTAAGAAAGCAAGGGATATAAGCAGATGATTCATCTGAGACTGAAAATGCTCTCTGACCAAGGCCTTCCCAGAACTGCATCTGTATGTAAAATGGAAATCTACATGTCCTACCGACCACATGATGTCCATACGAAGACCCACACCCACAGTGTATGTGAAAACTCTTTATAAATACCAAACAACCGGGTCTTTATTATTTTCCTCTTTATCTGAGTGTAGGGAATGAGAAACAAGGTGTTGAAGACCCTCAATAGATATCCTTCCTCAAAGCACTACGAATAAATAAGGGAGCCAAGAGGTACCTCAGGCTCCACCTCCCTTTGACCCTTCCATCCTGAGCATCCACAGTGTGTCTGCCCCCGGCCATCTGAGCACTGCTGCTTATGGACAGTGGTTAGGTTGAAGCTGGATCTAACCTGTCAACAACGAAAGGAGAAAGTACAAGTCAGTCTTCTGAGTCACCTTGAGAAAAATCACCATCTCATTTCAGACCTTCATTTCCTCATCTGTAACACAAAAAGTCCTGGTCAGATGCTGTGTGAGATTTCTAACTGATCTTCCCTAAGTCAGAGAATAAATGAGCCCTTGTGTGTGTGCCCGGACATGAGCGATGAGTTGGTGATATCATGGGGACCTTCTCTTCAGTATCATGAGGAGTCAGCATCAAAGAGTCTCCTAAGCCGGAGCAGTCAGGAGCTATGCTTTAAGGCCTGCAGGTGGCCGTATCAGGGAGCCGCTAAGGGCCAGGGAGGCTTGTTGTGAAAAGCTGGATCTTCTGCCAGCCTGGCTGATTGGCTAAGAACGTGCCATTCATTAGTCCCTTATCAGTCTCACTAGCTGCTTTCGCTTACAGTACAGAAGTGTGATTTCCCCAGGTAACCCCAGCCACCACAGTGACAGAGAATCATACTTGCAGTGGCCTTTCAAGATCAGAAGTGACCACAATTTATGGCCTCAGAAGCCATAGGCGATTGACCCTCTGCGTTCAACAATCTTGCTTGAGAAGCACTAAATGCTTCCTTATGCTTTCTTTCCTATGCTTTCTCTCATTTGTCCATATCCTTCTGTTTCTCCATTCATTAGCTTATTAAGTAATTGCTTCGTTAATAATTCTTTCTAAAGAGGGGCGCCTGGGTGGCTCAGTCAGTAGAGCGTCTGTCTTCAGCTCAGGTCATGAACCTAGGGTCCTGGGATTGAGTCCCTGTCGGGCTCTCTGCTCAGTGGGGGAGTCTGCTTCTCCTTCTTGCTCTCCCTCATCCTCTCCCCCTACTTGTGCACATTCTATCTCTCTAATAAATAAATAAATAAAATCTAATAATAATAATTCTTTCTGAAGAGCTATTTGCTGTTGAAACAATGGTTGTTCAGTAATTGTTGGTTAGCTGGAGAGCTATGTCATTTTAGGAAAATGTCCCCCAAAGTGCTTTCTCTTGTCAGGATGTAAAGTCGTATTTAGAAATGTAAGTTCTGAATCAAGTTGAAGAGGAAGATGTGGGGGAAAAACAACAACAACAGCAACAAAAAAAACCACCCCAAAACCTTATTATATTTAAGAACCAAGAGGTTAAGTAATTTGCCTAGCATCCCAATAAGTGGTGGCAGGGCTGGAATTCAAACCCCAGCCTTTCTGACGCCAAACTATATAGTTTTCCAGGATTGTCACACCATTGCCAGGGGCAAAACTTATCCAGAAAAGCAGCCTCTCACTAAAAGCTTCCTTCCTGCCTTCAGGGTTCCTGAAAGCACCACACCCTCATGCTTTTTATCTGGTGATGCTCTCCATAACATAATCAGTGTAGCAGTAACTGAGGCTTAGGTCCTCACCCGCTGGCCTCGGCATCTTTATGTGCCTGCATTCTCTAGTCAATCCATTATGTAGCTGTGATTTAACATTTTCTACATCTTACAATTGGGATAAGTTCATTTCCTGGAAAATCATGACAAAGAGGTTTCATCACAACATAGTGTTTGGTGCACTTGGGGGTTGTACCGTATGTGCCTGTCCCAAGAGCTTTCCTCCCTCTGGTCTACAGGACTGAGTTCTTAGGTGGTCTTGGCAATGGCAAGCGAAGCCTTCACAGAGCCCAGGAAGTCCCTCCCCTGAAGTGTCAGACAGCAGCCCTGGAGATGCTTGCAGTAGCCCTCTGAGTAATCAGAGGTATGGGTTGTGCAGGGAAACTTCTCTTTCTTAAAACTTGAACGCCAGGTGTCCATTTCTAGTCTCACATTCACTAAAACAGGTTCTATGTGGCAGGGCCTTGAAATGCTGTCAAGGGTTTTTTGGATTGTCCCATGCCATCTTATTTTTCCAGAGGTTGCTTTATAGAGAGTTTGAGCCCCAGGTAAGGAAGACATGTGTGTGACATCTCATCTCTCTGTCTTCTAGGAACTGACTGATCATTTTCAGCTCTCATTCGCTGGGCTTGTGAGAAACTTACCTTCATTTAGCACTGGGTCAAGGTTTTGGAGGTTCATGCGTGTCCAAAGTTTTGCACAAGGGAAGTGGAACGGCCTTGATCATGTCCTTGTTTATCATGTCCTTGGCTTGCTCCGGTTATGGCTGAACCATACAGACCAGATCTATGTGGTCCCCTCAGGGTGACATCCATGCTTGGATGTAGGTCCCGTGGGCTTTGCTCCCCAGGGACTTGCTGCCTCCAGTCCTGCCAGGAAAAAGGTCTGCCGTGGTTACTTCATGTCACCTTGACTGGGCCATGGAGTGCGCAGACGTTTGATCAAACATTATTCTGGGCGTGTAAGTGAGGATGTTTCTGGAGAGATTAACACTGGCATTGGTAGGCTGAGTAAAGCAGATGGCCCTCCCTAATGTGCATAGGAGCCCCCCATCCAATCAGTTGAAGGCCTGACTAGAAGAAAAAGCAGACTCTTCTGGGAGTAAGGTGGACTCCTCCTGTCTGACTGCCTTCAAACTGGGCTACCAGTTTTCTTCCCGCCTTTGGGCTTGAACTGAAACGCTGGCTCATCTGGGTCTTTAGTCGATCAGCATTTGGAGTGGAACTGCAGCCATAGCTCTCCTGGGCGTCCAGCTTGCCCGCTGCCAATCCTGAGACTTGTCAGCCTCCATCATTGTGTGAGGCAATTCCTTATAGTAAATCATCTGTACCATCTATCTGTCCCTCCCTCAAATTCCTCTAGCTCTGGTTTTCTGGAAAACCTAACTATTAAAAGGGTACAGCTCTTCTCTGCTTTTCTCTCCCCTCATTCTCCCCGTCTCTAGCCCAGCCTTCTGTCCCTACCTTTGTCAAACTTCTGACCAAGAGAACTGAGAATATACAAGTATCCCCATGCGTTGGTTTCCAAGGGCAGCTCTAACAAGGTACCACAAACTGGCTGTCGCAAAACAACAGGAATTCTCCCCTCACAGGTCAGGAAGCTAGAGGTCTAAAATCGGGGGTTGGCAGGGCCACGTTCTCTGAAGCTCTTGGGTAGGACCCGTCTTTGCCTCTTCCAGCTTCTGGTGGCTGCTGGCGACACTTGTTCCCTGGATCACAGCTACATGGCTCCAGTTTCTGCCGTTGTCTTCTCATGGCTGCCTTCCCCCTTTATGTGTCTAAATTTTGTCTCTAATTTCTCTTAGAAGAGTGCTAGTCTTTGGATTTAGGGCCCACGTAAATCCAGTATGACCTCATCTTAAATTAGCTAATCACATCTACAAAAGTCTCCTATATGTTATTTCTACTCCATGTGAGAATTAACCCTTATACATGTACACACACACTCACATACACACTTTCCTTGAGATGATGTTCACAGACCAGCTGTGATACATGCTTGAACACAGATCGGGAGAAGAGAAATACAAATAGAAATGATAGATGGTCCTGTCTCAAAATAGTTTTCTGACTCATTTGTAAGAAGGGCTTTACTATTAGAAAACATCATACAGTATAGCACGTAGTTTGACGGGCTCAGAAATGACTCCTAGCCCCTCTGGGATGAAAAGGAGTCCTATACGGCTGCCTTTGGTGCTGGAGGCATACGTCAAGGCTGCGGGGCATTGCGCAGGTAGCATGGAAAGTTGCCTCATCAGCTGTGTGAATAAATAGCCTTGCCTTGGCCATTTTTGGTTGCTCCTAGCTCCTCCCACAGCCCCTGCCCCCCATTCAATCTGCTGTTCTCTGTCTGTGGTTGCAATATTTTCTATCTTTGAGGTTATTACGGAAAAGGATATTTAAGTTTCCTTCTCATTTGCAGGTTGCCTTTTGCTATTTGCTGTCTGCCTTTCATTAGAGGCTTTCCTCTGATTTTTGTGATCTTTGTCTCTTGACATGAGTGAGAGACTAAAAACTCACTGGGATCGCAGATGCTTGGGTGGGATTTGTGGACTGTGAGTTTCACCAAATGTGACCTGACTAGGCCATTTTATTGAAGAATCCTTAATGTTACCTCATTCCCCTTGGATTCTTTTTAGGTCCTCCAGAGAAAACACTTTCAGTATCCTGCCTGGAGGCCAATTGACACAGGAATTCTGGAATCCTCCTAGAAGAAGATGGCTGGGGTCTCAACATCTCGTATGTATATGTTCACTTAATTTTCTGTTTTAATCGTGAAACAATGATTTTGAGGATTCATACATCACTTGTGGGAATGTATTCGCAAAAAATGTGGAAGTATCCAAGATGTCCTTCAATAGGTGAATGGATAAACAAGTTGTTGTATATCCATTCAGTGGAATATTATTCAGGAATAAAAACAAATACGCTATCAAAACATGAAAAAAGGAGGATGAACCTAAAATACATATTACATTTGTGACTCCTGGGTGATGCAGCCAATTGAGTGTAAATAAGTAAGAGAAGAAGAGATAAATCTAGGCAGAAGAATTTCAAAATAATTTATGCAGCTGTTCCATCCTCAAAAAGGAGGACCTTAACTCCACACTCCTTAAGTGTGATCTGTACATGGTGACATCCTTCTAAGGAGTGCAGTATGGCAAGCCAGGGGAAGGGTAACTTTATAGAGGAGAAAATTACACAAACCTCAGCCAGGTGATTAAGGGCAATATCAACAGTGATAAATCAGGGGAATAGTACCTACCATTCTTGGGATATGGGGAAAACACCACTTTATGTCATTTTACCTCTGGTTATCTTCTCCAAAAGCTGTCACTCCATTCTAATCATGAGACAAACATCAGACAAATTCCAGTAGAGGGGCCTTCTACAAAATACTTGACCATTATTCATCAAAATTGTCAAGCTCATCAAAAATAAGGAAAGTTTGAGAAACTGTCACAGCCCAAAACCAAAACAAAATAAAACAAAACAAACAAAAAGCCCAAGGAGACATGACAAGTAAATGTGATGTGCTAATCTGGGTGGGATCCTGAAATAGAAAAACATATTAGGTTAAAAAAAAAAAAGGAAGTCTGGATAAACTATGGACTTTATTTAACATTAATGTCCCAGTGTTGGTTCATTAATTAGAACTAATAAGTTAGTAATAGGGGGAGACTACATGAAGGAGTATTATGGGAACTCTCTGTTCTGCCCTCCCAAACCTTTTGTAAATCTGTAACTGTTCTAAAAAACAGTCTGTTTTCATAAAATTTAACCAAGGAAAAAAGTATCTTATGTCAATCATCCCCCTGGAAATATTTCAGAAAGTGATTTGGCTTCTACATCACCAAAATAATTTACTCAAACACATGAATTTCCCAACACTTAACAGTTCAGTCATCCCCTTTCTTACTCATTTAACCCATTGCAGGGATAGGATTGTGTGGCATTTAAATATCACCTTAATAACCTCTTGAAGCCAATAGCAAAAATCTTTAAAAAGTTATTTCAATAAATGAACCCCATTGCATCAGTACTTCTTCCTATAAAAATATAAACTCCATATTGTATTGAAGGGAGAAGTTAAATATTATATGCAACATCAGCTCTATATTGTAGCAATATAAATACCTATACTATTTAAACAATTCTTAAAAATGAAACAAAAAAAATTTTTAATCCATTAATTGGAATCTTAGAACTATTGTTTTTTTTTATTGAAGAACAGTTAACATACACTGTTATATTTGTTTCAGGTGTACAGTATAATGATTCAGCAATTCCATACATTACACAGTGTGCCTTAATGTAAGTGTGCTCTTAATCCCATTTATCTGTTTCACCCACCCTCCCATTTTTCTTAGGTCTTTTCCAAGTGAGAACATAAAATAGAAAAAAAACATGTTCCAATTGTATCTTGCAGAGGGCAAGTAATTACAAGTAATCATCTCTCCAATTTAAATGATACCAATAATACTTTCATTAACTGATCAAAATATTCACTGAGTGCAACTTATGGAAAAAGTATATAAATTTCTAGTAGGCAACTAACTGATGTAATTTCATTTTTCCCTTCCTTCATATATCAAGTCAATACTTACCCTGTAAACATCGTGTGGGGATGTAGAGCTCAGAAGAAGGCCAGGCTTGAGGCAGAGTTAGTGGTCTTTTCCCTTGTAGGTGACAATTATAGCAAGGAGAGTGGATCTTCTCTTGCATTAACAGTCCCCAGAAAAAAAGAAGAGAAGAAATGATGAGGGACAGGAAGGTGCCAACAGTAATACTGCATAACAAATTATCGCTAGACTCAGTGGCATATGGTATTTATTCTCATGCTCCTGGGTCTTCGGTTTGCCTGGGGGTTGGCACATATAGGCTGTTCTAGACCTGGGGTGAAGGCACGGAAGCTTTATTGGAGAGAACCTCTTCCCCAGGCAGTTCCACAAGGCAAGCCTAACCCTGCAAACACACTGAACTTCCATTTGGGTTAAGTCCTTTAAACATCACGGTGACCAAAGCATGGCTAGGCTCAAAGTTTAAGGGGTATAGAAGCATACTCTCCCTCTAATGAGAGTCACTGCAAAGCCACAGTTTACCAGTTAGACAGGCATGGGGACAGGCAGAATCCTGGGGTAGGGACGAAAAAGAAGGTGAAGGATATTGAGAAACGTGTGTATTTAAGGAAAGGGTGGACTAAAATAAGGCAGTGAAGGGAAACTAAAATCTGACTAGCGTAAGTCAGGGCAAAGTCATACCCAGGGCTCTGTTCTAGATTATGGCCTCACAAAGTTTAGTCTACAAAGTGGTTTGTTAGTTTCAGGAAAAAAGGGAATCAAGAAAACAATTTTATTACATATTTTTCATAGATTTGAAACCTAAGGTAAATTACACCTTGTCCATAACATCTTATGTGCTTTTAAATGTCATTGCTTCCTTAACAGGTGGTGGTCATCATCCTGGCCAGAGTAATTTTTTTTCCTATCAATTTCTTTTCTTTTTTAATAAGCTTTGTTAAAATCTCATCTACATAATACAAAATTCCCTAATTTTAAATGCAAAGTTTGATTAGTTTTAACAAATGTGCACAGTCTTGCAACCACCAACACTGCCGTCAAGATTCGGGACGTGTTTATCACCCTGGATAGTGCCCTTATCAATTTTGTTTCCAGGCTCTGACAACTACTGATCGATTCTCTATCACTACAACTCGCCTTTTCTAGATCATATAAATGGAGTCATATAGTCTTTTTGGGCCTGGCTTAATTAATTAATAGCGTTAATTATTTTGTGATCCATCCACAGGCACATGCATTGCTAATTAGTTCCTTTTTATTGCTGAGTAGTATTCCATTGTATGGATGTACCATGATATTGGTTTATTCATTTACCAGCTTATGGACATTAAGGTCATTTTTATCCTGAGGCTATTATTAGCTTCTTTGTAACCTGGCTTTGAAGTGTTCGCTCTTAAGCATGGTGGTAATGCCACCTCAGTGAAGTTTCTACGAACATTCATGCACACATCTTTGTGTGGGCATACATTTTGATTTCTCTTTGGTAAATATCTGAGGGTGTTATTGCTAGGCCACGTGGGTATGTGCTTATTTTGTAAAATAATTCCCACCTGTTTTCCAAAGCGTCTCTATTATTTTGCAAGTGTGTAGAGCTTTCTTTTGTTTTTTATTTGCATTTCCCTAACGACTACGGAAGTTCAACACAATTTCATGGATTTATTTGCCATCTTCTTTGGTGACGTTGCTGTTATTGAGTAGCAAGTGTTCTTTGTATATTTAGATACAAGTTTCTGTCAGGTATATATTTCGCATATATTTTCTGTCAGTCTGTGGCTTACCTTTTAGTTTTCTTAACAGTGGCTCTCAAATATGAAAGTTTTTGTTTTGGATAAAGTCCAATTTACCCATTTTTTATATTTTTTATAAATTTTATGCCCCACTTAAGAATTTTATGTTCATCTCAGGGTCTCAAAGATTTTCTTATGTTCCTGTCTAGAAGTTTTATAGTTTTATCTCTTACATGTAGGCTGGTTGTCTGTTTCAAAATAATGTTTGTATATGTTATGAGGTAAAGCTTGAGATTCATTTAATTTTTTTTAATTATGGGCATCCAGTACCACTGCCATATGTTGAAAAGACATGTCCTTTTTCCTTGGTATTTTGTCAGTGAAGCAATTGACCTTTTATGGGTGAGTCCTTTTCTGGACTCTATTCTGTTGCATAATTCTATGTATCTGCCCTTATGCCAGTAACACACTGTCCTGATTACTGTAGCTTTACACTAAGTGTTGGAATCAGGTAATATAAGTCCTCAAACTTGGTTCTTTTTAAAATTTGTTTTGTTTATTCTAGATCCTTCACATTTATATAAATTTTAGACTTATCTTTTCAGTTACTACAAAAAAAATTCCTACTGATACTTTAACTAGAATTATAGATAACTTTAGAGAAAATTAAAATCTGAACAATATTAGTCTCCCAACTAATGAGCATAGTATATCTCTCCATTTATTTAGGTCTCCTTTATATTCTCTAAGCAATGTTTTATAGTTTTCAATATACAGGTCTTGTACATACTTTGTTACATTGATTCATATTTCATTTTTTAATATTATTGTAAATATATTTTATTAATTTCCAATTGTTTATTTTTAGTATATAGAAATACAGTTGAATTTTCCATATCAATCTTACATTCTATATAAAATATGTCTGTTACAAGTTTTACTTATTCTAGTTGCTTTAGACTAGATTATAGACTTTTTAAAGTTTTTTGGACAGAAATTCATATTGTCTTTGAATCAACAGTTTTGCTTCTTCTTTTCCAAACTGTATGCCTTTTTTTTTTCTTGCATTATTGAACTAGCTGGAACCTTGAGTACAGTGCTGAATAGAAGTGGCGAGAGCTGATATTCCATCTTATTCCCACCTTAGGGCATGGCATTTTAGTCTTTTACCACTAAGTGTAATGTTAGATATAAGTTTTTGTAGCTTCCTTTTATCAGTTGGTAAAATTACCTTGTATTCCTAGTTTTTATCGTAATGGATTCTGGCAAATGCTTTTCCTGAATCTATTAAGATACGGTTCTTTTTTAGTTCATTAATATGATGGATTACATTGATTGTCTCTTAACTGTTATATCAAAACTGCACTTCTGGGATAAAGCCCACTTGCTCATGTTGTATCATCCTTTTAATATGTGGCTCAATTTGACTCGCTAAAATTTTATTGAGGATCTGTTAAAATTTTTTTAGGGATTTTGCATCTATGTTTATGAGACATATTAGTCTTTAGTTTTATCTTCTTATAATGTCTTTGTCTAATTTGGTCATCAAAGTAATTATGGTATCATAAAATGAGTTGGGAAGTTTTTATTCCTTTTCTATGTTATGGAGAAAATGTATAGAATTAGTATTATTTCTTTATCAAAATTTTGGTACAATTGGTTACTGGAATCATATGCACCTGCAGTTTTTCTGGAACTGTTTTTATCTACAAATTCAATATCTTTACTAGACACAGAGCTAATCAGGTTACCTATATCTTCCTAAGTATGCTTTGACAGTTTTAGTCTTTCAAAGAATTTTTCATTTCCTCTCTGTTGTTGAACTTATTGCCTAAAGTTGTCCATAATTTTCACTTTTCAGCCTCTTAATATCAGTAAATTTTGTAGTGACAATCCCCCCTTTCATTCATGATGTAGATAATTTGTATCAGTCTAACTATACATTTAAAATTAATTGATACGTTTTCAACAATACTTGGCAGACAGGTATGTACTATTTGTCTTTTTGTTTATATATATCAAGTTGCAAATTTGCGTTACTATTATGTTACATTACATTGTATTTCACAAAATGGTCCAGTGGCTTTAAAAGTAGTACATATATTCTTAAAAGTATTGCTGGAAATTTTAATGTAAATCTTACCATTGAGGGAAAAATTATAAGGTTAAATAGTTAATAGTTTGTGCAAATATGGAGGATGAATTTGAATGGGCTACAAGTGAATTTATAAGTATCATGATTTTGTAAAGTAGTTAAAAATGAAATGCAAATAGTAAATACAGTGATTTTTATCGGAAAATTGGTTTTCAGTGGACTGGAGATCAATTTTCTCTCACCCTTTAATTCATTGTTACAATTTTTTTTCCAATAGTAGCATGAAACCATCAGAATTTAAGCAGGGCACAGTGATCTTGCTAATAAACCAATTGAGTGTTTCTAGTACAAGTGCAAATGTATACCTTTCCAGTTAGAAATGATGAATTTTGCTGCTAAAGAAAGAGATGAAGTAAAAAATATTCAAGGTACACCAAGTGAAAACAGGTATTATTCAAGTTATTGCAGAGAGAATATAAAAGAAGTCATAAAGTTAATGATGAACAGTGTGTACAGAAGATAAACAAAGTATATTAGTTATCTAATGCAATGTAATAAACTAACACAAAACCTAGAAGCTTAAAAGAAGTTATATTTATTATCTCACAATTTCTGCAAGTCAGGAATTTAGGAGCAGCTTATCTTAGGGCAGTTCTGGCTTAGGATCTCTAAAGAAGTTGTAGTCAAGGTGTCAGCCAGGTCCGCAGGCACTGGAAGGCTTGATTGGGGTTGTAGGATCTGCTTCCAAGATGGCTTTACTCTCATGACTGTTAGCACAAACCTCTCTTCTTTTATGGTTGTTGGGAGAACTCATTTCCTTGATACGGGGACCTGTCCATGGAGCTGAGTGTTCTCACAAAAGGTCAGTGAGGTTCCTCTAGAGCATGTGATCCAAGGAGGAAGCCACAATGCTTCTGTATGACCTAATCTCAGAGGCTTCACTTCATTTCTGCCGTATTCTATTTGTTAGAGGTGAGCTACTAAGCCCAGTGTACACCCAAGAGGAGGGGAACTGACATTGACCTTTTGAAGAGAGGGATGTCAGAATATTTGTGGACATATTTTTAAACCACCACAGAAGACTTGCTATTGGTGAAATTCATCAGTAAGAGAACATTTTGGAATTCCAGAATCATACTATATAAAACAGCAATTAATATCGTGTGCTCTTTGCTGGCATTTTGCTTTAAAGTTTAACTAAACTCCATTTGGCTTACAAGCAATACCTGTGCAGTTGACCCTTGAGTGACACAGATTTGAACTGCACAGGTCCACTGATTCATAGATTTTTTTCAGTAAATACACTATAGTGCTGAATGCCGTTTTCTCTTCCTTATTTTCTTAATAACATTTTCTTTTCTCTAGCTTGTTTTATTGTAAGAATACAGCATGTAATATAGATAACATACAAAATATGTGTTAATCGACTGTTTTTGTTGTCAATATGGGTTCTGCCAATGGTAGGCAATTAGTTAAGGTTTGGGGGAGTCAGAAGTTGTACACAGATTTTTGACTGTGCAGGGAGGTCAGCGCCCCTAATCCCCACCCCCACCCCCGTTGTTCATCTCTCAACTGTATAAGAAATAACTTCTCTATAACTTCTCATTTGTTTATTAATGAAAATCTGTGCCATGGAAGATTTCTGTTTGTTTGGTGAATGATCACTATATATACTGTGGTTGTCTTGGAGTAAGCGTTGAATGTTAAACCAGTTACATGTGTAGAGAGGAAGGGCATCACTAGAGAAAGGAAAAAGGTTGTCCCTGATCACAGAGTACTTGATTCACAGAATACAAGTGATGGTCAGCCACGTTACTGGTAACATTCGTTCAGTCTTGAGAGAAATAGGGACCTTTTAAATACAGCCAAATTGTAGCTGTTGATTATCTTTTCAGCTTCTTTTGGCAAAGAAAATGGCAGCCATGTAAAATGTTACTTTTTCATACACAAGAATACCTGAGGTTGGGAAGTGGTGCTTAACATGAATTTTTATTAGATGATGAATGTGAGATTAAAACATTTTAATGAAGTTACTATTTCTGGCCACAGTTGTTTCTATGAGTGGCTTTCTTAGATATAATCCAGAATGAAAGCACAGTGGCTAAGACTTAAGTCAGTTCTGGAGTCAGGTTTCTGGGGTTCAAAACCCCGCTGGACCATTCACAAGCTACAGGACCTTAGACAAGTCATTCCAAACCTCAGTGACTCAATTTCATTATCAGTGAATAAAGGTGATAATATTACCTGTCTTGAAGAATTGTCCTAAGATTCACATGGGATAATCCATATAAAATGCTTATGCTGCCTGGCATATAGTCATCATGCAATAAACATTAGGTATTTTGACACTTACTATTATATCTTGCACATGGTATTTTAGGGCAAAACACTGTGAACTTCAGTTAACCTATAAAATTTCTTAGGAAGCTGTACTTCTGGTTAAAATAGCTCAGTCACCATGATTTTGACCCTTTCTCAACCCTTAATGTTTTATCTTAATCATCTTTGAAAAGAATCTGTAATCTATTGTTGCATATATTTTAAACCCGTATACACAAGGATCCATAGAATATGAAGAAAGACTCGGCTGAGCCCAGGGCAACTAAACAGTGCGTTAGGAATCTTTGATTCCACTCTCCCAATATAAATCTTTTACCTCTCCAGATTTGCAGTTGGTGTGCTCATCAACTTAAAGTGAAGAGGAATACTGTAATTAGTCTTTAGTGAGAAATCTACCCCAATTTCAGGTCTGTGTTCAAGTGTAATGTCCGTAACTATCTATTAAAACCATAAACTGTGAACTAGAATTTTCAACCTTAACAGTTTCAGAGAATAAGGGGAAAATGATTGGAAGAGGAAATTGACCTTTGAATTGAGCTATTTGTGTTTAGCTGGCTGTAGATATTTTGATGAAATATTTTGACAATATTTTCCTTCCCTCGGGTATGAAATAACCATTATTTTTTATTTTTAAAATGTGTCTTTTAAGTTAAAAAATTATAAATCTTTAAAAAAAAGTCTTCTATGGGGCGCCTGGGTGGCACAGCGGTTGAGCGTCTGCCTTCGGCTCAGGGCGTGATCCCGGCGTTCTGGGATCGAGCCCCACATCAGGCTCCTCCGCTATGAGCCTGCTTCTTCCTCTCCCACTCCCCCTGCTTGTGTTCCCTCTCTCGCTGGCTGTCTCTGTCTCTGTCGAATGAATAAATAAAATCTTTAAAAAAAAAAAAAAGTCTTCTAAAATTGGTGCTTGCTTTTTTTTTCGTGAAATACCGTAATGGGCAAGCACCCTCCCTCTCATGAAAGTTGAGAGTTTGAGTGATCTCACTGCAGTCAGAGAGGTACTAGAGATGCAGTGTCCACACAGGAGCCATAACACAAAATAGACAATTCAAGCAATAGAAATTTGGAGCAGGGAGAGAATACTTCCAAGAGGAGGAGGCCAGTCTATAACAGACTTACAGAGCAGGTGGGATCTGAACCTTGAAGGAAGTGTGGGACTTTTAGGCATATAAATGGGAGGAGAACTTTTCAAGCAAGGAAAACAATGTATCCAGTAGCATCACAGTAAGCAGGCATAAAGCATGTGTTTCAGGGACATTGACTAGAATAGTTTGACTAGAAAAAAAGGGGTGAGGCATAAAAGAGACCTTGACTAGACCCACACTATGAGGTCCATCAAAAGCTTGGCACCACCTCAGTCCAGCTCTCATGTTAAGGCATCGTCTTGTAAACCATTTTTAGAAAGAATATGAAAAAGTAAGCGAGTGGGAGAAAGTAATCCTAAAAAGCATTAAGAGGAGGCAGCCCTATTTCTTTGCTTTATTTCTGTACTTCAGTTTAATGTTCTATGTCACCAAGGCACACATTTCTGCCCTTCTGAGAAAGAATCCGTGAAGGATGTCTTTCTCTGCCAAAAAGAGAAACCTTTCTTTGTATAATAAAAGTGGTGTGAGGGAATCATTAGTTAAATTGTCATGGTGTTGTTTTTGCTATGAAATGGCAGATTTACTGGCCTTCACTCTTGGTATTTATGACTGTGATGGGGCAGACAACCAAAGTGGATATATATCTCCATGACTTTGAGTAAAATTCAAAAGTCATTTCAGCAGTTTGAGTTAACAGAGTGCAATGCTATTCAAGAAATGTAAACAATGGCTTTATTCAGTCATCTTCTCTATGAAAAGTTTTATCTGTGACTTAATTTTGTGAATACAGAGAATACCGATTCCTATACGAAAACTATTTCTCAGGCAGTTGCTCTCTCTTCTTCCTTCGTCTTTCATTGCCCAACTACTTGGCTTCATTCTACGTAAAGAAAAAGACCTGACCTTACTGTTTTACTGCTCCAGAGAAATTCAGTCTTTCATTTCTGATGGGTTAACAACCATTAAAAGTAGTGATTAACAGTCTTCCCCACTCCGTAGCCCTTAGAACACAGAATTAGGACAATGCTTGGTAAATGCTTATACTCTTTCTCTTTCACCTGTTTTCAGGAAAATATATATATATTCTTGAGAAAAATGTAGACTCGGATAAAATGTAGACTTGGCGTACCATTTTGAGTAGAGAGCTGGGACATGTTAGAGGACACATAGTATGCCTACGTAGCGGTGTGGAAGAAAGGGGAGCTGGATAGTTAAGATCCTGAGCAGGACAGCATGATGAGAGAGTGACAGTTCTTTCAGATTAGGTGCTTGAGGTTACCTTAAAAATATCAGGGTGCTTGGACAATAAGAGAGGGCAGGGACTTTGAGAAGAGTTGCTGTGACTTCCCTATCATGATGGCTTACTTTCCTCCCTCAGTTGCTTCCTTCTGTCCTGGCACCCCCTGTAAATCATAACAATGATTTCCTTAGAGTGTGGTGGATAGGGATCATTGTCAGACAACATATTTCAACAAATTTCTCAAATGTGAAAAGCAAATGGAAAAGTGATCATGACTGAAAGAAGTAGAGAAAGCTCCACCCTATAAGTCTTGCAGAGGGACACAGCTCAGGAGGTCATTTTCCCTCTCAGAAGAATCTCCACAAGACTGCCGACCTGGCAGCAGAAGATTATGGCAGAGCTGGAGAAGGAAGACTGGGACTGAAAATAAATGTGTCTTAATACAAAACATGTCTCTCTCCCCCCTGGCAGGGCCAGCAGCCAACTGAGTATTTGGCCCTAAACAAAACAACCAACAACAAAACCCCAGAGCTCTCCTTTCTGAAGAAATTGAACAGACTGTACACCATCTAGTGAAAAATTAGCAAAGTTAGCATGGTTGCTGGTGTTCCTAATAAAGACTTCTTTTTGGCTTCTGGAATGCCCCCACCACACACACGCTGCCCACAGGATGAGGGGCTGGTTCCCCGCTCCTCACACTGCAGCCATGGCGTCGGTATGCAAGCCCCACTCCTGTCTCCACAGAGCTTGTGGTCGTTCAGTTCCTTCATTCGTAACATCAACTGACAGCCCAGGGCTTTCAGTCATTTCACCAAAACTTCCAGCATGAATGAAAAGACCAAATTAAACAAAAATAAAAACTGACTGAGAAGAAACAGAGATAATGTAGGGAACAAGAAAGAACTTAAAAAAAAAAAACCCACAGATACCTCTTTTCCTAAGAGAAATTTGAGAAAATATTACATCCATAAACCAAGAACAGGAGGTTATGAAAAGAAGGGACCATCAGTGAACAAGAAATAGCTCTCAGAAATTAAAAAAATATAATTACCAAAGAAACACATTCGGAGGAGAGAGTGGAAAATGAAGGGAAGATACTCTCCCAAAACATACCGAAAGAAAGAAAGAGAAAGAAAATTAAAGAGGAGAAACAGAATCTGATCAGAAGTATTTCCAGAAAGAAAGAGAACTGAAAAAATGAAGAGCAGTGCATTTCTATAGAAATAATAAGACACATATTTTCTGACCTAAAGAGAGAGATGTGATTCTTCCAACTGAAATGGCTACCCTAGATGTATTCTCTCCCTCCCCTTCCCTCTCCCTCTTTCTCTCCCCCCCACCACTCTATCTCCCTGTCTCTCTCTCCCCATTAAATAAGTGAGGTAAGTCAAACCCTAACTTCTTATAGGAGGAGGTTCGTAAAATGTATAAAGTAGAAAAATAATAGAATTAAAACTAGTCAGGTTTTTCTCTTGGGAAGGGATGTTGACTGGATAGGGGTAGGTTGGTAGGCAAGTGTTTTTAGGTTTTGTGCTTGTTTTCTGTTACAAGTTATGCTGTGGTATTTCACTTTTTTAAAAAACATTGGGCTTATGTTTAGCTTTGATTTTTAAAAACGTAACAGATACTTATATATATAAATAAGAATTGTAGACTATGCACCTGCTAAGACAAATACTTGATTAAAATTGTGAAGTGAAGAAAAACCTAAGAACCCCAGTCTCTGGTCTCCAGCCCTTTCCCCAAACTCTTGGGGGTCACTTGCTGTCCTTCCTTCTGTCTTCATTCTGGTCCCCAGGATCTCTGTTTGCATCTGATCTCAAGACAAGGTTCAAAGTTTAGTTATGAAACTTTAGTCTTTGAACAGTGATCTCAGCCTTAAATGCAAGTTCTTAGGTATAGAAAGAACACGCTGTCTGCTGGAGTCTCTAACATCGCATTGGTCCTGTATGTTGACAGCAGCCCTGACTAAGTATTTAGTTCAGAACAGAGCAGCAGGCAGGAGATGACAGTCAACATCATTAATCACTTATTTGGTGACAGAAGCTCTTATCCTGCTGATCCATTGGTATGTTCAGAATGTCTGTGAATTTCCTCAAATTGAACCCCGATTATTCATTTTCCCCATCTTTGTGGGTTCTTCCCTTCCCCAGGAGAAAGTCCATAGCTTTTATGAAAATCTCATAGGACTCCTTGACTCAATAATGTACAGGCACTATTGACATGCGTGCCCCCCATTAATCTTCTCCACAACCTTTGAGGCAGTGGAAGAAGAAGAAAAATAACATTTATTGAGCATGTATGATGCTTACATATTTATCATTTAATTTTTCCAACGCCCCCATGAGGTCAGTGTTATTATTCCCATTTTAACAAGGCTCAAAGGGCAAAGGATCAAGTCAGTACTCAAACTCATGTCTGTGTATTTGGAAGACCCATGCTCTTTTTAGTATATCGTGACATCTCCTTGTCTGTTCCTTTAGTTATTAGATAGTTAATTTTTTTCCCCACTGGGAGAAAAAAGGGAGTTTTATGGGGAAGGCCTGTGTTTTTCTCTAACGATTTGCATAGCAAGAAGGATGACCTTATACTGTTCCCAGTGCTCCATGGGATTAAAGTACAGTGATGTGAGAACTCAGGAATCTCCTGCATGAACAAGCAGCTGAGAGACCTGCAGACCAACAGTTCTCAAGCTACTGGCACCACTTGCTGTCTGTGGATAATAACAAAAATGTTCACACTCTATAAAACTAGAGAAAGAAACAAGGAAGGAAAAAGCTGTGAAACACTAAAGACACAGTTCACTTATTTAAAAAAAAAAAAGCAACTAGAAAATCAACACTCAAGACTTTTCTCTTCATCATTAAACACAATTTGCCAACGACAAAACATGAAGTTGCCAAATGGGCCTGAAATCACAATGGTGCCCACTTAGCAAACACAGCATCAGCTGCCCCAAATACATGGCTGGGCATCTGCTTTGTATTCAGGGTGGCTAGCCCCTCAATCGCACCATCTTAGCTGGTTTTTCTTACCACCTCTGTTCTTTAGGAAATACTGAAAGTAATTAGTTTGATGACTTGGAAAACTCCTCTTAAAATCCCTACAACATTTGGTAAAAAGAGCACAAGAAAACCTCTCCAACTGAGAAATACCTAATTTACAACTGTTAACCCCATGTGTTCCTCCTTCTCTTGGCAAAGTAAATGGATGTGTAGTCATAGTAGGAATAGTTTTTGAAATATATATATATATATATATATATATATATATATATATATATATATATATTTCTGAGAATAGGTTTATTTTGTAGATTCTCAAGCCTTTAGACAATTTTGATGAGAACATGGAAATTTAACTTCCAGTTGGCTGGTAAATCTACTTATATTACCTGTAAACTTGGGCTACTGGTGAGTTTTAAAACTGTCTTGTCTATGCTATTATGCCAAGGAACATGATATTTTTTTCCTACAATTTTATTATAGATGGTTCTTGCTTTTTGTACTTCCTGGGATAGGAAGCTCATCTCCTTATAACGATTTGTAAAAGAGATCTTAGATGGAGAATGAAGGCTCTGTTTATGCTGGGAAGCAGTCATGGCCAAGCACATCTTGCAGAGACTGGTTGAGCAGCCCCACAGAAGTCTACACACAAAGGGTCTTGTGGGAAAAACTCATTCAAAGGGAGGACAGTAGAGGAATGCAAATTTGGTCCAAGGTTAGTGACATAAATACCCCTAGTGATGCCTGCCCGTCCCATGCCCCTAAAACAACCTCTGCACAGAAAACACTACTCGTACTTCTTACAAATTCTACTTCCATATCTGCTAAAAGGCAGTGGACCATATGACCTATGACTACCACTAATTGGACTGGGGGTGACCACCTGACCTCAAATGGGCCCATTAGGTTCTCTCCCATGGGAAATTTTTAGTAGCTCCCAGAGGCTCTGATTAATCTTTGTTGAATACTCGGAAAGTTGGTGTCAATTGGGGCAGGCATTCTCTCCCCTGTACACAGAGAAACAGTGAAAGCTGACCTCAAAATGCATGAAGCAAACTACTAAGAGAAAAGTCTGTGGCTCCACAGAATTTCTGCCTCGGCTCCTGACTCAGTTGGATTTCCTGCTTGTAATCCCTTATAAAGCTTAGATATCTCCTCTTGAAATACCCCTGTATCTATACAAGAAGTTTCTCATCTTCTCCTTAAGCTCACTGGAGTTAATTTTGGCCATTTGTTTAATTCCTGGGGAGAGGGACTGCAGAGTTCCTGGAAGGAAAGAAGAGAGGGAGAAGGGAGCAAGGAGAGGAAGCTTGTCTGTAAAGTATTGAGAGCCCGAGTCTGTGTCACAGAGAGTGGCATAAATTGACCGTGAACCTTCCCTAATTGGAATAATTGTTAAACCACAATTAGTCTCAAGGGGACCTGGCAGGCTGAGCGTAAGAGAAACCATAGTTGTCAGAAACCAGGAAGTAGCTGAAGAAAACCTGGCAGATCTCTGTGGTGGAGACTTCTGTGGGCTTTCTTTGGCTGATGAGGCTACAGTGGTACCTTTGGTGACACTCAGTAGTCAACCAGAGACAGAACATGATAGATATGTTACGGAATCTTAGAGACCAAGAGCTGGTTCTCAAAGACACATGTGATACTCCTTGGAGACTCCCAGAAACATTTGGGGGAGAGAGGCTTGGAGTCCCAACCCGCCAGGTAGGGATGTATCCACAGAAATACTGTTTGGTTATAGTTACTCGGTCCCATTTTTAACCTTCAGGCTGGAGTAGCTTGGGAGAGCTGGAGATACATATACATTAAGTTCAGTTACTGAGAAACACCTGCTGGCCTCTAACTTACACCCTTTTGTTTATTCAGTATAACTCCAGAGGATAGTCATTTGATAGCCCTTCAAATATTTGAAGACAATTATGAAGCCTTCCCCAAGTCTGAGATTCCACAATCCATACTGATGTTTTATCCCAGTGACTTCACCATTTTCTTCTCTGGGGTCCATACATCAGACACGTCCTACATATCAGAATCCCCTGGGGCACTTCCTCAAAACACAAAATACATATTTTTGGTCCCATCTTCAGAGATTCTGATTTAGTAGGCCAAGGATTAGGGCCATAAATCTCTACTTTTTAAACAGATGATTTCTTACATCACCGGTCAATCCTGGCATTTGTATCGAAGATTTTGTCTTATTGGTCTGTCTGCTTTGCAGATACCCCATTAGTCAGTTATGTGATGTTCCAGAAGGAAAAGTGTATTCACCTGTTAGAGTCCAACAGAACTGTTGATCATTTCTTTACCCAGATCCTGTCAGTGCAGCCTGGGGATTGCATGAGCTGCTTATCAATCTCTCTTGATTTATTATGATTTTGTAGTAAATTAAAATTCATCTGTTGTTTGGCATGAATAACTTTTGGTCTAGTCATTCCGTACTTGGGCAATTTATAGTTTGAACCTAAAAAGAAAAGTTCATATTTCCTTTTGATATCGTATCTTAATTTGATTCACAGAGACCTTTTAGATTCATCAGTTTAAGGAGCAGACATGCCGTCCTTTGCAGTTTTGTATTACATGCAAATTATAGAAGCATGCTTTCTATGACTTCATCAAAATTGTTAATAGGAATTTTGTACAGGTTAGGACCAAGAGCACAGGAGTCTGGAACTCCCTGAGAGAAAGGCTTGCACAGAGGCATGGCATCAGTTTCATATTGCTGCTGTAACAAGTTGCCACAAACTTGGTGGCTTCACCCAAAACAAATTGATTATCTTATAATTCTGGAGGTCAGAAGTCCAAAATGGGTCTCACTAAGGCTAATATCGACATGCTGCAGGGCTGCAATCTTTCTGCTGGCTTTAGGAGAGAACCCATTTTCTTGATTTTTCCATTTTCTGGAGGCTGCCTGCATTCCATGGCCTGTGACCCCTGCATTCCTTGACCTCTTACTTCAAAGCCAGCAATAGCTGATCAGGTCCCGATGCTCTCTCTCTGGTCCTGATTCTTCTGCCTCCTCCTGCTTATGATTACATTGGATCCTGGATAATCCAGGGTAATCCCCTTTCAAGTCAGATAATTAGCAACCTTGATTCCCTCTGTAACCTTCATTCCCCCTTGCTGAGTCACATAACATACCCACAAGTTCTGGGAGTTAGACATTCTGCCTGCCACCAGCATCAGTGGTAACAGTTCCCTGATGTCATTAGACTTTTCAAATTGCAGAGCCTGTACCCATATTATGACTTATTCATCCGATGGGCCACAAAAGGCAGCTGTGATTAAACCCATTTTAGAGATGAAGCATCGGAAGCTCAGTGAGTATGAAAGCTCCCTTCAGTTAGTTACTAAGTGATGGAATGGGACCAGCGCCTGTGTGTTTGATTGCTGGCCCACCGATCTTTATACTCGTTTAAGCAGCTATATGAGTCCACCTAATGTCTTATCATCTAACATTGCCCCGTGTTGGTCATAAAACATCATGAAAGACACTGTCAGATACACATTTCTCTGTCACTGCCCTAATCAACAAGCCAGGTAACTTATCAGAAAAGGAAATAAAATTTAATTTTTCAGCATGTTCCTAGAGAACTCCTGTTACATCCTGTGACAGCTGCTTTTCTTTTCCTTTCATTTATTGATTTTTTTGAAGCATTTGAAGACAACTAAAAGGCCAGTGTCAGATGTTTTTAGAGCTTGATGACCATCCTATGGGCCTGCTCATTCTGCGATAGACCTTTTAGGCATTTGGATGGTATTCTGTTTAAGAGCTCCCCCAACCCAGTAGAAACCCAATCTTTCTGACCACCGAACAATGGAACTGAAACACAACTGTTTCACGCTTAAAATCATCAAGGTTCCTCTCTATTGTCTCTGCCTAGAAATGCTATCTTTTCCCCTGTTCTGTTTCTTCTCTGTGTCACTGTTTTTTACTTGCCAACTTGTTGATAGCAATTTTAATTCCCTTCTGCCTCTTAAAAAAAAACTCCCCTTTCTTGGCTTCCTTCTTGTATTATTTCTTCCAACCGATCCCAGAGACCTTCAGCCGATTTAATAAGCTCCTCCACGGAAGCACATACTTAAAGTGCTTTTCTTTTCTCATCAAGCAAAGAGACCAGATTGCGTTCACAGCGAGCAATATTGTGTGCTCGGGAGCCCCGGATAGGAAGACACAAAGAGCATTGTGGTTCTTGCATATTGAGGGCACGGGGCTAGGGAGGTTGTGTCACCCCCATTTGGTAGCATTGTCTACTGCTGGCCATCCCTTTCCACGTTCCTTCATTTCGCCATCTGCATTTTGTTTCTCTGTTTTGCTTCCCTTTTTCCTGCACCGCCCCTCCATGGGCGCATCCCCCAAGGTCCTCTGCCCTCTTTTCTTTTTATTCTGCCTGTCTGTGAGATCTCGTCTCTTCTCATGATGTGTCCTTCGATCTAGTCCCGAACGTCAGACTCGTCGAACATCTTGTTCTTGACAGAAACTTAACATACTTAAGATGGAAAACTTGGTCAGCCCTGCATGACCCGTTCTCCTGAATTCATTCTCTTCTAATTTTGTCAGAGTTACTCCTGTAACATCTTTGTTTGCCCCCTCCTCCCTAACTATAATAATTTCTCCCCAAATACAGCTATTACTTTCTCCCCGACCTGCACAGTGTCTGCTGCGTTCGGTCATTTCCCCTGCTATCATCCTAGCTCAAAAACTTATTATATGCTGCATGATTGCAATAATCTAACTCAGTGAGTCTCATCCCTGGTTGCACATTAGAATCACCTGGGGGAGCTTTGAAAAAAAATTCTTGTCTGGTCCCAACCTCAGAGATTCTGATTAAATTGGGCTGGGGCGGGGCCCAGCCTTGACATTTTAAAAATAACTCCTCAGGGGATTCTGATATACGGCCAGGACTGGGAACTACCAGCTAACCTTCAATTTCTCCCCCTCTTCAATCCATTTTGCATGTGAGATAATGATTCTAAATGGTTCTTTCTTCATATACACCTATACACCCACTCAAAAGCTTTAATTCATTAGCACCTATGAGATAATTTTCAAATTCATTAGCTTAACTTCCACCGCCCATAATCTGGTCCCAGTCAACCCAATTAGCACGATTGCACGATCCACTAAGGTTTCATCTCCTGAACCGGCCTTGCAATTTCCTGCCTTGATGCACTGTTGACACCCCTCTTCTGTACCCATTTCTGCCTTCTGAGAATATACTCAACATTTCTGTTTTTCCAGCCCAAAGCTTTTCTGTATTTGCCACCTGATCACATACATTTCTTCCCTAAAATCCAAATCAGTTTCAATTAATGCCAGACCCCAGGTACTTTCCACCAGAGCCTAGTTGGTTGAAAGATCAGGCTTTTGCAATAGACAGAACAGGTTGGAATCCTAGTTTCTCTGCTCCTTTCCATGGGACTTTGGGATGTTGTGGAATCTCCCTGAGTTTTGTTTCTACAATATGTTAAATGAGGGTACCCACACCTTAGACTTTGCTGAGAATTAGGTGAAGTGGAATCAAGTATGGAAAATGCCTGACACAAGAGATGTGCTAGAGAAATGTTAGCTATTTATTTATTATTATCAGTGTTTGTGTATTTGTGCCATCACCCCAAATAGACTATAGATATTGGAGTAAAAGACTGACTCTTACAAAGTCCTTATACTCATGGTGTCTGTTGTTCCTTGAATATAGTGAGTGTTGCTTGATAAAAATTTCTAAATATATCAAGGGCAATTTAGGTGACCATGACCTCTATCCTGGCTGTAGTGCTTTTCAGTGTTGAATGGACAATGGATAAAAAATTCTGATTGAAAGCTTATCTTTTTTATAGCATAGCGTTTGAAAGAGTTATAAAAACACCTTGAAGTATTTTGAAATGTTTACAGTTCACGAGGTGTAATTCTAATGTCACTCTTTCAGGGTCCCTAAATATCTTGAAATTCAGCTAAATGTACTTGGTCCATCCTCCAAAAAATGACTGTTTATATAATCCTAACAAAAAGGGACCAGCAACTCGAAGTGGAATTAATTCTTTTGAGGCCACTTTCCTGATTTTTATGTATTCCTTGTCCAGGAAAGCAGTGGCAAGTGGCACATTCTTTGTCTGAATACATCCATGATTAAACTCCGTGCAAACAGATTTCCAGTGGGATTACATAAGGAATACTCAGGTCACTTCAGAGATCAGCACATCTCACTTCACGACGTTTTCAGGCATAGAAAGTCTAGTTTAAGATATTTCTCTTTTCCAGTTTATTCTATTGGGATTTTTCTCTCCTTTTCTTATGCCATTGTCTCCTAATCCCTATCAGCAGAGCGAATTCTGAAAGGCTAATCCAGAATAAGTTTGCCTTTTTGGAAAATAAACATTATAACGATTGATAGGAAAATTCTGCCCAAATGCCAGAAGCAATCAATCCTAGCGTCCTACATACAGTATTATGGACTGAATTGTGTACCCCCCCTCCCACCCAGATTCCTCTATTGAAGCCCTAACCCCCACTTGTAACTGCATTTGGGGATAGGCCTTTAAGGAGCGATTAGGGTTAAATGAGCTAATAAGGGTGGGGCCCTAATTCTATAGGACTGGTGTTTTATAAGAAGGGGAAGAGACCCCAGAGATCTCTTCTCACAGAGGAAAGGCCACAGGAAGACATAGTGAGTAGTCTGCCACCCGGAAGACAGGAAGAGAGAACTCACTGGAAACCAACCCTGACAGCACCTTAATCTTGGACTTTCCAGACTGCAGAACTGTGAGAAAACACACTTCTGCCGTTTAAGCTACTCAGTATGTGTAATTTTGTTGTAGACTGATACACATATTTGCAGTCACATTGATACACACACAGCAAATTCAAAAATTTCAAAACCTTATTTTCTGGGAGGAAAATACTGGATTTCTTCTCCTCTCCCCTTTGCTGCCAGTCAGCCATTGCTCTGGGCCCTGGCCTGGCCTCCTTGACTCAGTCACTGTGACCCTAAGATTTTACCATCGACCACAGTAAACTTTAACAATCCCATATATAAAGTTTTCCTATTAACCCTAGAGTACAATGAGGACACAGTCGTCTATAACCCTGGGAAAGCTTTTCTCAATTGCTGCATTTTCCCCAATGACTCATTGTTAACCCTATAAGCACTGGCTCCTTAGGATCTTTTGAGAGATTTCTGAACCTTAAAATCTTTCCAAATATGTTGTAGACTTCCATGTCATCTTCAACATTAGATGAAACTTAATTCCATCTCTTGTTCACTTGGGGTCATTATTGTGATGTGTTGATAATGAAGCTATGGGCATACAGAGGTAGATGTTGGAATTTCGTTTCATTTATTTATTTATTTAGTTTGTTTTATAATAATATTTTTATTATATTATGTTAGTCACCATACAGTACTAATTTCAGTATACTTAACATACACTGTTATACTAGCTTCAGGTGTACAATACAGTGATTCAACAATTCTATATATTACTCAGTGCTCATCACGAGAAATGCACTCCCATCACCTATTTCACCCATCCCCTAACCGCCCCCCAACACCAGATTGTTCTCTGTAGTTCAAAGCTTGTTTTTTTGTTTGTCTCTTCTTTTCTTTGTTCGTTTTATTTCTTAAATTCCACATATGAGTGAAACTATATGGTATATGTCTATGACTGACTTATTTCACATAGCGTCATACCCTCCAGATCCATCAACACTGTTGCAAATGGCAAGATTTCATTCTTTTTTATGGCTGAGTAATATGCCATTGTGTAGATACCACGTCTTCTTTATCTGTTCATCAGTCAGTGGACACTTGGGCTGCTTCCAAAATTTGGCTACTGTAAATAGTGCTGCAAAATTCATAGGGGTGCATGTATCTTTTCAAATTAGTGTTTTCATATTCTTTCAGTAAATACACAGTAGTGGAATTACTAGATCATATGGTAATTCTAATTTTTTGGTAATTTTAATTTTTTGAGGAACCTTCATATTGTTTTCTACAGTAGCTGTGCCAGTTTGCATTCCCACCAACACTGCAAGAGGGTTCCTTTTTCACCACATCCTCACCAACACTTGATATTTCCTGAGTTTTATATTTTAGCCCTTCTGACAGGTGTGAGGTACTATCTCATTGGGGTTGATTGGCATTTCCTTGGTGATGAGTGATGCTTCTTCATTTTTTCATGTGTGTGTTGGCCATCGGTATGTCTTCTTTGGAGAAACATCTGTTCATGTCTTCTACCCAGTTTTAATTAGATTATTATTAATTTTTTTGGTGTTGTGTGAGTTCTTTGTAGATTTTGGATACTAATCCCTTATCAGCTATGTCATTTGCAAATATCATCTCCCATTCAGTATATTATCTTTTTGTTTTGTTGATGGTTTTTTCTGCTGTGCAGAATCTTTTATTTTGAGGTAGTCCCAATAGTTTATTTTTGCTTTTGTTTCCCCTTTCTCAGGAGACGTATCTAGAAAGAAGTTGCTACTGCTTGGTGGCAGACAAAGAGAGTCTGTGCTCTCTTCTAGGATTTTTGTGGTTTCAGTCTTATGTATAGGTCTTTAATCCATTTTGAGTGTGTTTCTGTGTATGGTGTAAGAAAGTAGTCCAGTTTCATTCTTTCTCATGTAGCTGTCTAGTTTTCCCAACACCATATCTTGAAGAGACTGTCTTTTTCCCATTGCTTATTCTTGCCTTACAGTCCTTTGTCAAAGATTTATTATTGTCCATATAATTGTAGGTTTATTTCTAGGCTCTCTATTCTGTTCCATCTGATCTCTGTCTATTTTTGTGCCAGTACCATACTGGTTTGATTACTGCAGTTTTATAGTATATCTTGAAATCTGCAATTGTGATACCTCCAGCTTTGTTCTTCTTTTTCAAGATTGCCTAGGATATTCACGGTCAGATGTTGGAATTTTAATAACACATTCTTACATATTAGCACTTATTATATGTCAGTGACTGCTTTAATCCTTTTGCATATGTTAGCCCATATCATCGTCGAAAGTACAGGTTTAGAGTCGATGCTATTATTGTGCTCATTATATAGACAAGGAGATTGAAGCACAAAAAGGTCCTTAAGGGTCGTAAGGGAAGAAGCTGGTCTTTGAAATGAGGCTGGATGGCTCTAGAGCCCATACACTCAACTTTTACTGCCTGTACTGAAGACCCGAGTTGTGAATTCAACAGGGGCCAAACACTAGCCATTGCCCTAGAGTATACTTTCTTGCAGAATTCTTTGATGTCAGCTAATATTGAGATGGTTGATTCTTTTCCATAAATGCCATGTAAAGCTTATTCAGGTACAGCAGCTTCCAGGGAGTGTGATGGAGGTGGATTTCTGCAAAAAACAGGCGTGACTCGGAAGCTGGAGCAGCCCTCTCCCCAGTAGAGGGCGCAGTCTGCAGTATTGTTGTCGTCCGAATTTTTATATGGATTCTTTGACCTGTCAGGGCAACTCAAATCTTATCGATAATTGCAGCATGTGCTGGGTCACACTGATAGGTGTGCTGTGCAGTGGGCAGCTCAGCACTTCGAAAATGCCACACTGCCCAGTACTCAGATCTTGGTTTCTGATACCATTCTCCTGTAAAAGGAACGAAGGTTCTTTGGAGAAATGACTGATTCTAGGACTGGAGCAGTAAATATACAGGATAAGCCTGAAGCATCTTGTAGTGCCAGAAAGTAAGAAAGTGCTAAAAACAAAACAAAGCAACAACTAAAAATCCACACAGTTTGGCTATTGTGGACATTGCTGCTATGAACGTTGGGGTGCATGTGCCCCTTCTTTTCACTAGGAGCCAAGATGCCCTTCAACAGACAAATGGATAAAGAAGATGTCGTCCATATATACAATGGAATATTACTCAGCCATCAGAAAGGATGAATACCCACCATTTGCATCGACATGGATGCAACTGGAGGGGATTATGCTAAGTGAAATAAGTCAAGCAGAGAAAGACAACAATCATATGGTTTTACTTATATGTGAAACATAAGGAATAGCATGGAGGACATCAGGAAAAGGAAGGGAAAAATGAAGGGGGGATATTACAGGGGGAGACGAACCATGAGAGACTATGGACTCCAGGAAACAAACTGAGGGTTTCAGAGGGGAGGGGAGTGGGGAGATGGGTTAGCATGGTGATGGGTATTAAGGAGGGCACGTATTGCAATGAGCACTGGGTGTTATAAGCAAACAATGAATCATAGAACACTACGTCAAAAACTAATGAAGTACGGTATGGTAACTAACATAACATAATTCCAAAAAAAAAAGAACCCAACCCACACACAATCAGTGGGGAATGTCAAAGAGATATAGGAAACATCTAAAAGAGCTCCCAATAGCCAAAGCTGGAATAGTTTGCACAACAAAATAAATAAGGTAGTATTAGATTATAACCAGAAGTATAAAATAAATATCCATGAGTCCATACTGATGAAAATAAATGAGTAAAAAAATAAATGGGGAAAAAAGACAATTTCCTATACGGAAGAATTCCAAATAAATTATGTGGATAGTTCACCCTGAAAGAGATGGAGTATAACTCCTTACTTCTTAACTGTGGATTGTGCGTAGTGACTTCCCTCCGAAGAGTACAGCATTGAAAGAATGACTTCACAGTGGGAAAACCAGACAAACATGACCCCATCCAGCTGATCAGGGTCATCATCAACAGTGGTAAGTCATAGTGATAGCCTGTGCGTGGGTAGATGAGATGAATCTGACCTTTGTGATCTTCCCCCATTCCTCCATTCTAATCATGAGAAAAATGTCAGACAAATCCCACTTGTGCATTCCGCAAGTTGTCCAACCAGTACTTCTCAAAACTGTCAAGGTCATCAAAAAGGGAAGTCTGAGAAATGGTCACAGCCGGGAGACATGATAACCAGGTATGATATGGTATTGTGGATGGTATTCTGAAACAGAAAAAGGACATTATATAAAAATTATGGGAATCTGAAGAAAGTATGGACTTTAGGCAACAATAATGTATCAGTATTGGTTCAATGACAAATGTACTATTCTAATATGAGAGGTTAAAAATGGAGTCGACTAGATGTGAGGTATATGGGATTTCTCTGTGCTGTCTTCATGATAGTTCTAAAAATCTACAACTATTCTAAAATAGTTTCTTTTTAAAGGAAGTCACTTTGCAAGGGATCTACTGCTCAGGCAGAGTTGCCGAGATGCAGTCACATGACCACCCAAGCTCCAGCTCCTTGGATTCAGACATAACCAGCCTTTTCCCACTCTTCTCCTTTGCTCTCTGTCCAAGAGGCCATGACTTGAATGTAGCCGGCCTCAAAGTGCCTGGAACCCTGGGCTCCTGCTTTGTGTTCTCCATCATTCTGATGCCCTCAACATTAATGATGTAATTAGACACTTAGGCCCAATAAAATTTGCATTTCCCATAAATACCTCCCCACATCCTTCTTAATTTTGGCTCTGATACCACAGCACCTTCACTTCCACCCAAACAAGATTCAGCTCCAACAGTTGACTACAATTTGATCTAGCTTTCTGCTGTCCTGCTTCAGTTTGAAATGCCAGTTGAAATGCCTTTTACAACTCAGAGAAGAATACTTGGTCGTTTTGAAATGCTTTGGGTCATGGAAGGCATGTCCATATAACTTTTTTTGCCTCTTATATCCACTCATGTAATGGACAATGTTCTAATTCAACAGTAAGAGGTGCTCTCGGCCCCACGATATCCCATGATGCAGAGCGTGCGCGTGTACACACACACACACATACACACACACACACACAGAGTGACAACTTCTGGTCATTATCTTTTCTTAATTTTAATGCCATTCAGAGAAAATTACTCCATCTTAATCTGCCTAACTCAGTAGCATGATACCCCGAAAGTGTTCTCAGAGGTTGTGAGATGGGTCACAGGTAATGTAATTACAAAAGAAAATGCTTGTGTTAATGATTTATTTTTCAAATAGGAAGTAGTGTAGATTTAAGATCATCCCTCTGTAATCCAGCATTATGCGCATCATAGTGGAGAGGAGGCCAAGTATAGTCACAAGCAACCTTACTATGAGCAAGTCAAACATACCATGATAATTTAGAGGAGTTCTGTAAAAAGTCTTGCCTTCAGCTTTGATTCATAGCTTCTAGTTTATGAAAAATTCCACAGTGCATCAGGGGTTGTGCTCACCCACCTGCTCCACAGGCATAGATGCCGCATTCTGGCATTTGGGGCTTCCCCACACGGCTGCCCCTCTCATGATCACTATGGGAACCCCCCCCCCCGCCATTAGAGAGCTCTCTTTCCTCTTCTGGCCAAACACCCACAAGCCACTCACACTCTTGTCTTCCTCCTCTCTTCCCTTCAACCAGCATGGATCATCAGTCATGTTCTTGTACTCACATCCGCGGTATGTATGTGTGAGTGTGTGTGTGTGAGAGAGAGAGAGAGAGAGAGAGAGAAATGGAGGCTCAGTGGGTGACAGCTTGGCTGTTTGTGCAGAGCACACATTTCACATGTCCAAGCTGGGCCTCTGTATAATGCTGGAAGAGTCTCTGGGACTTGCCTAGCCTTGAGCTACTCCAGCAAATGCTGCCTTTTGTTGCCTCTACCTATGGTAAGTGCTGTCCCCCAGGGAAAAGGGGTCCTTCATGCCATATGTGAATGAACACTGCTCTTCTTTGCGTTCTAACCTGCTATTTGAGAAGGCAAAAAGGAAGTGGCAGGGCCCCAGCAATCTTGCTTCATCCCTGGCATCCCGATCAGAGCAGGCCTTGCCTGGGAACATCATCTATCATGTATATCACAGAGAAAAGTTAAAGAATTCATAGTCTAGGTCCCTATATTGAGATGCAGCTGTTTTTCCTTCTGCACAGAACTGATCTATTCTTGAAGGTCTCCATTACTGAGATCGAGATACCCCATTCTTCCCTCTATACCTCATCTTCCCTTCCTCACCGGCTTGCTTCCTTCTCCACCCACAGACAGCCCATGCAGTCTGCACTGTCCTTGTCACTGAATATAATTTCTGTAATGCATCTGCCCTGACTGTAGCCATTAGTGTTGCTGTTGATCTGTCTTGCAGAAGTTCTTCTCTCGACTTCCCCTTGTCTCATCACATTCTCTGCTCTTCCCAGACTTTGCATTCAGTGCTGCTTACTTCTGCGTGGATAACTGACCCAACACAGTGCAGCTGGGTCTGTGTCTTCTGGCTTTGTGTGTTTTCTGCTGGGTGTTGAGGGGTTTATTTTATTTGCCACCCAACACATTTTCTTCCAGGTTGCTTCTGTGGCTGAAATAATCCTAAAACTTTAGGGTTACGTGGTCATCTCACTTTCCAGATCTGACCTTCTATCTGGAAATTCAAAAGCACTACCTATTTTAGTTCAGGTATGGAAGGGAGATCTTTTAATGCTACCTGAGAGGAGAGCCATTAAGTTTTTGTTGGCCATTGAAATTATATCATAGGTGAGCATATCATATCACGTAGGCAAAGAGGAGGGTACAGAAGAAATAAGACATGAAATACTTAAGATTTTTAGAGGAAAAGAGGTAGTTGTGAGCCCTTACAAAAATATTTTTAGTCAAATGAACAGAACAATGTGGCAAGTGCTCTAGAATCCCATGAAATTGGGCAAGAATTATAAGCCTCTAGTAGAATAGTCTGCAGGGTACAGAATAGCCATGAAGCTCCTTTCCTACACAGTGACAGCCACTACAACTCTAAAAACACATAACTGCAAGGACCCTTGGTCTAAGAACAAACCACATTTCCATACCATTGGCTAATGATCACATGCCTCGAAGGCTAACAAGATCATAAAAATAGGTGAAGATGAGATTTTAGATTAATTGTGTATTTATTTAGCTATCTGTCTTTGTCTTTCTGCTTTCATTTTTCTTACCCTCATGGACTTGAGAAATGATCCCTGAGGTCCCTTCAGATTTTCGGATGATTCTAAGAAACAGTTTATCAGGGCTGCTCACAATTTGTGAAGATCATTAGCTATTCAACAACCAGGAGAATGACCTAATCTGAGTTTAACCTCCACTCTCTGCCCTGATCAGTCCGCATAGATGTGCCAGAGTGTAGTAAGTGGGCAGTAGAAAGCCATCAGGAGGAAGGGAGAAGAAACAAACCAGACAGCCACCAAAAGCAAACTCAAGTCTGACTGTAATTCTTACCTGGGCTGAGAATAGAAATAACCCACAGCCCAAACCCAGTTTTCTTCCTACTCCCCGCAATCCTGCTCTGCCCTGCACTGTGAATGGCCTTTTGCACCTGCGTGTGGACACCCTAACTTGCACTTCCAAGCTCTGTCCACCATCCCTTCTTCCACCCACCCCTCCGCTTGGTTGCTTCTCGTGCTTAGATTGATGCATGCCAATGGCATTGTGTACCCTGAATCAGAGATACCTGTGGAGAAGGCCTAGCAAGAGACCTTCATACGCTGGAAGCATGTGAGCAGGGAACTCTAAGGTCCAGGTACTAGAAGTGTGGTTGAAAAGGACAGGCTAGGGCTCCAGGAGCATTACCTCTTAGCCCCTGGACTGCCCTCCCCAACATGAGTGATACAGCTGGGGGAGGACTGGAGAACGGGCCTCCAGAAGACTGGGCCCAGGTCTTGGGTTGAATCACTGTACTCCTACTTATAATTAAAAAAGTGGAAATGTAGTTGTTCAAACATATCCTTGTCATGCTATGTATTAAGCAGTATAACAAAGGTGGCACACATATCAAATCTAAAAAAACCTAATAGCAGATAATATAGAATTTTTTTACCTTAAAGCTAAAAAGAGGTGGACTAATGAGCCAACGTGAATGATTATTACTAAACCATTATATATTTATATATACTACATATATTTATATATTATATACTTAGATAACTATATATTGTTAACATTTGATTGTAGCTCTGAGTGTAGAATCACTTTATTTGAAATGAGACCACATAGCCAAACAATAAAAATCTCACCCTGGAGCAACAGGGCAACAGGCCAAGCCTCCATATTGTGTCCCTCAGCTTAAATTTCTTGTGGCTTCCAGCTCTATTTCTGGGAAAGAACGGGCTAGATTATCTCTGAATTCCTTTCTAATGCTGTGATTCTCAGATTCAAATGCAACTAACATTCAAGTAGCACTTGCTGTTTGCGCCGTGCCAGGTCAGTCCTTGGATCTTCCACCAGTTCAGCCTTTTCTGGGCAATACTGTGCACCCACTTAAAAGGTGAGGAAGTGAAAACTCAGGAAAGGAAAAGGACTTGGCGTAGATCTAACAGCTGTGAATACACAGAGGTGTTCCTTGAGCACAGGTCCTTTATGTCCAGGTCCAGAGGCCGTCCCGCTGCAGCATGGCGGTGTCCGAGGTCACCTGGGTACCACAGCCTCCCGCAGAGCAGGCTCTTTGAGGAAGAGGCCTGGTCCACAGGTGTGTTGATAGTGCAAGGACAGGGCCTGGGATGTTGTCAGCACTCAAACAACATTGTTAGTTGAACAAACCAACAAACACAGAGCAGTTGGTAGCTACCCACCTACTAACGAGAGAGAAGTCGTGAAATATTTGACATCAACACTTTGTTTCTAAGTTTACCTCTGTTTTCTACAACATTCTGAGCCACAGTCAGCCCAAATCCTGGCTTTGTGGGACGAGTTCCTCTCCTGCTTTAAGGATCTGTCTTTTCAGTTAATATTTTTTTAAAGGACATTTTCTCTCAACTTTCTCCTGTCAATATCCATCTGATGCTACCCTGGCCAATCTTTTTTCTGACTTAACAGTATCAGGCTTTAATACATCTATCTGGTAGAGAAAACACTATTAGTGTAAAAAATTGAAAGCTTCTCTGCTATGGATAGATCCCAATTTTATCAAAACCGTCAGCTACTCTTCTATTTGTTTTATACTTGCTTTAATTTCTTTCAGAGGCTCATAGCTTTAGAAGAATCCTTCAAGGTAATCCAGGCCAATTCTTTTTCCAAATTGGTACAGATGCTAATATGATTCGTAA
The DNA here is from genome assembly GCF_024610735.1 of Ursus americanus. NCBI lineage: Eukaryota > Metazoa > Chordata > Mammalia > Carnivora > Ursidae > Ursus > Ursus americanus. The sequence goes on along the minus strand of NC_142160.1, from coordinate 8,646,784 downwards.
GAAGACTTTTAGGTGGTATATAAGCAAAGAGTATTTTTTCCTAGTAATTGCATTTTCTAATATTCATATTTGTTTTAAATATATTTTCTAGTAGTTAATAGTTTTCTAATAATTATATTTTCTCTTAATGAGTAATCAAAAACTATATACACCCAAGCACCTACATATCTATAGATCTCTGTCTGTGTATCTAACTGTATCTGTCGATTTAGCGCACTGAACCTGAAACACTGTGAATATTATTGTTTAGGTCAAGGCTGTAGTGGGCAGTATTCATTTGAGTTTGAAAGATTAATGGGGATGCCTGGCTAACTCAGTCTGGTAGAGCATGCTACTCTTGCTATCGGGGTTGTAAGTTCGAACCCCACATTGGGCATAGATATTACTTAAAAATAAAACCTTTAAAAAGATAAAAGATAAATGAATTTAAAGACATGAAAAAATTAAAGAAATGTTAATTTAATAATAATGTAGATGGTCCTTGGATATGTCAGAAGTCATGAAGAGAGTGACTGAGTTTGGAAAACACTTTGCTGATCCAGCCACATCATTTTATGGTGAAGGCATAGGGAGGTGAAATGACTTGCCCAAGGCCCCAGAGTTAATTAGTGAAAAAACGAGGACCATACTCAAAGTCTCCAGGTTCCAGGTAATTTGTTCACGTCCGTAATGCCCCACTTTTAGACTCTGAGCATCATTAACCTGCTCGTATATGATTCATATTATGAATAAATTTTTATCTACCACTGACAAATGCATAAGATTCTAACTTTCATAATTGAAGTTTCAAAGACAGAAAAGCCCTCTGGTTCCCTCCAAGGAAAAAGCACTCTCAGGTATAATTAGAATTTGTGTTTATAATGTGCCTTTCATTAGGGAACCTGAATGAACTCTAGAAAATTGATCTGATGACTGCTATTATCTTGGTTTATACATTGGGAAACAACGACCCAGACAGGTTAAGTGAATTGTCCAGGGTCAGCCAGAATGTCAATCATTGAGAATGAGACAGAATTAAATCTCTAATCTCCCCTCCCCCCTTGCCTCTGTGGGCCTTGCCTTTCCCGTTCATCCCCTAGTCACTTGCCAGGTTTTGAATTAGAGGGAGCTCCATTAAATGGGATTCTAGTCTAAGACTCTATTTCATACCTTTGCACAGTGCGTATGATAAGTGTCCAATCTTAGGGTTTCTTATTTTAATAGCCTTTCTTGTTTTTATTAATTGAGTGTATTCCTGGGCTTAAATCTGTCATTCGTTATTCTCTTTGCTTGTTGAAAAATGATTTTTTGTCCTACTAAAGTCCTTTGTCCTGCCTGTTCATACGTAGGTGGGGAGATAGCTACCACTATGCGTCAGATAGGACACACACTGAGATGTTTACATTCTACTCGTTCAGAATTCCTAACTCAACCACTTGACTAGCTACTGGCCAAAAGAAATCAGTAAATAAATTCATTGTTTGATTCGTTTATTTCCTACTTTTGCACAGTGGGTCATACAGTATGTGTGGCCTTCGGTTGACCACAGGAGGTCAGCTCCTATTGATCTGATGTCCTTCAAATGCCCTCTAGTGGTTGAAGGCCTACATGGGCTGTTCCATTTTCCCTTGTGTGAAACACCAAGGTCTCTGAATAAATAGAAGAGCTCCCCTTTGAAAACTTGCATCTAAAGCATCCCATGTGCATATTAAATAACTTAGCCTTCTCCTTTGCTCCTTTGGCCAATTAAGCAATCTCCTCAATAGCAGATTCAGGGCATAGTATTCACTGCTCTGTAGCCTTCAGAATACCCACTTCAGAGCACCCGCCCTATGCCACATGCTGTTATGAGTCCATTGTGCATATGCAGTCTCCAGATTAGGTTCTTAGGGTTGCATAACAAAGTGCCACAAACTGAATAACTTAAAAACAACAGCAATTTCTTCTCTTACAGTTCTGGAGCTTAGAAGTCTAAAATCAAGGTGTTGGCAGGGCCATGCTCTCTCTGAAGGCTGTAGGGGACGATCCTCCCTTGCCTCTTCCAGCTTCTCTTGGCCCCAAGCATTTCTTGACTCCTGGAGTGTAATGCCGGTCTCTGCCTCTGTCTTCCCATAGCTGTCTTCCCTCCGTGTCTTTGTCTTCACATGGTGTTTTCCTCTGTGTGTGTGTCTGTGTCCCAATGTCCCTCTTCTCATAAGGACACCAGATGTATTGGATTAAGGCCCACTCTAATGACCTCCTCTTAACTGATTACATCTACGCCGACACTGTTTCTAAATAAGGTCACATTCACAGGTACTAGGGATTAGGATTTCAGTACATCTTTTGGGGGTATACAATTCAGCTCGTAACAGTCCTTTCACAGAGGAACTATTGTCAGATGGAACCTTCGAGGTATGAACAGTTTTCACCCAATGGGCCAAGGTAAAACAGCTGACAAATGGTAGTGTAGTTCTGTCCTATCCAAAGGCCCGCCCTGCTTCAGTGCAGGAAGGTAACTGTGCTGACAGAGGCCTGGTGAGTAGGGGTGCTGTTCTGACATCTAATGGGGAGCCTATAAAGGAAATCACAAGGTCTAGAAAGAACACCCAGTGATACAGAATGATGAACAAAATTCTAAGTGCTAGCATCCTTTGAGGCCTTACCATGCTCCAGGCAGTGTGCTCAGCCCTTCCTGCGTTTGACGTCCTTTACCTTCCACAGTGACACTGACAGAGGTGCTCTCTACCCATCTTACACACAAGGGAACTGAGGCAGAGGGGTTATGTAAACTGCCGCAGGTCACATGACTGAGTCAGAGGGCCGGGATTCACCCCCAGGAAGTCTGCTACCAGTGTCTAGGTATCATAATGCCTGGGTTGGAGTTTCCTGACATTCTCTTTTTCCAGCCCTCCAAAATCATTGTTTCATATGTATTGATTTTTTGTCTCCTGTTTTAAAAAGGAAGCTTAAAATACAACCTTTTGGAGAGCAGCACTGAAACCATTCTGCTATGTACCCTTCACAATATCAGGTGCTATGCTGGTCGTATCATGGCTTCCAGAAGGAACTGAGCTCTGGGGTGCAACCTGGTCCATCCCATCCATGCCGTTAAAATAAATTAGGCCGAACGCTGGAGTCTCCCTGAGCGTCCTGGAAAAAGACCCCTTCCCACATCCTAGTCCAGCCAAGTAACGTTCTGTAGTCCTTAGAAATAAGTGCAAGTCAAACACCAGTGCCCCTTTAAGATTTGGTCAAACGACACGCCCAAACAAATCTTCTATGAGGACGTGCCTTCTCTCTAGTGAAATCCTCTACAGAAATGCGTGGCTGCTCTGCTCCAAGGTGTGTGTCTTGAGTGCAGGGATCAGCCCTCACTTAATGCCATCACTTGCACAGAGCTGTGAATCCTAGATCCATCATTACAGCGAACTCTTAGGAGGAACCTGAGACTCATTCGATCAAGTGCCAAAAGAGGTGAGGTGCTGCAGACTTATCCCTGCCTCTCCCCTGCAAAAATTCTAAATAATCTAAAAAGAAATTCTTCCAGTTCCATTTTGGAGGTCTCAGAAACCATGCTGCTCGAGTCTTCCACTGGGCTGCCTCGGGCCTTGGAAAACAGCCAGCTTCTCTCTCGGCTGGAGTGTGTACGCGACTTCAACCCTGGGTGCCGTGGAAGAAGAGAGTGCCCTGCTCAGTGCTATATGTGGATGTGTAAATTACAGCAGATGATGCACTTAGCAATTATGTTCTTTGCATACATAAGCAGGAACAACAGCTCCCAAACTGCCAATATCCTTCTCAATTCTCACAGAATGACTATGTGTCACACGGTCACGCAGCAGGGGGCCTGGAAATGAGATGAAGGAATGGCACAGTATGAAGTTTCAATTTTGGAGAAACACCCCTCCTGCGGTAGCGAACAAGCAAACAAGAAAAGCCTCAGAAGGCACGACAGCCTGACTGCACGCCCCAACCCTCCTGAGGGTAGAGACGGGACACGGAGGAGACCGGAGGAAGGAGAACTGGGGCTGGTGACTTAGATGCTCCTGCGTCCGGTGCAGCCCTGTGACTACCTGGAGGACCCGGGCACTGTGGTCAGAGGCTTTCATGAAGCGGCTGAAGCTATGCCCCTCATTTTACTTGGCTGGAAGGGACAGGCAGGTAGCGTAGAGGACGCAAGCGGGTCTGATAGGAGCTCCCGGGAACACCACAGAGTGTGTGCGCCCCACCGAAAGGGGGTGCGTGCACCCCACCGAAAGGAGAGCTCTGCTGCAACTTATGCAACCATTGCTAAGCAGGAAGAGCTAACGCTTCGAATTCTTCAGGAAAAGCTGAAAATCTTTGGGTGGGGAGAGGTTAGTGTGGGTGTGAGACCTTTCTCAATCGTGTAACTATTGGCAGCCAAGTTAAATTTAGCAAATATAACAAATGCAGTTTAACAGATGAAATTATTTTAGAACGTTGTCAAGATTTGTATCAGTTATTTATGCTGAGTAACAAACAACCTCAAAACTAGTGGCTTATAGCAGCCTTTTTACTCTCCTTGTGACTTACTTGTTCGGGAATTTGAGAAGGCGCCACCGAGCGGTTTACTTCTGATCTGCGTGGCACCTGCTGAGGCATCTGGGGCTGGTGGATCCACTTCCAAACTAATAAATTCTTCCCCACGTATCTAGCACCTCTGCTTCCCTGCTCCTTGCTTCTCTCTGTCTCTCTCTGTGTCTCTCTCTGCATGGTCTGTCACCCTCCAGGGCCTCCACATGTGCTTGGCCTTCTCACAGCGCAGCAGTCTCAAGAAACTGCACGTGTATATGGCAACCAGCTTCCGAGAGCCGGAAGATAGAAGCTTCCAGGCCAGTTAAGAATCACACTCGGAACTTTGACAGCGTCCCTCTCATCCTGTCCCGTTTTTCAAAGCAGTCACGGTGCTTACCTGATCTCATGGAAGCAGAGGCAGAGAAATGGACTCCATCTCTTGATGGGAAGTGGCAAGTTCACGCCACATGAGAGCATGTGGGATAAGAAATGCTGTTTTATGCATCTTTGGAAACTGCATTCTGCCTCAAGGTCGAACAAAACTCCTGTGACGTGAATATGGTCTGAAGCCCACCTGTTTGCACACTTTCAGATCCAGAGTGCCTACTGAGGCAGCGTGAGCATGTGTCCTGAAACCAGACTGCCTGGGTTCAGATCCTAGGCCTGTCACTTACTTACTGTCTCAGGCGTCTTGGGCAACTGACTTCACTTCTCGGGGTACTAGCTTCTTCTGCTATCACGATAGTATTGTGCCTATCTCATGAAGATTTTGTTAAGCTAAGGGACTTAATACTTGTCACATGATTAGAACAGAGCTGTACACAAAACACATGCTCAGTAAGCCACAGTGTATCTGTTTGCTAGGGCTGCGTTAACAAAGTGTGGCGAGCCAGGTGCCTCAAAAGAGAGAAATATATTCTCTCACAGTTCTGGAGGCCAGGAGGCTGAGATCGAAACGCTCTCAGGGATGGTTCCTTCTGAGGGCCTGACGGAAGCATCTGTTCCAGTCTCCTCCCCTTGGCTTATAGTTGGCTGGCTTTCCCCTGTGTCCCTTCCCACCATCCTCCCTCTGTGTGACTGTGTCTGTGTCAAGATTTCCCCTTTTTATGAAAACGTCAGTCATATTGGATTAGGGCTGCCCTAATTACTTTAACTTGGTTTCCTCTGTAAAGACAGCATCTCCAAATAAGGTCACACTCTGAGGTGCTGGAGGTTAGGGCTCTAACATACCTTTTTTTTTTTTTTTGGTGCAAAATGGTGGCTAACATATCTTTTTTTGAGGACTGCAACTCAACCCATAACAGACAGGATTGCTGAGATTCATTAATGCAATAGTTATTTCTGGCATGGCTCTGTCAGATATACAGAGCACGATCGTGTGCACTGAAGAGATGTAAAATATATAATTGATATACATTCAATATTTATATTTATCTATATCTTTTGTTCTCATGGAGACTGGAGATACAACACATAGGAAACATGTAGTAGTATTATGAGGGTATAATGACCAAATGCCACGTTAAATGACAGAGGAAGTATGCTGGTGAAATTTGGAGGAGAGAGAGATCCTGTATGTTGTGAGCCCCGGATGAGATCACACGGCACAAGTAGGCTTAAGCAGATTGCTTCTGATAACTGCTCTTCTTGACCACACCGGACCGTTTGACCATCTGGCTCTATCATGAGCATCCCTGAACTTTCCCAGAATGCACACTCAGCTCTGGAACCACTCCCAGAGCCTTCTCAAAACCTGCAGTGACTAAACCCACGGTCTGACCCAGACACCGCCTCCTAAACCACAGATAAGCATTAATGGCTAATCACACATCCCCACATGTGGGCCTCGACCCTGTTCTGCCAAGTTCCAGACACTCGTGAACAGTCTTAGAAAGGGGATTACTCAGGGGCGCCTGGGTGGCTCAGTCGGTTACGCGTCTGACTCTCGATTTCAGCTTGGGTCGTCATCTTGTCGCTGTGGCATCAGGCCCTGTGTCTGACTCATGCGCTGGGGAGTCTCTCTCTCTCTCCATTCCCCTGCCTCTCCCTCATCGTCTCCCCCTACTCTCTGCATGTGCATGTGCTCTCCCCTCCCCCCGAAAAAAAGAGGGGGTGGAGTACTTAGTCAAGACTGTGAAGATGTGGTGGAATTCTAAGTAGGACCTAAAGACTGCAGAATAATTCCTCAGAAACAGGGTAGAAAAGAGGGCCCCAGTTTGGGGGGCGGTTGGCAAGTGAGCTCTCAGAAGCAGGGTAGTACACACTCATGGGACATGGGAAAGTGAGTTGGGCTGACTCACAGGAAGGCTTTGTTTGGGAGCAGAGTAAGGGATAAGCTTAGAAGGGTCCACCTGGCTCCTAGAGGGCAAAATCTGATCTTAATCTCTTATGATGTCTCTTGCAGTAATTCTTGGCCTCAGTCTCCTCCCTTCTCTGCCTGCTCCCTATACACACCCCAACAGTGGCTACTACAGAGTTATCCTTTGGTTTGATCTGTCCTTAATGACAAGAACCATCTCCAAAGACTGAGCAGTGCAAAGCCGAGTGATACCATTTGAGAAGAACTACTCTAGGCATGACTCAAGACGTACGTGTGGGCGACAGGGAAGGGCCCAGAGGCAGTGTGTCGGGTTCTTCTGTTAGATGTTGTGATGTCTGTATGTCAGAATGCCAAGATTAGACTCCCTGCCTCAGTTGTAGCTGACACACTAGTATGATACAAAGCAAAAGGAAAATAAGCTGAGCACCCGAACGCTGCTTTTTTCCCCCTAGGGCCATGACTTGCCATTCATATGAGCACCTACAGTCAGTCTCTAAGGGACACCTTGCCCCTTAGTGCCTCTGAACACAAAATGAGAATATCACGGCAGAATGGTTATGAGCTTGCACCCCAAACCAGACTATCAAATTCTGGGTCCACTTCTTACCAGTGGTGGGACCTTGAATAGTTCCTTAACCCTCTGTGCCTGTGTTTGTACATCTGTAAAATGGGCATAATTATTGTATGTACCTGGTGAATTAGCAGATATAAATCCTTAAGGACAGTATAGAAGCATTTATAAAGCACTAGGTAAATATTAGCTCTCATTAATATTGGCTTCAGGAATGTGCAGATGACATACAGCTTGGGGCAAATCTCAAAATCCCAAGACTCTGAGAACTTTGTAGGGAGAGGGAGCCTTTGACCACGTAGGAAATGAGGACTAAGAATATGTTGTCATCAGCATCTTATTTCATTTCTTCAAAGGAATCCACTTTGGGGTGCCGCAAAGATGCAATGGTGTCTTCCTTGATTTCCAAGAAAGAACAGAATCTAGAATTTGTCCAGGGTGACAACCAAAATAAGGATCCTAATTTTAAGAACTTCAGATTCTGGGGGATAAATCAGTGTTCAGTGAGCTACTTTAGTCATCAGGTTTCCTTTTTACGTCCCTTTGCCTCCAAGCCCACCCCAGCCTCTTCCAAAAACAAAACAAAACAAGACAAACAAAACAAAAACAAACAAAAAAACAAAACCAAAAACCCAAACTCAACATATAGTAAACAGGCCCAAGAAATGCAGCTATGGAAACTTTCAGCACCTGATCATTACCTTCTTACCATTGCCTCTCCACTCTGAGTTAGATATAGCACATCTTTATAGATATAAAAAATTTACATTTCTCTGTATATATTCTATTTATATGTATAAGAGTATATAGCCACACATGTACACACACAGGTACTTTGTTGGGTGTGTTTCTTAACACCTCTATTATTTGTCCAGACTGTGCCTCTTGCCTTCCCAAATGGTGTTTTTAAAAACTATAATCCTGCAGAGAATTTAACGTAGTCTAGAATTACTGCTAACCTAGATCTTAAATCAAGCCCTAGAAAGATGTTGAGCTAGGGGGCACCTGAGTGGCACAGTTGGTTAAGTGTCTAACTCTTGGTTTCTGCTCAGATCCTGATCTCAGTGTCATGGGATTGAGCCCTGTGTCGGGCTCTGCACTCAGCACGGAGTCTGCTTCAGATTCTCTCTCCCTCTCTGCCCCTCCTGCTCATGCTCGCTCTCTCAAATAAATAAATCCAGGGATGGCTGGGTGGCTCAGTGGGTTAAGTGTCTGCCTTCGGCTCAGGTTGTGATCCCAGGGTCCTGGGATTGAGCCCCATGTCATGTTCCCTGCTCAGCAAGGAGCCTGCTTCTCTCTCTCCCTCTCCCTCTGCCCTCCCCCCCCCCCCAGCTTGTGCTTGCTCTCTTGAGCGCCTGTCTCTCTCTCGAATAAATGAATAAAATCTTTGAAACAAAAAATCTTTAAAAAAATAAAAAATAAAAACAAATCTTTAAAAAAAAAAAAGGTTGAGATAATATACACCGTGTTCAAGAGAACACAAACAAATAGAAACCCACCAATAAAGCTTTATTTTTCAAATCCTGAGAATGGGTGTTGGGGGATGTTACAAGGAACTCAGGCCTACCCAGGGCAGCACAGGCCAAAGGAATTACAGGCTTTGAGGAAAAGGGCACAGTTTTAGCCTCCCATTCCATGGGTTTGGCCTTCAGCATCCTATTTCTATTCACTGCAGGCTTAAGAAAAAGATCTTGGCCTAAATTGCATGTGAAAATGATTTTGTAGGTCTCAGTCTGGCTCTCATGGCTGAGTGTAGCCCTGCCTAATTTGACACGATTTGGCCTGATTGACAGTGAGAAGCAGACCACAGGATATCGCAGGTCAAGACAGTAAAGGGCAAGGCCCAAGGACCCTGGAGCAGGCTGGGCAGCAGCCCGACTGAGTTCTCCCCACAGCTGAGAGAGTCCAGCAAGCTCGTCTGAGATGCTTAGGTTGTCCACAGAGCGCCAAGGGAAAAGTACACTCCAGCAAATCAAAGTGAGGTCTTTCAACTTGACCAAACTCGAGCAGGGGAAGAATCCCCCAGGGAGGAAAAGCCCACAGAGAGACGGACCTTCACCTGCTGTCTGTTCGCAGGCAGGAAACCATGAGCATTCTGACAGCCCCAAAGATCCTTTCATCGCCAGCCCATCTCCATTCTGATTGGAGCCATCTGTGCAGCCCATCCCTACTTTCTCTAACCCTGTCATTCACCTCCAAAAGCCTAATGATTTTTAGGGTAGATTGAATTTGTTGGCAGGCATTCTTGACTCTGAGCTTCCCAGAGTCATTATCATTTGACAGATACTGAATGCCCAATTAGCAGATGCCGTTGGGTACCTGTCCCCTCAATTCGGTCATGCATCACCTTTCTCCACTATGACCATGTGCTCTGGGATGGGACTGTGTCTTTGGCTCAAGAGTAAATATTGACTGGTCTGAACCACCCGTGCGATTACCATTCTCTCGGCCAGCTGTTTGTTTGGGGGAGGACCTGGGACTCCGCCCTGAGCAGTGGGATGTGAGAGGAAGTCTTCTGGGAATAACTGGAAGGGGTTCCAGACACACGGGAGGGGTGTCTCTTGTTCTTCTGTTGGATGTTGTCATTTGTGTCACTGGAGATTCACGTAAGTCTGTTCCCGCCTCATTTGTGACTGAGACACCAGTAGGATAAAGAGAGCATATGCACTGAAGGTGACCTAAAGACCCCTAATGCTGCAGCGTTTCCAAACGTCCTTCTGGAAAACAGCTCTGTAACTCTTGGGGTAAGAATGTGAAGGAAAAGGATTTTGAAGGGTTTTTTTTTGAGACAGTATTTTTTTTAGAGAAAGTTACCATGCTGTGGTTTCTGGTCCCTCCAGGGGAGATTGGGTAGAGTATCAGCTGCTTCACCTTATGCTAGAGAGGCTCTGCTTCCTTCACCATCCCTGCATTTGGGAGAAGCCATGGAGTCAGGTTGGCCTCGTGCCTCTAGAGGGCATGAGAAGGGCTAACAGCCAGGAGCGAGCCGGCCCTTAGAGACTGGCCTGCACTTGCACCGTTGGTCACAGCGGAAGATAGATCATTGCCAAGTACTAGCTGCGGGCCGTCCAGAGGAGAGGCAGTAAGTAGCACATCACCACAGCACCTCCTTTACGGGTCATGGGACCCCAGCAGCAACACCCTGGCAGTGAACCTTAGTCTTCTGGGGGCTGAGGAAGGGTTTGTGGCCATTCGTAAAAGAGATGCAACCACCAAGAAAATTACAGAATGGCCCCATTGAGGGGGGTGTCCTATGAACCCATAAAAGTGTTTCAGGGAAGTCAGTGTTAGACAACAAAAATAAGTTAAAAAAATAGATATATAACCAAGCAGATAAATAGATGTAAGACCTTTCCTATGCCCCTAGTACTCCTCTGTACCCTACTCCCCTGGTCAGCAAGTAGCGAAGGTGGGAGGCACAGGGCTTTTCCAGCACTGTTCCAAGAGACGGGCGGTGGGAGCAGCGTACCAGAGAAGCAGGCAAATAGGGGGTGCCTTGTGTATGGATAATTTTAGAACAGTAATAACACTGGCTGATTGACAGTTCTCGACAATGCCAGTGATAAAATACACTTTGCATGGGGCAGACCACTGCCACCACATTACTGCCCCCAAGTACCCCACTTCCCTTATTCATGGGACTCTTATGTGGGACAACAAAGTTTCCCTCATTGTTTAAGCCATTTGGGGTTGTTTCTTTCTGTTATTTGTGGTAGAAGATACTGAACTAGACATAGGACAAAGTAAGTTGCTTGCCATCAGGAAGTGTAAATTTTAATTAAGCCAGGTATGGAAAGAAGTGTTTTCTGGGATGAGTGTCTCAACGCAAGTACTGATGCCAGCCAACCATTTATTGTACAGACAGAAGAACATTTGGATCTGTTAACCCTACAAACAGAAGCTTGTTGGAGACGGGCAGGAACGATTCCTTCCCGTTTATAAGCACGTTGTCGTTGTTTTAGCTGGATGGCTCAGTGTAGGGAAATAAGAAGCAAATTCCCATCCCTGTGTGGGAGTAGGGCCGCCTTAAGGAGGCCAGCAAACAAGGCAAATGCAGGGGACAGCTTGTCCTTTACCACCCCACTGCTTTTTACTTTCTTCTTGTTCCTCTCCCAGTACCTCAGACCATTCCTGGTTACTGTCCAGGAAGGGCCCATCATTCTACGTGCTCTTATGGAGAATCTAGTAGGCTCCTGGCCCTGTGCTAATCACTGAGTCAGGTACCTCGATACGGTGGTTTCAGAGAAGCCCCTACAGAGGAAGAAACTGAGCTGCTAAATGGGACTCAAAGCAAGTTCAGTCCAACTTGAAAGTTCATGATCTTTCTGGTTGGCTCCTCAGTCTCTCAGAAGTATAGAAGCATAAGACTTGGTCCTTCTTTCAATGAGCTCACAGCCAGAAGCCTGTAAAATGTGGGAAAAAACGGAGGAAAGAAAGAAATGTATAAGTGATGGGTATTGCTTAGACATGCCAGGAGATAAACTGGTTGCCACACGGAGAATGTGAGCATAGACGATAACAGGGAAACACGTTTTGTCCCTGGGCATATGCTTCTGGATTTCAGCTCTTATGGCCTAAGTCATTATTAGAGCTTAATTTTAGCATAATAATAATACAGATATCATTGATTCCCTTACGAATCCTTTTTCAAAGGGTCATTTACAGTTAAGCCCTAGGAATGGAGAGCTCCCTTAGGTTCTAATTTTTTTTCTTCCAGTGATATTTTCCATTTGATAGGGATAAATTCTCATGAAGGAATTGGTAGGCAATGGGAAACATGAGCTACTTTCAATCTGGGGCCTTCCCTGGTGTCCCTCTATTTATTTCTAAGTGTAGCCCATTTATTCCTAAGGCTTTTTATCCTAAGAAAGCAGATGTGCTAGAGAATACAGAAAGCCAACTGGGTATTTATCCAAATAATACAGAAACACTAATTTGAAGGGATACCTGCACCCCAGTGTTTATAGCAGCATTATCAACAATAGCCAAATTATGGAAGCAGCCCAAGTGTCCATCGAGAGATGAATGGATAAAGAAGTTGTGTGTGTGTGTGTGTGTGTGTGTGTATTAGAATATTACTCAGCCATAAAAAAAGAATGAAATATTGGCACTTGCAGCAACATGGATGGACTGAGAGGCTATAATGCTAAATGAAATAAGTCAGTCAGAGAAAGACAAATACCAAAGTGTTTCACTCATGTGTGGAATTTAAGAAACAAAACAAATGAACAAATAAAAAAAAGAGAGAGACACCAAAGAACAGACTCTTAACTATAGAGAACAAACAGAGGGTTACTGGGGAGGTGGGTGGGAAGATGGGTAAAATAGAGGATTAAGAGTAAGTATAGTTACCTCAGTGAGCACTGGAATTGTTGAATCACTACATTGTACAACTGATACTAATCCAACACTGTATGTTAACTACACTGGAATTAATTTTTTAAAAATATTTACCTGTATTTTTATTCTGGTTGTTTTGTAATTTCACATCTTAACTTCTTAATTCTAGAATTAGATTTTAGGTATGTCATGATATAAACATCTAAATGTGTTTTAAATTTTTTTTAATTTTTTAATTTAAATTCAGTTAATTAACACAATCTATTATTTGTTTCAGGGGTACACGTCTGTGTTTTATCAGTCTTATGTAATACCCAGTGCTCATTACAACACATACCCTCTCCGATGTCCATCCCCCAGTTACCCTATCCCCCCACCTCCCTCCCCTCCAGCAACCCTCAGTTTGCTTCCTAAGATTAAGAGTCTCTTATAGTTTGTCTCCCTCTCTGGTTTTGTCTTGTTTCATTTTTTCCTCTCTTTCCCTATGATCTCCGCCTTGTTTCTCAAATTCCACATATCCATGAGATCATATGATAATTTTCCTTCTCTGATTCACTTAATCCGCTTAGCATGATACCCTCTAGTTCTATCCATACTATTGCAAATGGCAAGATTTCATTTTTTGATGGATGCATAATATTCCATTGTATATATATATATACACCACATACTCTTTATCCATTCATCTGTCGATGGACATCTGGGCTCTTTCCATAGTTTGGCTGTTGTGGACATTGCTGCCAAAAACATTGGGGTGCTGGTGCCCCTTTAGATCACTACATTTGTATCTTTGGGGTAAATACCCAGTAGTGCAGTTGTTGGGTTGTAGGGTAGCTCTATTTTCACCTTTCTTGGGGAACCTCCATACTGTTTTCCAGGGTAGCTGCACCAGCTTGCATTCCCACCAACAGTGTAAGAGGGTTCACCTTTCACCACATCCTTGCCAACATTTGTCATTTCCTTACTTGTTAATTTTAGCCATTCCAACTAGTGTGAGGTGGTATCTCATTGTGGTTTTGATTTGTATTTCCCTGATGCTGAGTGATGTTGAGCACTTTTTCATGTGTCTGTTGGCCATTTGGATATCTTATTTGCAGAAATGTCTGTTCATGTCTTCTGCCAAAACTCTTCACAGTGTAGTGGTAGAGGGAACATACCTCAATATCATAAAAGCCCACAGCGAATATCATTCTCAATGGGGAAAAACTGAGAGCTTTTCCCCTAAGGTCAGGAACACGGCGGTGATGTCCACTCTCACCACTGTTCACCATAGTACTGGAGGTCCTAGCCTCAGCAGTCAGACAGCAAAAAGAAATAAAAGGCATCAGAATTGACAAAGAAGTCAAACTCTTATCTTTGCAGATGACATGGTACTCTATATGGAAAACCCAAAAGACTCCACCCCAAAACTGCTAGAACTCATACAGGAATTCAGTAAAGTGGCAGGATATAAAATCAAGGCACAGAAAGCATTTGCATTTCTATACACCAACAATGAAACAGAAGAAAGAGAAATTAAGGAGTCAATCCCATTTACAATTGTACCCAGAACCGTAAGATACCTAGGAATAAGCCTAACCAAAGAGGCAAAGGATCCGTACTCAGAAAACTATAGAATACTCATGAAAGAAATTGAGGAAGACACAAAGAAATGGAAAAACATTTCATACTCATGGATTGGAAGAACAAATAATGTTAAAATGTCTGTGCTGCCTAGAGCAGTCTACACATTCAATGCAATCCCTATCAAAATACCATCAACTTTTTTCACAGAACTGGAAAAAATAATCCTAAAATTTGTGTGGAAACAGGAAAGATCCCAAATAGCCAAAGGAATGTTGAAAAAGAAAACCAAAGCTGGTGACATCACAAGTCCGGACTTCGAGCTCTATTACAAAGCTGTAATCATCAAGACAGTATGGTACTGGCACAAAAACAGACACATTGATCAATGGAACAGAATAGAGAACCCAGAAATGGACCCTTAACTCTATGGTCAACTAATCTCCAACAAAGCAGGAAAGAATATCCAATGGAAAAAAGTCTCTTCAGCAAATGGTGTTGGGAAAATTGGACAGCCACATGCAGAAGAATGAAACTGGATCATTTCCTTACATCGTACACAAAAATAAACTCAAAATGGATGAAAGACCTAAATGTGAGACAGGAATCCATCAAAATCCTTTAGGAGAACACAGGCAGCAACATTTTCGACCTCGGCCACAGCAACTTCTTGCCAGACACGTCTCCAAAGGCAAGGGAAACAAAGGCAAAAATGAACTATTTGGGACTTCATAAAGATGAAAAGCTTTTGCATAGCAAAGGAAACAGGCAACAAAACCAAAAGACAACTGACAGAATGGAAGAAGATATTTACAAATGACATATTGGATAAAGGGCTAGTATCCAAAATCTATAAAGAACTAATCAAGCTCAACACCCAAAGAACAAATAATCCAATCAAGAAATGGGGTAAAATTTTTCAAAAAAAAAATACAGTAAACCATTTACATATTTTTCTGGAGAGGGTAGATGGGTGAAATAGGAATGGTGTCTCTGTTTACATTTATTTTACGGCTACTTTTAGGCTGATTGTCAGAATATGAATCGCCCAGGATTCTTAGCTGGCCTTCTTTTCTTGTCTGAGAGCATTTGTATTAAGAGAACAACATGGTAGGGTTAGAAGTTCCCATCATTTCTTTGGCTGGCATATGTATATAAATAAAGATTTGATAGGAAGATAGAAGAGGCCATTTTCTATTACCCAAGCTCTTCTCTTGTTATTCTTTTTCTGTGTTTCCCTCATATATATGTTCTAGCGTTGTCTGTGCTTAGAACAATCTTTACCCATTCTACACAAAAGATGGATTCATATTGACCTGCATCATCCTTCACAGCATCAAAGAATCTCAGAGTTTGGAAGGATCATAGGAAATTCTACCAGCTTCCATATAAATACCTACATACCTTCTGTAGAGACCCCTAATATTTGCTTGAACACTTCCAGTGACTGAGGTAGCCTTTTGTGGGGAGGGGGAGAGGGCAAAATTATTCTAGTGATGAGACTCAGCAAAATGTATCCTTTTTTGTTTGCTTATGGGCATTAGCCTGGCCCTTTTTCAGCCCTCTCTTCCATGACTGAGCTTCATATACTTACAGATAAATATCCTGTCTTCTTCTAAGTCTTCTCTTCCCCAAGATAAACATCTTCTATTGAGAAAACCACTTTTTCCATCCTCCCTGATTCTGTTCTGGCCCTTAAAATAGTAATTTCCACCCTCCAGAAGTATTAACCAAGACTTTTTGACTTGTTCCCTGTCCCTTTCGTTTTTTTCCAAGAGCTGAGGAGAACCATGTCTGACTGGGGAGATTGATATGAGTCCAGAACACGTGAGGCCAGGCCTCTGATTGGCCATCTTTCTGGCAAACCTGCTAGGGATTTCACCCCTGCTCTTGCTTCCATATGGTACAAAGACCTAGATCAAAGCCTAGTGCTGCCTTCTAGAGGCATGGCTAGAGGATCTTCTCCATCCTTGTTCTCTGTGTTCAACGAGTCTGAGGCTGTCCACAGACGCTCCTTGACGTGGGCTGGGTCAGTGTCTATTCCATTAGCTCAGTCTTGCGAACGTAGCCCCTAAAGTCTAGTTGGTGCAGGTCCAAACCATACCCATGAATGCAGTTTTGCCAGCGGTAAAGATGATGGTCTGAGTTCCTCAGTGTTTCTCACTTGCTTCCAAATTTGAATGGAGAAGGGATGAGATTATCACCCAAAGAGGAAAGCCCCCCCAGCATATTAGCTTATACTGCATATGTCACAGCTTCTAGCCTTTAGAATGTACTCCAGTTTGTCCAAGTCCTATCAAAGTGGGATTCTCAGGACTGAACAAAATAACCAAGTGTGGACTGACCGCATAGAAAGTTCCCTGTGTTCCAGGCACAAAAACTTGATAACTAAATATGTGAGTCACAGAGTCTGAGTATTTTATGCACACATCCTATTTTACTTGAGTAGAGTCTCCCACAGAATATTGCTCCATTGGAAGCCCAGTGAGTCACCACCAACTTCCTCTCTGCCCCATCACTTTCAGATAGGCCCCCTTTCAGTCATAAAGCAAGGCATCAACAGGGCTTCAGGTTCCCTGCTATAGAGACATGCACACAGGAGAGCCGTGAATAGGATCACCCGCTAATGAAAACTACACAAGGGAACGAGCAGACCATGACACATTGCATCACCTCATGCTTTAGGGGCTGGGCCTAGAGTCCTTCAGATTCCAGATGGTTGGATGAAGGAGTTTCATTTAGTTTTCAAACCATGGAGAACTAGAGCTTTGAGGACGTTTTCTACCCTGTGGGTTATCAATCTCCTTGCTCTGTTCCTTGGGCTCACTGTACCAAGGGCATACATCTGGATTCAAGAGAGCTGCTCTTTTCTGTTACCCACTTGATTAAAATACATTCTGTGGGATCTCGCAGCCTTGGAATGGATTCCTTTAATAAGGCCAAAATAAAATGTGTGGGGCCAAAGGAAGGGAATGGCTGACTCCCTTAGATGAAGGAAAACACCTTGACTTCTAAAATGCCCAAGCTCTAGACGGAGAGTCCTCGAGGGAGTGGGTGTATTCTCATCGGGTTTTCCTGCTTCTGGGCCTCCCTGCTACCACCACAGTCAACACCAGAGCTATAGGTGCCCCCTTTTTCAAAGTTGTCCTACTTTGGCTTCCCCCAGAAGCAGAGCCTGGAGTAAGGACCTGGGTGTGTTCAGTTCGTTTGGGAGGTGACCCCCAAGAGCATGTGGGAGGGATTGGGAAGTGAGACAGGGAAGTGAGAAAAGCCAAGCAAGGGCATGTTAATGAGTGAGCTACTGCTGAGGACACCTTCGGCTCAGACCTACTAGATACCTTCCGGAAAACCGAACCACACCTCTGAGTTCACCCACCAGAGGCTGGGGAGGCTGGGAGATTCTTCCACTGACTCTCCTCCCCCATTGGTCCAAGCTATCCCTGGAAAATGTAAATCTTTCGGTCATCCACGTTTTACTTAGTGGAGCGACGGAGGCCCTCTCGATGTCAGAGAAAAGCCTCAGCAGAGAGGAAGGGAGGAGCAGGAAGCTGTGATGGGCCGCTGTCAGCATGCCAGGCCCCATCTGTTCTAGTAGCAGGTGTGCCGAGGTGGGCCTGGTGGATATGGGATGGAGCACCCATGGTGCATGTTGTACAACTCGAGGAGCCCGAGAGCCGGGGTGGCGGGGGGACCCTTGTCTTTCTTTCCATTAGCCCAAATGAAAAAAAAAAAAGAAGCTGTTATTTGAAAACCTAATCCTTTGAAATACTAAGATGGGATTAGAAAGAAAGGAAATAAAAACAGATAATAATGAAGAAACACATCAGATCAGGTCTCAAAATACAGGTTGCTGATCCCCAGTAACTGCACGCTGTCTTCAGGGATGGCCCAGCTTCATAGAGCCTTGCCAAGCTGTCTCCTTGCCTCAGCACCAGTGTCTGTCCCCCTTGGTCAAAACACCCTACCTCCTGCCACACAGGAATGGCCTGCCAGCTTCTTGTCATCTTCATTTTCAAGGTCAAAAGGACCACAGCAGCCTCCTTCCTTGGCTGGTTTTCTCGTCTGAGAGTAACTTGTGTGTATTTTCCCTACAATGGTTTATAACAGGGTGTTCAGGAGCACCTCCAGAGCTGGACCCCCCAGTTTGAATCCTGGCACTTGGCGTGTTGTATGACTTTGGCAAGTTGCTTCATTGCTTTATGCCTCAGTTTCTTCATCTGTCAAACAGAGATAACAAGAGTCCTATCCACAGCATTGTGAGGGTTTGATGAGTTAATATAGAGACAATGACTGGCACATAAAAACACGACATGAATGTTCAGTGTTATTATCATAAGACTAGAGTTTACACACAGGTAATTATCTCTCCTTTCAGCCTGGCATCATGAAGGGAGCTTCCGTTTCAGAGCCACTCTGTAACGCCACAACTACGCAGTAGCTGCCATCTGCAGTGAGAATCAGCACCTGCTCGGGAACAAGAAGGCCTTTCTAATGGCGAGACCATTGCTGAGGCTGGAGGGAGCTGCTAGCGTTCCATCTCCTTCTTTAACATACCTGAATTTAGCTAGGTCAAACAGAATCTTTTTTGGCCTTTGCTAATACTTTTAAATTGGAAGGTAGATACTTGCCAACTCAGGTCTAGAATAACTTGCCATAGGCAGAACTTTCTGTCTTTGAACATAGCTGTCTCCTCCGTGGCTCCAGGTGGCCCGAACCAGAGCCTTTCCTTGAAGCTTCTTGGAGAGAGTGCTGTGAGATCATTATCATACACTTTCCGATTAAACCACGTCACCTCTCCTGTTTTTATTCTGCCCATCCTGTGGAAGTTAGTGAGCCTCTGCATTAGAAAAAAGAGAAGTGCAATCAACTTCATCATTTGGGCTACTTGCTATAGCAAAAGTCTGCATGGAAAAGTTTCTAGGTGGCCGAAGAGCTTCATCTATTCCTGTGTCCCTTACTGTAGATGACTGAATATTCAATTTACCTACAGCTAACAAGCCACCCCACCTCTTCCTTTCTGTCTAGACTTCTATTTCTAGAAAATTACGAGAAGCATAAGGTTGCAAAAAATTTTTTCAGGTTCCTAATGAGAACCCAAGCCTGGGTCATTCTGTGTCAATGCCACCAATAGGGAGGGTACTGTAAGTCATACTAGGACACCTCACACTTGCATTGACCTGAGTCTGGCCGGCTCTGTCCTACCTCCTCTTAATTACAAAATGCAAATCACTCTACCTCCTGTGGTACAGAACAGCTTGACCTCTATCCCCCAACCCCGGTGGGTCATTACTGTCTGCTGGGCCGGCCACCGAATTGCCACATGGGCCCCTAGGACTTAATAAATCAGGGGTCACCTCTTAAGAGTCTTATATGCCCTAATTCAATGTACTGATCCTTGAGAGTTAAAAAATCATTTACCCCCAAATGATATTAGTGTTCTTTGCCTGTGTGTTCCAGGTTGTTCCCCTACTTTTCCAAAGTGGCGTTCTGTATTGTAATTGTCTGGTTACTTGTCCATTTCCCAAATAGACTGTAAGCAGCAGAAGCCCAGTAACACTAAGTGATTTTCTTGAGGCCACATAATCAGGAGAGAATCCCAATATAGAAATCAGGCTTCTCTGCTCATGGTCCATTGCTCTGTTCATTAGCAGCAGTACGTGGGCTCTGAAAAGGGTCTTTTCAGAAGGACCATTGAGACAGCAGCACACCAGAGCTCAGAAGACAGACATTCTGCTCTCAGCTCACTCACTCACCTCGCCGGGCCCCTAGTGTCTCTCATCTGAACGGCAAGAGCAGTTTCTTCAGAAGGTTGTGAAGGTCTCGCTCCCAATGTCTAGGATTCTACTTGACAGGATCACCATGCATTAGCAGTGCCGAGAGAGAGAGCACTTGTTTGATCAACATATGTATTCATTTAACCAATATTTATTCAGCATCCACTACGTGCCAGACCAGATGCCCGGCACGAAAGAGAACAAACAATGCAACGTCTACTGGTAGTTAGCATTTTGATCGCAGTGGGGTCGCTGGCCCACATCTCTCATTGATGATCTTGGGTGATCACAGAGTGATAGGCCTGTCATCAGCATACTGGTTTTTGGAAAAGTCTCTCATGGTTTTGTGCGGGTGTGTGGGTGTGCGCGTGCATGTGTGTGTATGTGCCAGGGATAGGTGGGAGGGAATGCGGGTGAAATCGCCACACTCAACATTGCCACGTCTCAAATTCCTGAAACAAACAAACAAAAAACCATTAAACAACAACAAGACAGATTGGGTGTGTCCGGCACAGATGTCCCCTTCCTGTTAACGTGCGGTTTCCCGATCAAGCCATTGTTGCTCCCTCCTGCCAAGATGCCAACAGGAGTGCCCAATTAGTGCCAATTTGTTTCTTGTAACACGGACACCTGTCACCAAAGAGCTTGACAAAAACAACCAACTCAGTCACTGCAGATCCGAACTGGGCTCAGACTAATCACCTCGAGGGAAATTGGAAGCCTTCAAATCCCATTGCAAATCCTCCAAGGGACCCCATCCCTCTGCCCGTGGACAAATTTATGGTGTATTTCTGACTGATGGCCAGGCACCAACTGGCAATTGATATTTTTTTTTTCTTTAAATGCAAGTTATCAGCCTTCCCTTCCAGTCAGCTGCAGGGTCCCCCCCGGCAGTTCAAGACTCACAGTGATAATGGATTATCTTTTCTTTTAATAGCAAACCACCCTCCACTGAGACGGAATGAAAGTTGCAGGAGAATGAGAACAGATTGCACCAAGAAGTCCTTTAACTCTCTTCAGGAGACACCTCTAGTTCAAGCATTTCACAAAAAAATAACCTTTAAAAACTAACCAGGTTTCCGCTGCGTGGTTGAGCCAGCCATGAGGGCTGTGCTGGTTACATCTGAATTAGCCCTGCTTGACAATCGCTTTCAAACTCTGTTCGACTTCACGCCAGCAGTCCTGCTCCCTGGGTGTGCAATCGTATGGGGCAGACGTCTTCGAAGGAGCTATCAGACCGAGATTAAGAACGCGTAATATACAATAAGCAAATGAGCAGGCGCGCCCTTTTCCCAAAATCAGCCAGGCAGGAAAATCAGCACGTCCTGCTCTTCAATAGAGGACCCATCTAGCTCGCTGCTTTATGGGGAGCAGAAACGTCTGGAATCTAAATCTGCCACAGGAGGGGTTTCTTTGCCTTCTCTCAATGCTGTGAGCTGAATGGCAGATTTCCTCACCTCCATTGTAAGGCACCTCTCATTATGAGAAACCAAACACAGATCCTGGCTCCTAACTGGAGTATTAATAATGAAAATGGATTATGTGCATCCTGTTTGCTAAGCAATTATCCCAAGGCAAGGATTGAGTCCAGATTTTTTGCCTCACTGCCTGAGTGGCAGAACATGAATAGAGAGACAGGTATTTGCATGCAGTGTCTCTGACCTGGAGAAAATGTCAGGAGCTTGGGAGACGACAGGGAGAGCTATAGACGCATATTCTTCTGAAACATGGCTGGGATTTTCAGTCTATTCTTGGAAAAGGCAAAGAAAGGGGGAAAGACGTTGGATTTGCTGTCACTGTTTAAAGATAGCCTCCTGAGTCGAGGTGAGACCATTTTACTTTGCCCACCATAAGTTTTTCATTAACTGCAAGGGACTCCCAGCTCCCACCTTCTCAAGATGAAATGAGTTTTATATCGTTGATGGCGAGTGGTGCTTTCCCTGGATCTTTTATAAAATCTAGATCTGATCTGCTTAACCTAGGCACTTTTTAATAAGAGTTGGCATTTCTCTGATGCCTTGGAGTGAAATTTTCTTCTTCCCCTCTTTCACTTGCTGTGCTCCTGCGAGGTGCCAGCTGACTTCCTCTTTCTGGTGCCCGTGGGCTATGTGGGGGCTTTACCTCCAGGCCAAAATGAATCTGTGCTCAGTGTCTGTGGCGCTTTGGGATCCTTGAGAGAAACCACTGCCAACAGCTGCGTCGCCTCCCATCTCCATCCTCTTGCTCCCTTCTGGGACACTTGTACATCAGGATGGAAGATTGAGACGCAGTAGTGAAAGTTCTTATGGACAAGCCTCATTATTCCCACAGGACCAGAGAGCGTTACCTTAGGAGACGGAGGGGAATAACAGGGGCAGGACATCCCTGTGGCAGTCACTCAGCCCCTAACAACAGTTTCACAATAAATTAAAATTGCCCGGAGAATGGATAAACATCTACAGTACATCCACACGGCGGAGTGCTACTCGGCACTCAAAAGGAATAAAGTGCTGATACACACAAAACCATGAGTGAATCTCTGATTCATTCTTCGACATGAGGGCAGTCCGACATAAAAGACAATGATTCCCATGAGTTGGAGACAGAGGGAGAGGTTCACTGAAGAGTTTGACCAACAGCCCTGGTTTGCTCGAGACTGGCCCAGTTTCAGTCTACAATGTCTCCATCCCTGGAAACACCTCGGTCCCAGGCACATTGGGACAGCTGGTCCCCCTGGAACTGGACAAAGGGACTCAAGGATAATTTTTAGGGGGATGGGACTGTGTTTTGCACATATCCCAGAACTGTACACTTAAAAGGTAAATTTTACTCTCTGTAAGTTATATCTTAGAAAAGACTGGAAAGAATTACCTAGTCTATCATCAGTCCCTCCATTAGACAGTGTGTTCTCTGCATGCAGGGTTTCTGTGTCCCATGTCATTGACCCCCAGCACCTAGCATTGCGCCTGGCATGGGATAATTTGCTAAAAGAATGCACTGTGCCCTTTTTTCCTCAGCTGTTACTTGTCGTATCACCACCAATAGATTGTTTAAACAACCTAGTGGTCTCTTAACATGGAATTTTCTCCACAGTAACTACAAAAAATTAAGGCTTTTTTCTATTTCTTTTAGGTTGTGTGTTGATAGCTATGGTCTTGAGATGAAACTATAATTAATCAGCACTTTCCAAATATCTTGAGCATAGCAAATTCCTGGAGTGCTTGTTTAAAAAGTATATATATATATATATATATATATATATATATATATATATATATATATATATATATATAAGTTCTGGAATCCTATCCAGGCCTGCCAGATCTGAATTTCCAGGGGAAGGGCCTGGGAATCTGTATATTTAACAGGTGTCTCCAAAGGTCCTTGAGATCCAGCATGGAAAGCAGAAAGACAGAAAACCTGGTCTTAGAAAACCTCAGCACCAGCCTTCAGGTATGGTCCTGTCCTGGCCACCATGTTTCCAATGTGATGATTCTACTAGAGGTTTTTCTCCTGGTGCATCATTCGTTCATTAATTCCATTTGAGAAATATTTATTGAGCACCTACTCTGCACTAGGGCTGTAGCTGTGAAAAGGCACACAAATAAATACACAAGATAAGCTCAGCCACTGTTGATGACGTGAAGGAAACGCAGCAGAGCACTGTGGTAGTGCCTGGACTGGGTACCACTTAAATACAACAGTCAGGAAGGATGTGGTCTTTGTGGATTTCTGGTTCTGACCTCGGGCAGGTTTCTCATGGCGAGCAGAGTTGGAAAGCTAGGA
This sequence comes from Ursus americanus, assembly GCF_024610735.1. Lineage (NCBI taxonomy): Eukaryota > Metazoa > Chordata > Mammalia > Carnivora > Ursidae > Ursus > Ursus americanus. The sequence continues at coordinate 8,622,954 of NC_142160.1, read as the reverse complement.
ACATATGTTCCAGTACCAGCATTGCCATCAACAGCTGCCACAGACCAGCCTCAGTTTCCTCATCTGTAAAACAAGTGGTTAGATCTAGACGTTCATCTCTAAGGTCTCTCCTAGGCCTGATATTCTGTGTTTCTGGAGTTTATTATTTTAATCAAATAAAACTAATCTGATACATATTTAATGATATACATAATTGTTATTGTGCTGCATGATAATTAGCTATCAATGGTAAGCAGTTCACATAAATGACTGTAATTAGTATTTCTTATACACAGCCAACCCAAGTTTTTGCTTTTTCTCTCTTCTCATTTTGTTATTCTGTAATTAGTGACCGGGTCCTCTGTCCTTCTATACCAGGTACCTTCTCTGTCATGCACCCACATAACAGCATTGACACTTTAAAATATCAGGGTTCAGTATATTATCCCCTGAGATAATTTGGTGTTCCTGCCACCACTGAGGGGCCTTTCAGCTAATACCTGCTCTTAGCTCTTTCAGCTTATGTCTTGAGTGCTGGAAGGACCAAAAGAAACCACAAAGAGTTTAGACCGTTCATGTGCTGTCTCTCCTCTTGGTTTTCTAGAAGATTCCAATTTTCAGACTGTACATGAAGGTAGACCCAGTGTCTTTGGCGTTTGAGACTCTGGCAGCAGAAAGATAAGTGAATTATTTTGGTTAGGCTTTGACAACAAAAGATCACAGACTAGGTGGCTTAAACAACGGAATTTTTTTTATAATAATATTTTTTTATCATATTATGTTAGTCACCATGCAGGACATCCCTGGTTTTTGATGTAAAGTTCCATGATTCATTAGTTGCGTATAACACCCAGTGCACCATGCGATACGTGCCCTCCTTACTACCCATCACCAGCCTATCCCATTCCCCCACCCCCCTCCCCTCTGAAGCCCTCAGTTTGTTTCTCAGAGTCCATAGTCTCTCATGCTTCATTCCCCCTTCTGATTACCCCCCCTTTCTTTATCCCTTTCTTCTCCTACCAATCTTCCTAGTTCTTGTGTTCCATAGATGAGAGAAACCATATGATAATTGTCTTTCTCTGCTTGACTTATTTCACTTAGCATTATATCCTCCAGTGCCGTCCATGTTGCAGCAAATGTTGAGAAATCGTTCTTTTTGATAGCTGAGTAATATTCCACTGTATATATGGACCACATCTTTTTAATCCAGTCATCTGTTGAAGGGCATCTCGGCTCCTTCCACTATTTAGCTATTGTGGACAATGCTGCTATGAACATTGGGCTGCATATGGCCCTTCTCTTCACTACATCTGTATCTTTGGGGTAAACACCCAGTAGTGCAATGGCTGGATCATAGGGTAGCTCAGTTTTTAACTTTTAACTTTTTAAGGGACCTCCACACATGAAAAAATGTTCAAAATCATTAGCCATCAGGGAAATTCAAATCAAAACCACACTGAGATACCACCTTACGCCAGTTAGAATGGCAAAAATTGGCAAGGCAAGAAACAACAATTGTTGGAGAGGATGTGGAGAAAGGGGATCCCTCCTACATTGCTGGTGGGAATGTAAGTTGGTACAGCCACTCTGGTAAACAACAGAATTTTATTTTCTACCGTTCTGGAGGCTAGAAGTCCAAGATCAAAGTGTCAGCAAGTTTGGTTTCTTCAGAAGCCTCTCCCGTTGGTTTGCATATCGCCGCCATCTTTCTGGGTCCTCACATGGTCTTTCCTCCATGCGTGCATGTTTCTGGTGTCTTTTCCTGTGTCCAAATCTCAGACTGATTTAAAGCCTACTCTAGAAACCTCACTTTCACTTAATCATCACTTTAGAGACCTTATCACCAAACACTTACATTCTGAGGTACTTTAGGTTAGGACATCAGCATATGAATTTTGAGGGGAACACAATTCAGCCATAACAGGAGGTAAACTGTGAGGACGAGCACACTCTCTTACAAATATACAAAAACCAGAAAGGCAGTCTTTCCTCCAGGTCTAACAATTCCCAGACCTTCTCTTCTGAGACTCCTCAATAAAGTAGTCCTTGCTACCTGCTAATGACCAGAGCCTCAGGCACCATCAACAAAATTTCCCTTTCTAACAGGAACAAAAGTCTTAAAAGATGTGAATATCTGAGAAAGCAAGCCTTGTGGGTGAGGAAGACTTCCTGGCAACTCCTCACAGTCCATCCCTCTTTTGATAAGGAGAGGGCAGGAAGCTGAGGGTGAACCCGGCCAGCTCTGCAGACCTGGTGGATATTCTCTGCCCGCCCACTCGTGGCCAGGCGGATGGGTTCGTGGTCAGCTAAGTGAGCCCTGCATGCAGCAGGCCTCTGCGGGCACACGGACTCATGCTCCCTGCTGCACTCTGTGCATTGCATCGGGGCCCCGTGCCTCCCCAGAGGCAGACTAATTGTGAGATTTGAAAACAGAAACTCCAGGGTGAGAGGGGTTTGCTCGCAAGAATTTGAAGCAAAGCAGCAATGGAAGAAAGCCCCCAAATCCCCCAGGACCATTTTCAAAGGGCCAAGAGCAGCAACCTCTGCTCTTAACAGGCCAGATGGATTTCCCTTATTCTGCCTCACCCTATGCACAGTGTGATAGGCGTGAGAGCACTTTGTCATGAGCAAAAATAGACATGTAAGCCAAGAAAGGTAGATCCAGGGACAGAATTGGAAAAATGGAAATATGCAAGGCTGGAAAAGGATTTTACTTTAATTTGGTTTTTGAATAGTATAGGCTTTCTTCTCTTCCTCTTCTTCTTCTTCTTCTTTTTTTTTTTTAAATCCCTGATCTGAAAACAGGAGGCCTGAGTTTCAATCTTCCCGCTCTGTTGGTGTCAATGAACTAGTCACAGAAACCTTTCTGGGCATGGCATCTAAAACCGTGGCTTGAAGAAATTATAGGAAACACTGTCTCTGAGATCCTGCTCAGACATTTTCTTCTGCTAATGTTGACAATATAAGAACTGATCCAAATAATTAGTGGGGCAAAATTTAGTTACTGTTAGACTTTTTTGGTTTGACGTGTCATCTAACTCATGTGCACTGAAGTCCCCTATTCTGTTTCCGATGAAACCCATGATTACTCATCTATAAAATGGGGATAATATCTGTCTCGCTAGGCTTTCTGATGATTAACTAAAGGATGTAAATGAGACTATGGCTGTTGCCCAGCAGATGCTGAATAAGTGTTAGTTCTTTTCTTATTAACTCTGGTAACCCCCTTGGTGCCTGGCTCGGTCGTTGTGCAGTAAATACTTGACAGGCTGCGAACATAGCGTGGAGGCAGCCCTCTGGTAAGAACCTAAAGCAAATACAGACCAAAAGGACTAAGGCCACCGAAGAAGGGGGCGATCGAGTTGCCGACCCTCTCACTCCCTGGAACACAGTGCCCAGTGTCTAAACACACATCCTCAGATTTGGCAGGAACTTAAATCTCCAGCTGCGGTATTTCAGTGTATTCTTGGCAGGGACTGGTGAACTGCAATGGGCCAGGATGGCCTAAGAAGGGCCAAGACCTAGAAAGGACAGTCCAGGTGATTATGAGTAATTTGGAGAGTCCAGCTGTGTTCAAGGGGCAGGCAGGAGAGTGTGATCAGCAACAGCATGATCGGTATTGAGTCCAGGAAGACTTTACACGTTACTTTATTTATTGTCACAACTCCTCAAGGTGGCATGGATAGTCCCACTTTGCTGATAAAGGAATTGTTGCTGTAAGAGGTGAAGAATCATGTCCAGGGTCACAGCTGGTGAATGGTAGGTCCTGGATTTGAATGCAAGACTCCTTTTTCTCCAAAGCCCTTGCAGGCTACGCTTCAGGGATGGGTAATTCGGGAGCAGCTCTTTAGAACTAAACACTTGCATTAGGGATATTGGTCAGGTGGTACCTGGTGACCAGGGCACTAGTGTAGGGTCAAGACAAAACTCCAGGGTTGTATGGGGGCCAGGCAAAAACAAGGAAGGTCCCCTGGTGGATTACTAAGAGGGGATCTCAGACCTTAAGGGAAGGGTAGAGTTCCGGAGTTCAGAATAGGGCATAGGACGAATCTCAGGACAAGCCAGAAAACTTACTGTGAGAATTAAGATAAAAGGTCTGAGGGAAATAAGCAGCCAGAATGACTTCATGCTCTAACATACTGAGCAGAAGCCCCTTATATTCTGACTCCTAGAACCTAGCATGGAGCTAACTATACAAAAGGATGGGAGAAGCAAAAGGGGAAAAAGAGCCCCTATCAGGAAGAGAGAAATGTTCTGGAAGAATCCAGTTCTGGTTCATTGAATGTTGTGGTAATCAGACCAGACGTATCTCCCAAAGGATTTGAGAGATGAGCTTTTGGGCCATCCACTGTCATCAGTTTTATCCACAAGGCCCAGAAAGTTTGTGTATGTCGCTGATAAACCCAGGAAATAAGGATTGTCTCATTCTTTATATGAGAGAGGCCTTTCTAGAGAGCCTCACAGAACCCGCTGCTTCCTGGTACAAAGCATGACTTAAACTGAGCCTTCTTAAAGCCCATCTCCACCTAGTGTCCTATAAAAAATAAAAACTGACATCCAAATAAGCATTGAAAAATAATTTAAATATTTACTGAAATCTCTCAGCAGCGCCAGAGAAGCATATTACATTTTATGACACAGAAAGATCCTAATAATTCTCTTTACCTTTCTCCCCTAAGTCCCATTCATTACTATTGCTGCTTACTCCTCCAAAATATTTCTTCTCTCTTCCTCCCCAAAATCTAAAAAAATCCCCACCATGACAGAAGGCAGAAGGAGGAAAGCTATAAATAATATGCACCATTTTCTATTTTGTCCCATCTTAGACTCTCTGGGTGAATTGTGAACAGAGAGCAAACCAGCACTGGGAGCACCATTGGCTGTTGTTGGTCATGGGGCTTTGCTCCCTGTACCGTCTGCTTTCCGAGTGTCTCCCTGCCATTGCCACCAAATAGATACACGCAGTCATTCTATCAGCTGACCACCTAGTAAAGTGTTGATCGTACACAGTGCATAGTGAAGCAAGAGACGTGTAAGACACCAACCCTGCTCTCAGGGAACCTAGAATTAAATAAAGATGATAGGACACACACCCAAATTACTGCAATAAAATGTATTACGTGATTGGTCCAGAAGATGCGGATTAAGATTCAAGCTGCCCTGGAGAATAAACTGAAACAAATCCCACAGTAAACTTACTGCCTACTCCTTGCATCCATAAGACTCACATGAAATCCTCTTGGTTCTTCTCATATATTACAAATCTATTTCTCCAGCGATGTTACCTTAAAGGAACAGGAAATTAGATCAAAATGGACATAAGTCCATACTGGAAGGAGAAGAATACACTAAAAGAGAAAAATGAATGTTTGTAAAAGAAATAACAATCTGACCAATAGCCTTGTAAGAATAACCAGAAACCCTCAAGAATTTTTTGTTATCAGTAGATCTCGCTGACCTAACCTCTACAGTGACTATCATCAAGATAATTTCTAAGAAACAATCTGATCATCACTTTTGAAACTCCCTCTTGTACCCTGATTATGTCCAAATGCCATAATATGACGCACAAGTTCATCTTTGAGTAGACTCCCTCCTATGTCTCTAGCCACATATCATACCCCTCATCATGGCCTGCATATTCTCTGCTTCAATCCTCCTTAATCATTTGCAGTAATGGGGAACCCGTGAGCTTACTCCATTCGTGTCCTTACCACCTTGCACTTTGATTGCCTCTTCCCAAGTAATTCACCTCCCAGACGATAAGCCCTGCGCAGGCATGGGCTAGGCCTATCAGAGTCTCCATTGTACCCCTCAGAGCCTATCTGATTAAAATAGGCTTAAATGAATATCTAAAACTTAAGGGAATCACTACCTATCTTTAGTTGGGTTCCCTGGAAATGCATTCTGAGATTGGGAGATTTTGAGGCAGGAGTTTTACCAGGGAGTAATTGAAGTAGGACTACACAGAAGAAGAAGTTCAACTGTGATGTGGTTCCTATAAGCTCTGAAGGTGAGACAGCCTTCAGAGTTGTCCCTTATAGAAGCACAAGGGCCAGGTCTTTGTACCCTGGATCGACCAGTCAGCAGATGCTAGCTGCCTCCAAGGAGGAGTTATCAGCTTGGGTGATTCATCTCCCTTTGGACAGAAGCTCTATCTGGAAAAGAATTCAGCTGTGAGTCCTCAGCATCAAACCGTCGGAGCAGCTGGAGGAATGATGGACTTGGTCTTGAAAGAGAATTTGTACAATACACTATGGTGTCTGCTACATTTCCCTTTGACCAAATGCACAAGGCTTGTATGTGTGCCTCAATTCGCTAAACTCTAAAAGTGTCCCTCTGCCTTGAAATCCATCTAATAACAACCTTCACAGCTCAACTACTGGTGGAATTAGCAGCAGTACTACCGCCCTCACATTCACCTGTCCATTCAGGATTTGTAGAGCACCTACTATGTGTTGGACATTATTCTAAGTATGGGGAATTTAGCAGTGCATAAAATAGACCAAAGGTTCTGTATTCTTTGAACTTTCATTCCTGAAGAAAGCCAAACAATTAGAAAAGTAAAAAACGGATCGGAGGGTGATAAACCCTATGAAAGAAAATAAAGCAGAGATGAAAAATAGGGAGTGCTAAGATTTGGGGTGGGGAGGTTGTGGTTGTAATAATAAATAGAGTAGCCAAGGCAGGCCTCCCTAAGAAGGTAATACCTGAGCAAAGCCATTTAGATATTTGGGGAAGAGCTTTCTAGGCAGAATAACATGTGCAAGGGCCCTGGGGTGGGAGCAAACCTAGATGTTGGAAAATAACCAGGATGCCAATGTGCTTAGAAAGGAGTGAGAGAGGGAGATTCTAGTAGGAAATGAGGTGAGAGAAGTGGAAGCGAGGGGTGGATTATAAGGCATTATAATGACTTTGTCCTACATCCTCGATGAGCCATGAAGCCATGGAGAATGTGAGTAGAAGAGTAACAAGACTGGACTAACTTTTTAAAGGATCATCTGATGGCTATTGGAAATGGGTATACAGGGAAAGGACAGGTACAGGTAGCCAGTTAAGAAACTATTAATATGTGCCAGGCACCAATTGATGGGGACTTGGGCCAAGGCAATAACAATAGAAATGTGGAGAAGTGGTAGATTCTAGAAATGTTTTTCAGGTAGAGCTAACAAGATTTGCTGGTAGATGGGATACAGGTTATGAGAGGAAGCAAAGAACCAAGGAGTTCAGTCTGAGCAATGGAAAGGATAGGGCTTCCGTTTACACAGGTGAGGAGAAGAACGTCAGTGAAGGGAGCTGCTCTGGGGGAAGATGATCTGGAGTTCAGGGTTGGCCATGTTAAGTTAGCAAGGCCTACTGGCCATCCAAGTGGCGATGGCGAATATATGTGAAATGCAAAGAGAAGTCCAGGCTCGAGATAAAAGTGATGACAACAATCAGCACACAGATGGCTTTTAAAGCCTTGGGTCTAGATGAGATCATCCAAAGAATGAGTATGAAGAGGACGGGGCAGTTCTAAAAACAGCCCTGGGGCATTGCACACAAGGCTGCCCACAGACTCCCACATCATTCCCATCCTGTATGAGGAGAACTTGTGTTAGACAGAAGTGCATGCCTCATCGTACCCAGCATGACCAGAAGAGCTCGGGCTTGAGAATGAGACAGTATATTGGAATACGGTCCCTGATATTCAGTATGGTGATTGGATTACTGGTTCTAATTCTTCACTCACCTGTGTTAGTGGCACTGTGTTGAGAGGGGTGTGCTTCACCTCCTTGGGCCTGGCCGTGGGACTTGCCTTTTCCAATGAGTTTTAGTGGTTGGGATGTAAGCCGAGGCTTGCAATATGCTCGTGTGACTGGGTTTGCTTGCTTATACTTCTGCCATGAACGTAAGAAGAAATGCTTTGAGTAGCATCACCCCGCCTGGGATTCAGAAGGAGGGGCATGGAACAAAGCCACCCTAGCTCCCTCACAGACAAATAAGAAAGATGCTTATGGTGGTATGCCATCGTGGTTTTGTACTTGCTGGTCATGACTGATACGATATTGACCTATTCGCTGTGTAGCGTTATAGCTGTACTTTGTTCATCTACCCAAAGAGGATTGAATGTGCTCCCTCTCTCTGATGTTAATGAAGATTAGGTAAAATAATGTATGCACAAATCCTGGCATAGTGGATGCATGTTAAAAGTTAGTATCCTCAGATTTCTTCCCTTCAGAGTGATGGTCAACAGTGACTTTCCACACTAGCAGAGGTTCCCAGAGTCATACGATTTTTGTCAAAAACAGGGTCACCCTTGCCAAAGAGAAGGGGCAGGTATCCAAGTTGATTTGGCAATTGGCTACATCATTTAGAATTTTAACACATGCTACAGCAATGTAATGTCTTAGGTTCGCTGATAAACAACCAGAGCCAGAAACGCTGGCAAATCTACTTGCATTGTTTCTTCACGGGACCCGCTATCTTTAGAAATATAAGCCCATTCCAGCAGTGCACTTAGGATACCCTATGTCCCTTGAGAAATAACTGGCTTTTGTTTATGACGAGCTGGAATGCATGCACACGTGCACACACTACACCATACACGCTGCCCTTCATCAGCCCAGGCTTTTGTTCATCAAAATAATAGCAAGTGGTGGCATAAAGCCATTCTCTGAGAAATAATTCATTGCAAACAAAATCAGCCAAATGCCAGTTCTTCTGCCCACAATGACCTTCAACGGGATAGCCTCCGAAAACTCACCTGCAGCCGTCAGTAGCGGCAACACAACATTAACTCTAGCAATGTTCATTGCCTCGCTGCGCTGTCACTGGCTTTGGCTAATCCTTTTCATACCTTTACTTTCTGAAGCTGACCTTTAATCCTTGCAATCAGAATGCAAACAGTTCAATAGCTCAAGGAGCTTTTTCTGAGGCTGTGGTGATGAGCTGGGTAACACTTCATGAAATCCCCCCACCTTCTCCAATAAAGCTAGAAGGGGAGTTTGACCAAGGCCTTTGTATAGATATGGGACAGCCTGTCCATGGAAACCTGAACCAACTGTAGAAAAAAACCTTCTTACAGGTGTGAATGTCAGTACACAGAAACAAGACATGTGATTAATGGCCATTTCTTTACTTTCTTAAATCCACATGGCGTGGCAAGAAATTTAGTGCAGTCATTCTTGGAATGTGCCTGAGGATTGCGCTCAAGTATTAAGGTCTTACAGAGGCCAAGATAGCAGGAACATTTTTCCTGGTATGGGTCCATCCCAGGTACCACCAGATGCTCATTGTCCCAGTTTGCATGCCCTTGAAGCCTTTGGTCTCAGCTACCATACACCTATGAGATATTGGAGTCTTTGCCAATGGCCGGCACCCGAGTGCCGGAGGACCAGCCTTCCAATGCACATCACCGCCTTATAGCCTGCTCTGAGTTTGGTCACGAAGAGCATGAGTCCAGTCTCCTCTCATATTATTCCTCCTGGTGCTTCTGACTCAGTCTGAACTCTGACCTCTCTTTCTTTAGGTCTCTTTCCTTCCGGTTATCCTCAAACAATGGCTCTCTCCTCCAGCTGTCCTAAGAGCACCTAGCACCTCTCCAAAGTGTTTTGACTTTTGCAAATAAGAAAAGGAAAAGTCCTGCAAGTATCTTGTCTTGGTAGAAAATTCTGTATGCAGGTTTGGGTTGGGAGTGGGGGAAGAAGAACACAAATTAACATCTCAGAATAGTACCCTGCCATGGGTGGATTATTTTATTATTTCTAGAGCATCTGATTCTTTTAAAGAAAGGATAGACTGGATGGTTGAGTTCCAGACATACGGGAGTGGAAAACAAAACAAAACTGGATACAGAATCTGCTTCCTGAATCAGACCATAGGAATTACCTTAGGCTGGGTGTTCCGAAAAGCAGAGTCTGAGGCAGAGGCTTGTGCAGCTAACAGAAGGAAGAGTGCTCCAGGGAAGCTAGAGAGAGGGACGGGGGAGTGGAGCAGAGAAACGGGAGAAGCAGAGAACGGGCTGCTGCAGAGCCAGCCACCTCTAAATGTGACTGATTGCCCACTTTCACTGGACCATCCCCTCCGAAGCTGAATACACTCCATCTCAGCACCTTCCATCTTGTGCAGGAGAGCAGGAGAAATGTATTCAGTACTTCCCATCTCTCACAGATCAAAACTGTCCCTGTAGGGGTGTAACTCCTCCCCCACAATTCCAGCTATATAGGCCTGGGTGCCAAGCACAGTACTGCAGGGGTCCGCACCTGGATGTCCACCAGGAAGCCCTGGGGCTGGAGCCAAGAGGCTCTCAGCACCTGTGTGCGGCTGGTTGGAACCTGCAAAACTGGTCACCTCAGAGACATCTGGAACCTCTAACAGATAAGGCCAAGAGAGAGAATGTAAAGGGTACTGAGCAGGTGCGGTGTGTGGTAATGTGTGAGCGTGCACTAAAAAGAATTGTGAGTGAGCTTTTTACAAACATACTAGGATAGCTTCCTTAAATACAGGCAAACATTTTAGAGAAATTAAATACACAACACAATATATATAAATAATATGTAACTAATATAATGTATAAATATGTGAAAATAGTTACAAATCTATAACAAATATATAATACATAAACAGTACATTTGTTATATATTTTATGTATATGTATTGCACCCTGATTCTAAATGAACGTTTTTTCTATCAAAGCTCTCATTCCTTCCTTCATCCAGTCATTCATTCCCACGCTTTGGTTGGGTTCCCAGTCTAGCCACAAACAGAGCAGGTGATGTCCCTGTTCAAGGAAGATATCATTTGAAGAAACGTTTGTCAAACTTTAAAAATTGTCTTAAAGGTTGACATTGAATTCTTTTAATATCTAATCACCTCAGAATCTTTCCTTTTATGGATCCATTTGACTTTTTGGAATTATCAGGAGCAAAAACATTCAGATCAAGAAACAGTGAGAAGTCAGCCTGAGTAATAAATTATTGGTCAAAACAGAGATGTCAGTATAAAAACAAGAGACTAAGATCCTTGTAGGATTTGGGAGTAGGCTCTTCTAGAAAATGCCAAAATTATTAAATGGAGTGTGTGCATTTTAAAAAGTAGAATTTACTTGTATTTTCTGAGACTCACCTCCTTTTAATGTGAGAAGCATTACTTTGGAAGAGACAGCAAGATAAGTGCTAAGTAGCTTTCTTTGTAATCTTCCCTCCTCTATGACACATCAGGAAGCTATGACAATCCTAACAATGCTGACGTTCGCCTCACTTAAGAATGAGGATCGAAATACAAGACATTTCTTCTTCTTGATCAGAAAGTACACAACCAACTATATAGTCTTCTTCTAAAGTGGAGAGTCACTTGAATTGGAGACTCCAAATGACAGTTTATTATGCTGGCAAAGAAAAATTTTTAACACAGATAATCACTATGACTCCTCCCCCCAGACACTATAAAATGTGAAATGGAATATAATACCAATTTTACAAAATTATATCCAGTGTATTTTATGCTCATCAGTCGTTCCCTTGGTCTTTTCCACAAAAATTAGTATGCACTTCGAACAATATGTTTGAGGATCTTTAAAATTACATGCCTCCCCCATTCTATAAATGAGATAACAAAGGCTCAGAGAGAAGGTGAATTTTAATGAAAGCTCTCTCAATTAGTGAGCATGGATAGTCTATAAGGTAAGGGTTTAACTCCTGGTCCAGAGATTTTTCTTATATAAAATCCCTCATGGCAGGGAACATTAAAAATAACTTCAACATATATGACCTCTTCCCTTCTTTGTCATATAAGGCCAGTTCTATTTTGTAGAACAATTCAGCTCTGCCTCAAAGTTTGCATATACCCATTATTTTATTGCTCAGCCAAACAAAAAAGCATCCAGTTAACCAGGCTTCTTAGATAGTAACTTACCAATCATAAATTTTTAGTCTGGCATAGCATTCAGGCTCTCAACTTCTACCCTTATACTAACCGCCACCCCAACAGATCCTGAAACACAGAGGATTTATGCGAAATGTTATCTCAAATATGGTTTTTCCATCTCACTACATATCTGGATATATTAATATTTTATTTTTAGAATAGAATATACTTTTCTGAATCTTCATTCACCCATTTATTCAACAAATATGTGTCAAGCTCTGTTCTAATCAAAATACCATAAAACATCTTTTCCAAGTTATGAAATATAGTTCCACAGCACCATTTCAAATGGCTGCATGATATTCCCTTCTGTAATTTTACCAAAGTGTGTTTACCAGGTTCCCTATTATTGAAGTGTAGCAATCCCGACAGTCTACCACTGGGTGTCTTCGTGAGGATGATGGTGTCCCTGAGCATTCTTGTCGGACAGATCAAAATGCTCCAGCCCCTCCTGTCATATCCTCTAATGTAATTGGACCAAATCTTGAAGAAGGATATGGAACAGCAGTGAGTCCTCATCTTTTCCTAAGAGAGGAATCAGAAGCATTCATTCTTCCTTCACTGAGTCATTCAACCAGAATTTGTCACGTCCCTTTTTCAGGTCATGTGGTGCAATGGAACTAGCAGTAGAGGAATGAGTAAGGCATGGGTATTTTACTAGGGAGTGTCACAGTCAGAGGACAGCCATTTGCTGAAGTTAGAAGTTATTCTCCCACTGAACCACAGCAAAGACTACGATGACATTTTAACACTTGCTGGTCCAGAATGCAACTCCAGCGTGTGGACCATACTTCTGCAGAGCTCTTTTGTTCAGTTTCAAGATTTGTATTAGTTCTCCATTGCTGCATAACAAATTACCCTAAGACGGAACAGTTTAAAACATTGAACGTTTATTATCTCACGGTTTCTGGGGGTCAGGTATGCGGGAGCTGCTTAGCTGATAGTTCAAGGCTCTCTGCATTTGGGGCTGCAGCATCTGAAGGATCAACGGGGACTGGAAAACCCACTTCCAAGAAGGCTTGCTCACATGACCATTGGCGGGAAGTCTCATTTCCTTTGTGGTTTTTGGAAAGAGTTCTCCATTTCTTGCATGTGGATTCTCCACAGAGCTGCTGGAGTGTCCTCATGTCATGGCATCTGGCTTCCCCCAGAGTGAGTGATCAAGAAAGAGCAAGGTGAAATTCATAAGGTCTTCCATGATCTAGCCCTGGAAATTCCATCACTTCTGCTGTAAGGTTACTGGTCACATGCACCAACACTAATACAGTATAGAAGGGGGGGACAACACAATGATGTGAATACTAGGGGGCAGGAATCATAAGGACTCGTCAGTTGAGACTTTAGCAATTTAAAAATCCCATGTAGCCTAAAAACTTGGAAAAATGCTAAGAAATTTTTTTGACTTTGGTACCAAATATGAAGGTTGCGTAATAGGTGCAAATTATCTAGTTTCATGAGAGAAAATGGAATAACCTCTAAAGTGGAGAAGAACTTTGAGATTATTTTCCTAGTCTTATAATTTGAGCTGTATTTCAGGGTACCTGATGAGGCAAAATTTACAAAAAAGAAATACACCAGCCATTACACAGACTACCGCTCTAAGAAAATTTACTTGATTACAGAAAAAGGTTGCTGCGAGGCCCACCTTGTTTCATAAATATAAGGCAGATAGGTAACCACAGCCCCAGAGGAAAATGTGCCTTTTGTGTGTGTGTCCTCAAAGACCTCCTGCCCCATGATCTCTTGCTGTGTAGAGCTCAGGGAGGGTGATTCCCATATTGCCTAGAGATTCCAAAGGAAATCTGGAGAAGAGATATCAAAACCATAACCTTTGTCCCCAAAAGCGAAGGAAACCTGTTTAGATAGACCAAGTGATTCTGACAAAGCCCTAAAAGTACGCAGGACAACGATGCTGTAGAGTTGCTGTGTGTCTGCGGGAGGGCACCTGTACGAGGCTGGCGAGAAGCAGTGTGGGGCCTGAGTCTCTGTGCTGGGGGCTGGCAGTGCTGCACATTACCTCTTCTCTGCCCTCCAGGGGACAAGCTCTTACCTTGGGAAAACGCATGAGAATCAATGAGCAGAGTGTTGAGAACCCTGACTAGTCCTCTGAGTGAATGTAACCCTGGGGAGGAAGATTGTCCCCTGTGCAGAAGTGCTGATGGGGCCCAGCCACAAGGTGCCTGAGAATTACGGCAGAGCGCCGATCGGAGGTGGCAGGAGACCAGCTTTTAACAGAGTTTGAAGCTCTGGATCCAATCGTGCCTTGTGCCCAGGACGTGTCCTTAAGAATGACTCTCTGATCTGTTTGAGTTGGTTTTCTTTCTTGTTTTTTCTTATGGAACTCAAGTCCATAGAGTTGGATTAATCGTGATCCTTGGTTCATGCCATCTGTCGTTCCACGCATCCTCTTCTAATTATTTTTAAAATATAATGAATACTCGTCATCCTTCCCTTCAAACAAGAATTAGAACCTAATATCAGTGTCACAGGTTGAATTGTGTCCTCCTATGTCCTCACCGCCGCTCCCTCAGAACATGACCTTATTTGGAACTAGGCCCATTCCAGATATAAGTGAGGATGAGGTCATTTGGGTGGGCTCTAATCCTGTATGACTGGTGTCCGTATACAAAGGGGAGACCTGCTCCCAGAGGCAGACGCACATAGAGGGTAGAGGATGTGAGGGGACAGGGAGAAGGTGGCCATGTGCAAGCCGGGGGCAGAGCTTCCCCCACAGCCTGCGCAGGAACCAGCCTTCACGTTGGACTTCCAGGCTCCAGATCTGTGAGACAATGAACTGCTATTGTTTTAGGCCCCTGTTTGCGGCCTTATGTTTCGGTAGCCCCGGCAAGCTAACTTCTTTCTACCAACATACTGTCCCCCATTCCACCCTCCTGCCTTCCCGTTAAGTTCACATGTCCTGACCTTTGCATTTATCATAACGTACAATTGTCTTCCTTTATTAGTGGTAGTGGTGGTTTTCCTTTGTATTATTTCTTTATTATTATTTTTATTATATACACATACACAAATACACACACACATAGGGAAACTTAATGGGATGTTATGACAGATAATGTGAATAAGGTAACCTCAATCTTAATATTTTTATTATCTCAGTCTCAATAATCTTAATATCCCTTCCCTTCTCCCTTAGCTTGCCTCCACAGTGAAGCCAAACTCTGTAGCGTAAAATCCTGCGGTAACACACAGTCGCAGCTGGGAGTTGGCTCCCATGTTCTGCCCAGCTTCCATCCGTGGATCAAAGTTCTTTTCTTCTTCAGGAGAAGGGATGGGGCTGGGAAGTGACTGAGATTTTCTCAGGTCAGCGGATGGTCAGCTAAGTATGGTACATGTTTCCCTGTTGTTGCGTAACAGTACAGCTAGACGAAAAAATTATTATTCTGCTAACCTCAAAGCAGTGCAGTCCTGAATTTTATGCAATTATATTTTGGCCCTCACTAATCATATGATGGCTGAGTTCGACTGCATTCACTTCCCCAGCATCTCTTGAGCCTGGGATTGGTATGTGACACAGTTCTGACCAATCAGACCTAAGCATGAATCTGCCGGAGAGGTTGAGAGAAAGCTTTGTTCTTTTAAAAAAGGGACAGATGTGGCTGCTGCCACCTATGCCCTCTCCTTCCCTCTCCCCATCCCCTGCTTTTATTGCAGCCTTGAAAGAGGATTTGCTGCCATAGCTGTGGTGGCCAACTCACCACCAAAGGCAAAAAGATAGGAAAACTGCCAAGGTAGCGGTCCTGACATTACTGAGCTGCTGAACGAAAGCCAGCAGCTGCCTACCCCTAGAATTCAAATTCTGCAAGAAAATAGACACTTAGGTCTTTAGGTCACTCGTAGAGCTGCTGTTACTTGCAGCCAGAATCATTACTGATGAATACAGAGGTGGACTGGATTTTCTGCTGAAGCGGCTGGGCGCAAAAGGGTCTGAGAATTACGTTTTGGATCTCTGCTCGTGGAGGAGAAGAGAGCTGAATATTCAGATCACTAAGTATAAAGTCTCAGACATCACAACTGCTTAAAGATGGGTAAACTGAGGCTCAAGGAAGGAAAGGGATTTGCTCGTGGGCCCATATCTGGCAAGGAGTAGCTTTGGGTACAGGACTAATATGTGCCCACATTTTTAAGATTGAAACCGAGGCTGAGAGTGGTGAATATAGACTTCTCCCAATTCCCAGCTCTATAACTTTGATTGTCTTATTCCCAACTTAGCTTTCTATTCACCAGACTTAGTTTTATCTCAATTTGTCTCCCACTTAGCCAGAAGCATCTTGCACAACCAAAGCTATATATCACTTTCATTGCTCTCTCCAGTCATGAAGCAACACTGACATTCCTGGGCGAGAACCCTGTGAAACAGCTGTTTCAATTAAGCGCTTCTAGGGTGTTTGGTCATCGTTAGGTGCTGTGTATAAGCTCTAACTCCCCGTTCTGTGCTTTGCTTTTTCTTTTCTTATACAAATACCCTTCATCCCACAAGTAAACTCACACTGTTCTGGAGAGTGTAGTCGTGGAAAATAATCTGCAGAAAAACAATACCAAGAAATGGCACTTGGTTAAAAAAAAATGATCTAATCACTAAAAGGATACATCTGGAGTGCTTGGCTTTGTTAGTAGGAGGGCGAAGAAAGCATCATCCCTCTCTCTTGGTAGAGACCGTAGCTGTACGTTTTTCTAATTAAGTTCCCATTGAGTGGCCTCAACAAAGCTGCATTCTCTTGTCTCTTAACTTGGTCCCCAAAGTGCTGGAGAAAACTTTATGCTACTAAATTGCCACAACAAAAGTGATGGAAATCATTAATAGCTCTGATAATGCAGACATTAAGGTTTGGATTACTGCTCTGGGATATTGTTTCTAATGAAACAATGGTTTGCTAAACTGCAACCATTCACCACATCACAAAGAACAAATTTCTACATGTGGACACTGCTCTTGGTACCTACTTTGGGAGCAGAGTTGGCAGTGTTATGCCTCAAGAACTTGGAAGTAATGACATCGGATCACAGAGTACAAAGTCTACACTGTGGCTTAGAGCCAGCAGAGGCAAAGGCACCTTGAAAAGGAAATGGTTCCACACCGATAAAACTAAACTATTAGAGTAAAGATGCTAACAAATCCCGAGAAATGGTATCATTCAAGAGAGGCGTTGGTTGGAAATGAAAGCATGGATCAAAAGAGTAACAGCGGCAAGTGTTGCTTATCCAGTGGGGCTTCAGTATCAGGGTTGTGCTCGGATATTCCTAGATAGAGGTGAAGACATCAACCTAATGTACCCTAGGCCATTCCTATTAAAATCACCTATCCTCCCTTTTCCTGATTCGATCCCCAACAGCCAACTTCTTGTTTATACGGCTGCCCGTGGATATCTTCAAACAGGGGAGAATTGTGCTACCGTAAATATTAGAGTCCACAACACAGAAAATTTCCAAATAAAAGTTAATAAATAAAGATTGTAATTTCCCAGTTTTAAATATCAATATCTGCTAGCTTCACTAGGGTGAGTCTGCGCCTAAACAATGTACCTACTTTCTATGGATGAAAACCCAGTTTTGTAGCCCTGTGAGCCTGAAGACTGGCCAACTCAACATGGTAGCATCTCCACGTAAGGCATCCTCACATGGCTAGGCCCAACCCTTGCCAGGTGTCTTCAGTCTATATTCAACAGATAGGGACCAGGGGGAACCAAGGTCATGGAGCTGCATCCTGGAGCTTTTATATTCCTACTCAAGTCTTACAGGAGGCTAACATTCCCGTCTCTACTAAAGGCTTACCCTCCTGTCAGAATGACCCAGTGGCAAACACTGCGATTAGGCTAGAGCTTCTGTGAACATCTAGTTCGTCTTCTTGCCTTCAGTTAAACCATCAGCTTGTTTTTGTCAAACACACACGGGAAAGAAGGACGTCTCTCAAGAACCCCCTGAAGGCAGGTGCCGTTTCTGCATTTCAGTTTGAAGGGGCCAAATGAGAAGCTTTCTATAAAAGTACAAGAACGAGCTCATTTTTAAAATAGAGATTCTTTTATGGAAGCCACCTCTTTCACTGTTCATTGTGAAAAAGAGAGAAGGACTTGTCAGCCTTTGGAAATGGGTCATTGATTGCTCCACGCATTGAGTGAAAGAGGCAGGGTGGTGTAGAGACGGCTACACTGTGGGAGCCCTCAGGCCTGAGTTTGAGTTTTGGCTCAGTTGCTCCAGAAGGGCGTGACTTCTGTTCCCTCTCTTCATCTTACTCCCCTCTGTCAAAGTAGAGCACTGATCTATGTGAGATCTAAAGCCCCTTCCAAGGCTAACATTCTGTGAGGCCAGGAGGAAAGGGAGGACAATTCTGCCTAGAAAGAGCACTTGGCTTTGGCCTTTTCTGCTACATAATTCTTCAGAGCCCCCAGAAAGTTTGTACATGAGTCCTGAGGTGGCTGAACATCTCATTGGACCAGGCCTCCCTAATTCATACCCTGGCCGTCCCTCCATGCCAAAGTTGGGTTTGCATTCGCGTTGCAAAATCAGTAGGTGAGGAAAGTGATGACCAATCTATATTATTTGGGACCCTTGATACTTGCCTTAAGCTGAAGGAGTCTCCCCTCTAGCTGAAGGTGTCTGCGGGCTTGTCATTCTTGGATGTTGCTATTAATGCTGGTCACCCACTGAGGATGCAGAGCCTTCAGGTGCCTGTATGATCACTGAACAGCGTGGATCTGGGGATGCTGATGGCAGCTGGGTGAGGACCTGAAGCAGCAGCAGAGGTGCTGGGAAAGGGAAGGAAAATTGAGACACATGCTGAATGTGGGTGGTTAGGATGGACCAGGAAGCCTCCACAGGGATCTTGAGCAGAGATGCCTCACTGACAGAACCTATGGAGTTAAGTGCCTACTCCCCGAGTTGCCCCTGCAGGGTTCACCTGCAAAGTTAATAGCAACATTTTCTGTGCAACCTTGTTATAAAAACACACCAACCCCAAACAGCAAAAGTGACATCTAAGAAGCTTTGTAGACTGAGAATTACCAACCATTTACTAACTTATCTTGCTCTTTGAGGGCAAATGCAAAGTTAAGCCAAGTCCAGGGATCAGCTCATCTTCCAGCAAAGCCATACATTAGAAATTCATTTTCTTCTCAACATTCAGAAACTAAAAGAAGTTATTGAAAAGGAGGCCTTGCATGAGACATGCACAATCCTGAGGTTCAGTGCACTTGACCCAGACAAATGCTGCCCTGAATTTGCAGAACGACAATCACGTGTGTAGATGCACAAACATATGTGCATATATATGAGGAGGATAACACATACTTTAAGAAAAAGCAATTTTCCCAGCATGGAAAGAAATAATTTCTCAGCACGGAGAGTAAACAGCACTATGGTGAGAGTCCCTTGCAGAAACACAGATTCTTGTAAGGATCACATAATAAGTACAACCACCTACCACATTTTAAGTCAAAAATGATTAAGATGATTGGAGTTTGGAGTTCTCTGGGATAGTGCAAGCAAGCGTTCAGTGGGCCATTTGGTCAGTGGATGCCGTCTGGCCCAAGCTGACTGCACCTAAGTTGATAGGAGATCTTTTATAGATTCTGCTGCTGTTCCATGTTGTATCAGTTAAGCGCCCGTGATGGCGAGAGCATAATATTATGGAAAAGGCCATAATGACGACCTACAGATTGAATGGGGGTGGCTTTCATTTTGGAAGGGATGGTTACTACTCACCAGATTCAAAGTGGATGTGGCAGATGGAAGAAACAGGAGTAGGTTCTTGGCCTGCAGGGTTCAATGAATGGACAAAGCTGCCTTGCCAATGAGCCGAATGACTCCAGATAACTTGGCAGGTCTTTACCAGAATAATCTCTAAGAGGGCATGGAAAAAATAATAGAGTGCAGATTTTAATTTGGGGGGAGAATTTTATGTCTAATGAACTTGAAAACAGTGATTGGGTTGTGGACATGAGCCCTTCTTAGTATTTTATATATGCACCACTTTTTAACAAAATACACAATTAGACCTTATCAGTGCTTCCCTACAAAGGCATTTGAGGGGGAAAAAAAATGTTTCCTTCCGTCACTCCAAACTTCAAGAAGCAAAAGTCACTCAAGATACTTTGTTTTGTTTTAATATGGCCGTGTCGGTATAGACTTGCTCTTTTTAAAGTGCATACTTGGGCTTTGTCTATATCGAATTATATGTTATGAATCATTATGATGCTTATTTGGATTTTTTTCTAATCTAGCAAATGACAGTTCTGGAGCCTAGTGTTCTCAGAGGCCTATCATAAATATCTGTTGCGTTAACTATACTCTTCCTGTCCGCCCATGATTAAAACTCAGTATTTTGAATGGCTGTCTCTACGTGTGGTCCTCAGATAGATAGGATAAAAGATGTAGGAATGTAAAGGAAATTTCCAATCTCATTCCAGGAGGAGGGGTGCATTCCATTCTTCAAAGATACTCAGTATTTTACAGCTGGAGGCACTGCAAATGATCTGACCTAACTCCTTCTTCCTATGGATGAAGACAAGCTAAGTTATAAGATATATAAATAGGAATGTCATCCTTCCCTGATGCAGTGTTCTTAAAAAAAAGTATTTTTTTCAAAGTAATATTTAGACATTAAAATAGTATAGACTATAAATTAATAAATATTAATAAAAGACAATAGAATACCCATTCCACCCTTGCCCAGCCTCAGTTCTGTTACTGAGAAGATCATTTCCCTAAATACATAATTCTAAATAGTAGTAAAGAACTGGATTCATTGATTCCTTGATTTTAGAAATTATTCATTCATTGACTTCTTCATTAAGAAAGGCAAGGGTTTAGCTCACTTCAACTACCCTTTTTACACAGGAAAATTTTACGGTATCGTTACTACTACTTCTAGTAGTACTTTGTAACATTAAATGATGTGGTAGGACATCTTCTGTCCTATTTCAACAATTTTCTGCTTTTTTTCATGATTCTCTACATATGTGATGAGGATGTCCCTGCCCAAATCTCTGTCTTTCCAAACCCTAATTCCTGTCCTCACATCCTTAAATTTGCATTATGGTCTATAACTGTAATTATATATAGGTCCTTCCTCCTCCTCCTCCTCCTCCTCCTCCGCTGCTGCTGCTGCTTCTTCTTCTTCTTCTTCTTCTTCTTCTTCTGATGGATTGATTTTTGGAGCTGAAATGAACAATGTTGATTATTACTTGCCCACATAAAGCCAAGTGGGTTCTAGGATTACATTGCCTTTCTTTGTGAGTCTAAGGAGATGACCACTGTACTACATGAAGAAGGATGATCCTAGAATCTAGGTCAAATGGAATCACTTCTACTTCACCAGAGTCTCACAATCCTGTTACATTTTAGTTTGCTTCATATTTTGACCATGACTTTCCTATCAGGATTTTATTTCTCCTGGAGTTAGTTGTCATATTTTCTTTTTCAGAGAAGTGTGTGAGTTCTTTATCATGTTCCTCAGACTTGACTTTATTTTTTAATAAAGATTTTATTTATTTATTTATTTGAGAGAGAGTATGTGTGTGCATGCGCAGGAGTTGGGGGAGAAGCAGGAGCAGGTAGAGGTAGGGGGAAAGAATCCCAAGCAGACTCCCTGTGAGCCAGGAGCCCGATGTGAGACTGATCATGGAAAACCACAAGCCGAAACCAAGAGTCTGATGCTCAGTGAACTGAGCCATCCAGGTGCCCCAGACTTTCCTTTGTAATGCTTAGAAATCATTCCATTCTTCTTCCTGAAGACATTCTTGGAGTTTGTTGACTTCCTATATAAAATAGATCAATTGCCTTCAAAGCCTATTAAAATGTCTCAGCCTATGATTTCATTTCATTGGACTCTGTATCATTCAGTGCCCAGGCCAAAAAACAGGAACCACTCTAGAGGATTAGCGCAGGGAGAGATGAATTAGACCCTGAGGTAGTTCATTACTGAAGTGTTGGAAAGACTGGAAACGCAAAAGAGAAAAGATGCTATTATGCAGCGACAGTGACTCCAGTAAGCTTCTACCACCCTTTCAGGAGCTCCTGAGACCACAGCCTCCAATCCCTTAGTGCTCCAGGAACACATACTCCATAGGTGTTGTTGGGAGTTCTACCAGTGAGACTAGTGCAGCTGTGTTCTAGGTACTGAAGCCACTTCCTCAATCAAAAGTTCTTCCACCTCCCTGCTGCCTTCTAATTTCATTCATAGTTCGACCATTGACTAAAAAAATAAAGTAAAATAAAACAGAACCCTGTTGGCAATGGAGTATCAAAAAGGTAGTTTTCAGGCTCTCAGAGCTAGAAGGAGAGAGGAGAGTACGGAAGACCATTGTGGAGCTTAGTACCAACAGACGATATCTGGAACAGACTTGGATTAGTCCCACCATTTTTATGGCTTATATTTTCCACTTGTTTGTTTGTTTAAAACTTTTAATCCCTCCACTAATTCTTCAGAAGATATGACTGGATGGTAAACATTCTGCATCTTTGCATGTTGAAAATATTCGGATTTTGTCCTCACATTTGACTGATAGTTTGGCTAAGTACAGAATTCTTGGTTTGAAATCGTTTTCACTTAAAATTAGAAGGCCTAGTTCTGCTGTGTTACAGAATCCCCTGCACCTCTTGAGAAGTCCACTACAAGTCTTGTTTTCATTCCAGGGTTCTTAACTGCCTTTCTCTCTGAAAAAAACCTGGCCCTTAAAATCAGTTATTCCTCAAAATCTATCCTAAGTGTATTCCCTTCTCTCACCGCAGAGAGATCTGCCATCACACTAGAACAGACCCATGAAGTCTCTCAACTGGGTTATTGCAACATGGCCTCTCCAACTGCTCTATTTCCACTCTTGCCTCCACCTCTCAGAACTGTCTTACCCACAGAACAGCCAGCGTTATCTTTTTAAAAATGGAAGTCAGCTAATGTCATCCTTCTAATTAGAATGATTCAACGGCTTCCTTTATCTTCCTGTTAACTTTTTCTGCACAAGTCAGCCCAAAACTCAGTGGCCAAAATCAACAAATAACTGGATTTCCCTTGTACTTTTATGGGTCAGTGGGAAATAATTCTGGCCTGGCTGAGTTTATTTGAAGCTGGATATTCGAAGATGGTCTCACTCAGACATCTGGCAGTTGGAAGACTAATCGGTCTGGAGGCTGCAGGGGTGGCACTTAAGGTGAAACAGCTTTATCATTGTTCCGCATGGCATTGCATCTTCTAGTAGGCTAGCTTCTGTCCTTCACATAGCAGTCTTGGGGCTCTCTAGGCACTAAAGAGAGCATGACCCATGTGCAAGTGCTCTTCCACTTTCTGCTCGCATCGTATTTACTAAGGTCTTGTCACCTAAGGCAGATCACCTGGCCGAAGCCTCACTGGTTACAGAAAAACACAGTAATTGTGGTCCATGTAGACCTAAGAAATCACGTGGAAGTCCAGTGTATCAAGCATCATTCTATCAACAGATGGATATGTTCTTTATTAGAGATTTTGCCAGAAAACTCTAATCTTCATCACTTGAATAATCTGTCACTGCGTGTCTACTATGTACCAAGGGTGATGATACAAACATCACTAAGACAGTCTCTATTTTTAAGAGACCCCTGGAGTGAGGCAGCCACACCCGAGGAAACTGTGATTAAGGTAATTGAAGGAACCTACCTGAAGATAAAAAGACAAATGTGCCGACTGAAAGAGCCCACCATGTCACATTTTGTGAGAACTGATAAACCCACATTTACACAAACTCTGGCAAAATATCTGAATTTCATATATAAAGAAAAAATCGTTTAATATAAGGGAAATAAAAAATAGGCATCATCAAAGGGGAAAGATATCAGGTTGACCTCACAGTTTTCTGAAACATATGTAGGAATTTATGGGAGCATGAAAAGGTTGTGACCCACACATTTTTTCCCAAATGATCTCTGTCTTTAAAGAAGAAAAGTCCTCAGATTCACAAAGACTCCTTTAAAAAAATTATTTGAGTATACACTTCACTTAGTGGAGAAATGAAGTCCTATTAGGAATTCTAGAATAGAGAATTCAGGTTATAAAAAGTCTTGAAGGTCATCCCTTCCTGTTTAGCCTATAAACTCAAGAATCCATTTGGATTATATTCATGTGTTGTCAGGCGGATCCTCCAGCCTGGGGCAAGGGTGTGGCCCTGTATTCATTTGTTCTTTATTTCTGTTTCTGCTCTTTTCCCAGGAAGGTGAAATACTTTTATTCGCTATATTCATCTCCAGGGGCCCAGACCCTCTGTAATTTGTCGTTCTCTCATTTTTAACAGGTAACCCCTAAGTTTTTCCTGGGAGTTGTGCCCATTCCTGCATTCCAGAGAGAGAAAAGACGTCCCCCTGGGAGTACTGTGCCGGTCGTTCCTGGAAGGCACCTACATCACTTTTTCCCACATCCCTATTGGCCAGATCTCAGTCACTTGGCCACACTTAATTGCAAGGGAAGCTGGGACATGTAGTCTAATTGTGCTCCCAGCGTGCAGAAAAATGAGTCCTGGTGAACGCATCGAAGTCTTGGCCACAGTTTGCTCTTCTGGTTACTAAATAGCCATTTACTCTGAATCTCACACACACAACACATTTGCCCTTCCCCAGAGACAGCTTGGAGAGACAGTTCAGAAGTTCCAACTACCCAGCACCCGTCTCAAAGCCCTGCTTTTCTAGAATGTGCACAGTCCGTACCATCTGTCCAGATGTGGCTCCCAGTGGTCCAGCAGACTTTAAATTAAAAATCACATCATTTTCCCATGCTTCTCATCCCAACACATCCATCCAGTCAATGCTGGAACAGGGAGAGGATAAAAGCAATAAATATTCCCAGGCAACAGAGGGATAGAGCCACACGCCCCAGACTCTGGGATCTGGCAATAATGTGTTCCTGCCAGGCGGCGTTCTGAGGTTGTCTGCCCTAGCCGAGAGGCCTGGTTTTATTTAAACACTGTTCTGCTCTCTGGAAGCAACTCTCTCACCCATGGTTCCTGACCTCTGGTCCTGCCTCTTGAGAAATTCCTTATTGTCCATTTTTGAAGTTACTAGTGAGGAAAAAAGGCCTCCCTGGAGGCACCACAGTTTCTATAGCACACTTCAGACTGGTACAAATGTGGGGGCCTGAAAGTTGTTTTAAGTCTCTGATGGTTGGAGGGATTTTCATTGCAGGCTCGTGGTTTTGTAGGCAATCGCCATGCCCTAGAAGACATAGTCACTTCTGGGGTATTTGCCTTCATTTCGTTCCGTGTATCACTAACTACACCCAAAGTTCTTTCCTAAGCATTACTGTCGGACGTAATTTATTGCTTTGCTTTGTTCCCCCCAAACCCCCAGCCATGCCGCTCTCACTTCCCTGATGACTTTCTGGAAGCTCTCTAGAATTCTGATGCGGCTGGCAAGGCCATGCCCTCTATCGATGTGTGCTGCAGGGCTGAGTTTGACTCGGCCTTTGTTGCACAAATACTGTCCCATGCTCATCTCTTACTATTCGGAGCCTGAAAAACAGCTTTTCCAGTCTTTGGTGCTCCAAATTTCTGGACTCTCTAATCCATTTGATCCTGCTTGCAAATTGGTCAATTCCATCCAGAAGTTATCTCCTTTTTTGTTATGGTCAAATATTCGTAACATAAAATTTACCATCTTATTTTTAAAAGGACTCTTCAGTAGCATTAAGTACCTGTGGTTCTTGGGCAAGTCACTGCCACCACCCATGTAATCCTTTTCATCTTCCCCTGCTGAAGCTCCATCCCATTCAACACTCACTCGCCCAGCCCTTGGCAACCGCTGGTTACTTTCTCTGTAAGAGTTTAATGGCTCCGGGTACCGCATACGCATGGACTCCTACGGTATTTGTCCTTCTGCATCTGGCTCTCGCCATGTGGCATAATGTCTTTAAGATTCATGTTATGGCACATGTCAAAAGTTCTTTCCTTTTTAAGGATGGAGAGTAGTCCATAGTATGTATAGACCACCTTTTGCTTATCCATTCATCCAAGATATTCTCTTTTGCAGTAGTTTGCTGAAAGTAGAAAATAAAAGCCAACATATTCCATTACTTGGACTTCAGGCAACCACTTCCCCTCAAGCCACAGTCTCAGTAACACACAGTTGTCTTCTAGGCCACCGTGGAAAACAGTTTTACAAGGTGTTTTGTCATTCTGTAATGTCTTTTCTTCAGTCTCCAGTATCCATGTCCTCCCCTCCCCTCCCTTGACCTCTGCATCAGTGCCCCATGTTTCACTGTTATTTATAACTCAGCATCCCATTGAATGATATTACATATTTTAGTTAAGAAACTCTGGTAGTTGTAATTGATAAATCCTGAAATATCAATGGCTCTCTGAAGTTGGCGTTTCCCCAAAAGGAGGAGCCATCGAGAACCTGCACGCTGGGAGTTCATGTGCAAAGGGATCCTAGCAGGCAAGAATGGAGGAATAAGCAGAGGGAGGGAGGGAAGAAGGAGAACGCCATATACAATGTGTTCCTGAAGCCCCTGCTGTGGGCTCAGCTCTGGAGTGAAGCGTGAGGATAGTAGGTGAAGGGGGCTATTTTCAGTGAGGCTATTTGGAGAAGGTGACTCTGTGGAGTAACATTTGGACAGAGACCAGAGGAGGCCACGTTTGAGAGATGAATATGGTGAGGGAGCGGGCCATGGAACAGCAAGGACATGATAGTGAGGCAAGCATGTAGGTCATGTTCTCACAAATGTCAGCATTTGCTTTTTTTTCTGAAGGCTGAATAATGTTCTAGCATATATATATATGAATATATATATTATATGTGTGTTGATGTATACACATATACAAATATATATTTTTGTATATATATGCATATATAATTATTCATCTGTTGACGGACACACATGTATATGCAAATATAAGTATATATGTGTGCATATCAATAAACAAATATATATGTATCACATATATACACATATATGTATTTATCTGTTGATGGACGCTTAGGTTGTTTCCATATCTTGGCTACTGTGAATAATGCTGCAGTGAACGTGGGAGTGCAAGTGTATCTTCAAGATAGTGATTTTATTTCCTTTGAGTAAATACCCAGAAGTCAGATTGCTGGATCATATGGAATTTCTATTTTCATTTTTTGAGGGGTCTCCATACTATTTTCCATGATGGCTGTGCCAACTTACATTCCCACCAGTAGGACGCAAGGGTTCCTTCCCTTTTTTCCCCCATCCTTGCCATACTTTGTATCTCTTGGCTTTTTGATAATGTTCATCCTAACAGGTGTGAGGTGATATCTCATTGTGGTTTTGATTTCCATTTCCCTGATGATGAGTGATGTCGAACACCATTTCATATATATACCTGTTGGTCACTTATAGGTCATCTTTGGAAAAACGTCTGTTCAAGTCCTTTGCCCATTTTTTTAATCTTATTATTCATGTTTTTGCTAGTGAGTTGAACAAATTCCTTATATATCTGGGATATCAACCCCTTATCAGATATTTGCGACAATCTGGATTGACTTAAAGGACATTGTGCTAAGTGAAATGAGCTGGACACAGAAAGACAAATATTGCATGATCTCATATGAATGTGGAATCTTAAAAGAAACAAACAAACTCTTTAAAAAAATCAAACTCATAGTAACAGAGAACAGAATTGTGGTTACTGGAGGCTAGGTGTGAGGAAAAGGGGGAGATGCTGATCGAAGGGTATAAACTTTCATTGTAAGACAAGTTAAGCTCTGGAGACCTAACACACAGCATCGTGACTGAAGTTAATAACATTGTAACACATGAGAGTAGAGCTCAAGTGTTCTCACCATACCCAAAGGAGCAAATGGTAACCATGGAAGGTGATGGATGTGTTGACTCTGCATTTCACAGTGCTACATACATCACAATATCACATGGTCTACCATACACATGCACACACACACACACACACACACACACACACACATTTGTCAAAAAAAAAAAAGAGCATATGGGATAGACCTGACAATCAGCAAGAGGCCACACTTGCTGGAGCTCAGCGAGGGTGGGGAAGAGCAGACACGATGCAGTCAGAGGGAGAGCAGGGGATCAGTTGGAATTGGAGGCCACAATAGGAACTTTGGATTATATTCCATACATAAGGGGATGTCACTGAATAGTTTGGAAGAGGGGATCATTTGATATGATTCACATTTTAAATGGCTCATTCTGTGTATCTTATGTAGAGAATATTGGTAACCTCTTTGTTACAACTTTTGGAGTGTTTTTTGTTTTCTTTGTATTTCAGTTTTACAAGCAAAACTATATAGCATAGTTTATAAAGACAAAAAAAGGGCATTTGTATTAGTTATTTATCGCTGCATGAAAAGTTACCCCAACATTCAGCAGCTGAAAACCACAAATGTTTATAGTCTCACATTTTCTGTGGTTTAGGAGTCCTGGGACAGCTTACCTGAGTGCCTCTGGCTAGGAGTCTCCCAAAAGATGGGGTCAATGTGTCTACAGGGCTGCAGTCAGTCTCTGGCTTGACTGGAGAAGATCTACTTCCAGCCTCTGGCATATGGCTGTTGTCCAGCCTCACTCAGATCCTCACTGGCCTGTTGACTGGAGACATCAATTTTTCACCAAAAGGACAACTTTCATTCTCTAGAGTGAGAATATCCAAGAAGGAGAAAGAACAAGAGAGAGTCCTTAAGTCAGAAGCCACATTCTTTTTATAACCTAATCTCAGAAGTGACCTCCCATCAGTTCTGCCGTATTCCAGTTTTTAGGAGTCACTAGATCCAGCATATCTTCAAGGAGGGGAGGACGAATACCGCCAAGGGCATGAACATTGGAGGCCATCTTGGAAGTGCTACCAAAATAGCTATTTCTTCCAGACTCCTTATTTTCAGAAGCAGAAACCCCTCTGAATATAAACCTGGACTCTACTGCTCACCTTGGGGACCTCATAGTATGGTTGTGATGGTACATCTGAAAGGGCTTTGGAAGCTACCCAGCACAAGTAAATATGGAAGCTTACTTTGCATTGCTCATGGACCTGGTCCTTGGGTGTTCACTCCAGATCTGGTCTGCATTCTTCTTCATCCCTTGAATTAATGATTTGTCTCTCAGGCATGGGTAATGTTTTTTGATTTGGGGTTTTTTTTTTAAGCAAAAGCCTTCCTGTTTGAACAGAGAAGTAACACCAAGAAGAAAACAGAGTGTCAGCCCCTCCAGATTCGGGTCTAGCGTTCTATGTAATTGTGTCCATCTCACTAACGGAACTTCTGATAACCCGGCCCCCAAAGACCTGCACATCCAGCAGAGGTGAGGGCAACAGAATGGGTATGTAGTGTGGGGAGGGGGCAGTATTTGGTGCTTGTCTTATCTCATTGCACATTTATCCAAATTTGATTATAAGCTCCTCGAAGGCAGAGACTTTCTTCATCTCGTAACTCTGGATTCAAGCTCGGCCATGAAACAGTTCCCTGGGGAAATGCTCATCTACTGAAGGATAGATAGATGGTTAAAAACAACAGCAACAACAAAAACAGCAGTGATAAAACTCCCTTAAAATTCAACCTTGCCTAAATTGTGTCATGCTACTCCACGAAAAAAGAAAAAAAAATTTCTTCAGAAAATAGCTCCTGTTTCAAGATACAGACATCTGATTCTGGGCAATTTTCCAGCCATTCTGTGATGGCCCGTTTCACCCTGGCTTCCCTTGTGGGTCCTCCTCCCACCCCAAGTGACTCCTCCTTCATTTTCAGCCTCCTCTTCAACTACTACCACTTTACTCTTCTACCTGCTTCTGTCTGAGTCTCTGAGACCAAGATTCCTCCATACTCAGGTACCACAGCAGCCTGGTGTCTGCACAGATACCATCCCTCCCTGCGTCTCATTACAATGTGGAAGTCTTTTCCACCAGTGGGAAGAAATCTTAGCTAGTCAGCAGGCGGCCATAGGGAGTGTGGAAGAAAGGGAGCCCCCAAATCACAATAGACCTATTTGTTTGAGCCTAAAATTAAGCAAGATTCAGTCTCTTTAGGGCGAATGAATTAGGAAGGAGGTGTCAGAATGGACTGCCCATTATCTGAATCTCTTGTGAATACATTAGCATTAATTAATACATACGTGAATATGTTTTACATTAATTTGTGTTGTTGAAATATGAAATATATGTGGGCCAGCCATCTGCCTGAGGGCATGCAGGAAGCGTTCCCAGAATTCTCTCAGTAGCCATGAACTAAAGGGTTCACCTCTACGTGCTCTATCCATGGTTAGACAAGAGATGTTTCAGCTACTCTCACAATTAGGTAAAGACTTGTTTGCAGGAAAGAAGGTGAAGACAGGAAAATGTTGGCATCAGGAAGCATTCTCTTGAAATCCGTGTGAATGACGTCCTCTAAATGTCTGAGGGCTACTCTCTGCTGGGCATTTATGGCTCTGACCTTATTTGGTGAAGCTAGGAGGGAGAAGAGACTACACGTCACTGATGGATGACACAGTCTCAGACGCCTGACACAGGTTATTTTGCTTAGCCCTCCACTAGGGGCCTGCAGGTGAGGGAGTCAGACCACTTGTCCAGAGGGGAGGAGTGAGGCCCAGAGAGCTCAGGCTGTCCAAAGTCAGAGAACCAGGATCAGTGTTCACATACGTCTCACTCCTGAAACTGCTCTTTGAGACCGCGGATCAGCCCTTACGTGGAGAGACCCAGAGCCTGAAAAGGCAGGGTCCTCAGGAGTCCTTTCCTGGAGCAAGAAACAGGCCAAGGAGAGAGAAGAAAGGAAAGGGGTCAGAAAGGGGAGGCTAGAGGAGAAGCATGAGAAAAGAAAACAAAGAATAGAGAGGGAAGGAAATGAGCTTCAGGAGAGGAGCAAGGAAAAGAAGTAACCACAAAATGGGGGGGGGGGTTGCCTGCTTTTCATGAAAGAGTAAAAATTAACGATATTGTTGAGTCCTGTGGCTGAGCAAAAAGGATCACTGCTCTCTTTATCAGTAGGAGTACTGACTACTGAAGGGGGGAAGAAGGGACTGGTGTTTGTTCAGTGTCTTCTGTCAGGGCCTCTGCTAATCCTTGGGCGTGGAGAAAATGAGAAGCAGACGTCCTGTCTCCCTGGAGGCAGCTCCCTCAGCACAGGGCTTGGTGAGTGGACTCAACCTTCAGTCCCCACTCCCTTCCTCCTCTGGGGAGCACCCTGCAGACAGTGCAGGATGGTTCTACCTGCTGCGTGCTAGGACCTAGACATTATCACATTACCGCAGTACAACACCTATTCCCATATTGAGGATTGGGAATCTGAGGCCCAAAGGAATTAAACCTCACACTACACAGACACACACACATACACACACACACACACACACACAGCAATATCCCAAAGTCACACAGGAAGTGAATTCACTAAAATAGTGTTGATTGTGAGTAATTTGAAAGCTCAATAAATAATAAGGTCATTTAATAGCTGACTTAACTAGAAATTTCTGAAATAGTTTGAGCTTCAGGTTAGGATTGATCAGGGGGTAGACTGCTTTTCCTGTAGTGCTCTCACCTATGTTCTGTGGATGCCGGCTTCCCCATCATGCCTCAGCAGTTGCAAAAGGCGCAGCTCCACACCACGTGACTTCGAGCATATCTCCTAGGAGTTCTCACAGCATAAAAAGAAATCTCCATTTCTAGGAGTTCCCATCAAATGTCTCTTTCGTTCTCAGTGGCCCAAACTGGATCACATGTTTATTTATAAACCAGTACATGTGGCCAGCAGATAGGATTAGGCTGGTAACATAAGCCCGATCCATATACCCAGTCTCTCTAGAGCCTGGTGGGGCATCAGTTTCTCCAAAAGGTCTAACTGCTGAGGAATTAGGTACCAGACAAAAATCAGATTATGGAAAGAAGGAATGGATGGGAACTTGGGAGGGCACCCATATGTCCACCATAGCAAGTATGATAGATTTTATGATATTGTTTCATTATTTTCACCCCTTCCCTGTCTCCATGGGAGGAGTAGACTTTCTCATCCCCACTGAACTGGGGCTTAAGCATGTGACTTATCCTTCCCCGCCCTGGACCTTGAGTGTGGTCACGTGACTTGCGTTGGCCATGGAATGTCAGGTTATGGGACAGAAGCCCAGCTGGATCTATCCTCTTGCACTCCTGCCATCACCACACAAACAAACCAGGTGGTCAGTCCACTGACCCAAGAGGACGACAGACACGCGGAGCAGACCTGGGCCCGTGAGTGCTTTCATAGGTAGCATCACTGTGGCCCTGGCTGACTGAGGGCCACTGAGTCAAGTCTGCTGTGTGCTCTCTTCTTACATGACAGCACAGAGCCTTGCTCTGGCCGTCTCTTCTCTCCCTCTTGGCTGCAGTCTGGCCTGGCTCTCAGCTGAAAGTGAAGGCTGTGGCTTTATTTCCCGTTTTCAATCTCACAAAAGCAGCAGAGAGAGTCGGCAGCCACTTTTGAAGGTCTTTCTAGAGGGCTAACTAGCTCTCGCACCATGTTCGCTGGTCAGCTTCATAAGGCAGAACCGCACAGCCCTCCCTTCCAAATCCTGCCAAGCGAAACCTCACAGTATTGAAATGGCTGCACCTCACACTGTCATGTGATTTCTGTATCATAGGAATTTTAGAAACAGATGGTGAGCACAGACGACAGTGACGGTTGCACGATGCGTAGGGGGCAAAGGGGAACGAGTGAGCAAGGGGCGAGAAGCAAGCAAATTCTGGAGGAGCCCTGGAAGGGAAGAGGATTGCTGAGAGCTTGTCTTCTGTCTGAAAATGCAACCACAGGCTGCAAGAAGTTGAGAAGCAAAAACACCTGGCAGGCAGTGGCAGAGGCGAAGAGAAGAGGCAGAAAGAGATGTTTTGCTTCCCAAGCAAGGAGGAGTGTATGTTTAAACAGTTTTTTAAAAATCACAGCAGGAAAAATAGGCAGCAAAAATAATCAATTCACCTGCGCTCGACCTTTGGGCCGGTGGATTTGTTGCTGGAGGAGATACGCGGTGTCAGAAGAGTTGGAGGTTTCGTGAATGCTCAGGAAGCCGATTCGGATGAATGACCTCCTACACCCCGCATTCCCCACGCCCCCAGCGCCCCGCTTCCCAGAAACCCCCTTGCACCTCGGAGGGGTGGGGGCGATTTCTGCGGACGTCTCAGATGGCTGATCTCCTAATTCTATCATGAAATGCATTTCCCCCGGAGCTGGCATTTATCGCAGAATTCTGGCGCGCCTCCTGAAATGTTGCATCTGCACTACTAAACTGAGGTTACGTGTAGTTCATTAATATGCAAGAGGGGCCGTGAAATCGTTCCTGCTTCTGACAGGAGTTCCTACATGCCTTTCTGGAATGCTTCATTTCTGAAGTGGTCTGGCACCAAGACTTTCCTTGTCTTGTTTCAATCAGCTCCATCTTGTCACTACATAAAGAGTTAAAAAAAAAAAAAGCTTTCTGAAAATCTCAAGGAAGACACAGTGCATCCTTCTTTCTCTTTCTCTTTCCTCTCTCTCTCTCTCTCTTTTTGTCATTCCCCCACCCCCCTCCATGAACACATCAAAGTAAGAAGTGACACGCGGTGCCCCGGAGCTCTTAGCAACATGCTTTTAGGTTTGGGAAATTTCATTTCCTACCTTATGATGATTGCATGAGGAAAGATGAAATGCTCGCTTTGAGGTTTATTTGAGAAAGAGATGTAATAAATGTTGTGGCTTCCCACTGAATGGAACAAATGCATTCTGGTCATGTGGGGGACATTAAAAATTACACATGTGTGTGCGCCTACACAGCCTGTGTGACTTCGGTGGCATCTGCGGTCCTAGATGCTGAGAAAGGAGACCTCGGATGGCTTCTTTCAGAAAATGCTGAATAAAGTTTTTCATTTTATCCAGCTCTGAATGCGTTTGATTCCAAATGAAAATGAGTTCCCACCCTGTTTGAGCTACAGCAGTCCCCTTTAAACCGCCCCCACGAACACACACACACACGTGCACGTGAACACACATAAGCGTGCGCACACACGCACAGACACACACAAAGGGCTGTACGATCCACACAGATTAACATAGTTTAGATTCCCCCTGGCTAAAACCCATAAGTGTGCTGCCTGTTGAAGAATTAATTCAGCATCCCTTTGCAGATAGTTCATTTTTGCAAACCCTAGAGCAGGGCAGAGAACATTTGTTTTGTTTTAGCACCATTTTTGTCTTTTCTTTCTTTCTTTCTTTCTTTCTTTCTTTCTTTCTTTCTTTCTTTCTTTCTTTCTTTTTTTTCCTTCCCAGTGTGTGTTTTCTTTTGCTTCAGGAACTTCTCGATTAGCTGGGAGCTGAATGGAAAGTGATAAGCTCATCTTGCCCAGGAAACAGAGCCAGCACACAGGGAGATGTGCTCATGGTTTCAGACCTCTGTGCTCCTTAGGAGGAGTGGATGCTGGAAAGGAATCGAGTCTTCACTGAGCAGACCATTTTCCCGCACAGAGAAGCTCGCAGTCCCGGCTCCGTTCAAAGCTCTCCCACCACATTCGCCGCTCTTTGTTCAGCCCCCAGCTGGACCACACAGGTTGTAAGACGCAGGATTTGCGCAGGCTTCGCTCATCCCCTCCGTTCGGGCACGCCACCCTCCAGACACAGCCGATCATCAACCACCCCCAGGGCCTGTTCTGCAGCCTCTCCTGATCACAGTAACCATTCAGGTTTGGAGCAGCACCGTGAGATTTTTGCTTTGACTGCAGAAAGAGGAAAGATCCTGGTCCTTTTTCATCAATGATCTCAACCCCAGCTATTCAGTAATGAGTAATCTGTTTACTCTCCCTCTTAAGGAAATAAGAAATCGCTTTGATTGAATGCTGTGTGCTCCCAGATGGATTGCGGCCCTTGTTCTGATCAGCTCTGTATTTAAAGGGAGATGACAACTTGTAAACATTGTTAAATATTTAATTTTTAAAAGTTTTCTCAGTGAAGTCCCACCTTCCCTCCGAGACAGGTACTATTAGGACTCCTCCTTTACAAAGGAAGAATATATAATTCGCCTTATGAGTCTGTACAGTTCCCCCAAGGGCACGAATGGAGGGAGTGGAAAGTCACATCCCGGCCCCGGGGACTCCAGAGCCGGTGAGCTATATGGGCGGGAGATGCGTGGCGTCCCATGGTCTTCTATCCCCCTTGTGAGCACAGGCACTGTAATTCCTGTTTGCAGATACCTCCCCCCAAGAGGTTGTGAGCCCCTCCTTTATCGTAAATATTCGTTCTCCAGAGTCTGACACCTTGGAAGTGCTCAATAAATGTTTGTTGAGTGAGTTAAAAAATAAAGTAACCAAAAGGCACAGAATGTCAGAGCACTTGAAGGAAGATGAGCGGAGAATAAGATTCAAGACAGAAAAGAATTAAGCCTCTGGTATGAAAACAAGAGACGGAAGGAGGCAGGGAGTAAATGAAAGAAAGGAGAAAGATTTGTCTTGATGCTTTCTGCCACTGTTGCTGGGCACGCGGCCGTAAAGGGGGTGGGCAGGGCGAGTGTGTCGTCTGTTGACCTTCCTGGTTAAGCTGAAAGGGCGTGACCTGGGGATCACGAGAGAAGCTTACGGTTCTAGGTGTCCTCCTCACTAGCTGTCTAGTTTAGCTGTCCCCTTTGGGCTTTAGAATCTCAGTCTGTAGAGTGGGAAAACCTGATCGAAGTGTCCCTGTAGCCTCAGAGAAAATCAGGGACCTATGATTTTATTATAAAGTGGCTGTGAGCATTTTACAAGTATACCATATGAATAACATCTATTAATATCAGTAATAAAAATGGTGCATCATTGAGTGCTTTCTATGAACCATATGTATATATGGACTATATATATATATATATATATATATATATATATATATATATATATCCCTGCCCATTTTTATGAAGGCAGATAGTGGTTCAAAACATTGCGTAACATGCTCAGGCTCTCACGACTCATAAGCGGCTGAGCGGGGATTTGAATTCAGGTCAGTCTGTCTCTGAAGTTCGCACAAAAGCACATCAGGGACTCGGTGCCACTACATTCTCCTCAGCAAATATCCCTCACAGGAACCTGCTATCATTTGGACTCAGAAAACCTTAATGACCTCCCAGCTCCTGTGTATCACCCTGGCCTGCCCAGTGATGACAGTCCCTGGAGAGAAGGTCCTCAGAGGTCCCCCGGGACCATTGCAAAACACTCAGCGACGCTCCCGCCACCAGGCCTCCCCAGCAGCAGCCGTGCCTGCTGGTGTTTCAGACCAGTAGCAGACCGAGGCAGGATGAGCAAACTGTTCCCTAGAAACCAACTCTTCCTGCTCCTCTCCCTTGTAGATCTTGAAGCCAAATCCCCTCGTTAATTCAGGGGAAGCGTCATGTGATGCCACCGTCTCCAGGGCTGTCATTTGCCCATTCACTCAGTACATATTGGCAAAAAAAATTTCCTTCTGTCTGGGTGCCATCAAATCTTTTTTCTTCAGTGTCTCTGTCTCCTCCCTTCCAAATTTAAAATTTGCTTCCATTATTGTATCAAAGACATCAATGGAAATTCAATACAAGACATAAGAGCTTTTAAATCCTCCTCTGGCTTTGATCGTTACCTTCTAAATGTCTTTAAATAAACTCCTTGAAGACTATGCATAACCATAGTCCTTTAAAAATGGTTGTATCATATATATGTGTACATACGCATGTGTGAATTCATAGTGCTGAATGTACGCGTGTATATACACCTGCAGGAAAGTATAGATCTTAGTCACACACACAGTTTGTCCTGTTTTTTGAGGGATGGGACCTGGGCCGATCACTTGCTAGTTTGCTATCACGTAAATTCCACCCATCTCGTTCTGCTCTGCTATGTTTTTTAAGGAGATGAGAACGTGTAAATATTTTTACATATTTATTTTGTAAATATTTAATATATTCACTTGCGCCCACACCATGCTATTTGTTGGGCCTAGAACGAAAAGCTAGGGGCCTCATCTTGGGATATTTTGGGATATGAGTTTTAGAGGAGCTTAACCACACATTTGCTAAAGTATCCACAGCCAACTCTATTAAATTCACCTTTGGAGTAAAGATCACTGAAGCTTCTAGCCACTATAGGTTTGAGAAGGGTAACTAATTTGTAGAACTGAATGGAGTCTGAATTATGCAGGGTTCAATCAGGCAAACAGAACCCACACCAGGTCATTGAGTGGAGGGGATTTAATATGAGGAAATGTTTAGAAAGGCGTTAAAAAACCAAAGGAGCAAACAGTGTAGGCGACTGGAAGTCGGGAACTGGAAGAAACCACTCTCATCTCTGGGGCTGGATGGACAGAGGGGAGCCTGCTGGTAGAAGCTGCTCGCAGGCGGGGGGGCCAAGAGGGAGGGTGGCCTGGAGGTTCCTGGAGCTACAAAGGGGCCAGAGCCATGCCCAGAGATGCTAGCAGAAGCACAGAGAGAGAAGGGGAGAGATACCCTGGCTTCTCTCCTCCTCCCATCCTCCAATCTCCTTCTGCCAGAGCCTACCCTTAAGCAAACCTAAACAAAATCAAGGAAGCCTTGCGAAGCATATTTTGCAAGGATCAGAACCTCGAAATACAGAGCAGGGCTGGCAAGTTGAGGGAATGTAGCCAAGAGGGAGTGGAAAATGACTAGCCCCTGATTTCAGTGCTCAAAAACTAGTTAAGACCTATCTTAATACTTGTGATACGTATCTAGATATGGATACCGGTGTATATATTGCGTAAGCATATAGTCTCTCCGTGTAGGCCGCTTGTCCATGGGACTTCCAGCACCTTTCCTCTGGAGGAAGCATACTGAACTCAGAACGCAAGTGCACGACTTGCTTTGACCGATGGGAAACGAGCGGAAGTGATGTGTGCTGTGTCTGAGGAGAAGCCATAGCCACTATGCTTGGTGCCACCATGTTTTTTCTTCCTCTGCCACAAGATCTGTGATATCTCAGCTGAGATCATGAGACCGTATCATTGATCACCCAAGCCAGGACACTGTATTTATTAGACTTTGTTTCAAATTCACAATTGAACCCCATTGCTTTACATGCAGAGGTACTTCACCTGAAAAGATGTTGGATTTTGAAGGAAAACATCATTTGAAAATGAAATTATCATACTGTTTAAAAATAAGTGTATTCTAGGTTTCCCAACTTTTCGGACACCAGAGGCAAATAGAGGGAGAGTTTAGCACTGGGGTAAATGCAAAATGGTTAAGACCTCAAAACACAGAATCCCCAAGTTCACACAATCAGCTCTAGTGTTGAGATGAGTAATAGTAGCTGGGAATTTTCTAGAAATAAACATATTTTTTTTAAAAAAGAATAACCCCGGTCATGTCACTCTCTTGCTTATAAACCTCCCCTGACTCCCTTTTGTACCCAAACTTCGCAGAAAATAAAGAACAGATGCCTTGGATTGGCATAAAATCTAATCCCAGTTTATCTGTCCGGCTCTGTTTCTGCCCAACACACCATATATTCCAGAAGCTTAACTTCTCACTGTTGTCTTTCCTGAGTTTCTTTCCTGTTATATGCTCTTCTCCTACACCCAGAATTTCCTCTCTGCCTCTACTCCTCCATCCTCCTTTTTGCAAAATTTTACTCATCTTTCAAGTCTGGGCTCAAATGTTTCCTCCTTTGTGAAGCCTTCCAAAAAGAGCACTGTCTGGGGCACCTGGCTGGCTCAGTCAGTAGAGCACATAACTCTTAATCTCAGGGTCATGAGTTTAAGCCCCACATTGGGCCTAGAGTTTATTTTAAACAAACAAACAAACAAACAAACAAAAAATGAGCACTCCCCATTCTGCCCACTGTAGCCTTTACCACAGTCCATTATAATTACTCTGCTCAACTATCTCCTCCACTTGACTATAGGCTCCCCCTGGGACTATGTTTTTTCTTCATTTTTATAGGCCAACCATCTGTTATGGAGTCCAATGTATTCTAGGCCCTCTCTAAATATCTGTTGAATAAATAAGTAAATGAATGAAGAATTCCCCAATTTACCTTCACCTGCTGCTTAGAAATCATGGGCATCCCTAGAAACCATTGGGATTTCTAGATACTCCTGTGTTAAATTCCAGACATTTACCTATGCTAGCCACAGATATAATACTGTTTGATGCTACATATTGTTGAGTTTCATCTGTTTCATGTAGAGTACTTAGAACCATTTAAATTGAGAGTTAGAAGACAATAACCCCCTTCAGAGATAGAAGTGTGCTGGAGAGAAAGTAGTTAAGCTAGAGGACCATGCTGTTAGCAGTCCTGCAACTAACCTTGTGCTCATTTTTTCCACTACACTTGGCTGTGCTTGGGGAGGTTGATTATGTAAATATTCAGAAAAAGGAAAATAGAAAATAAAACATATGGGAAATAATCATGCTTGATAATAATCAAATAAATGCAAATTAACTTCATTTGTATCATTTTACACCTGTTAAAAAAAATAATGCGGTCCAAGGTTGCAATGTATACTTGTATACTTCAAAAGGCATTGTAAATTGGTACAGCCTTTCGGAAAGTAATAAGAAGATACAGAACAAGAATCATAATGTTCACACTGTTTTGACTCTGTATCTAAAGTACTAGGAATTAAGTCTGTGAAATATTTTAGCAGTACTCAAAACTCTTTGTGTTTATTGCATCACTACCTTTGAGGACAACCTCCGTATCCAGCGAGATGGGATGGCTTATTAAGGCAATGAAAAATTTTGCTGCCGTCAGACAAAATAATTATGCAACCTACATATAAACGTCGAAAATATACAATACAAATTGGATATAGTAGAAATCAAAATACTATGTGCATTATGATAGCAACTCTATAAAAGTGTTCTTACAGAAAAGCATTGGAAGGCAATTTTTAAAGAGCTGTGATGGGTTAGGATTATGGTTTTTCTATTTTTATCAACATTTTTTAATATTGCTATGACATATGTTCTCTAATAAGAAACAGGTGGAAGGGAAATACACTCACCAGTGGGAACTGGAAGGGTACAAGGGACTGAAGAAAGCAGGTGAATCATATATGTTTTTGCCCCGAGTATCCCTTACTCTGCAGTGGTGGGAATGGAAAGGGAAGCCAAGAAACGTGTCCTCTGCAGGAAATCTGTTTAATTTGCAGGAAATAGAGGATGAGGGGAAATTTGCTGAGGAAATCTCACTTGATTTCGTTAAGAAGAGAGACTGTGATTTGATCAGCTGCCTTCATGTCTCAGCGAGAGCACTGCTTTTCTTGGATCTCTGCTGTCCGCTCATCGTGTCAACTGTTTATCAAGAGACCATGAAGTGCCAGGCGCCAATCCTTTGAAACTTTACATATTCATGTCATTGAATCCTCATAACAACCCGGCAATGTGCCTGCCGTAATTCTGTCTACAATTCACAAGGGCAGATTCTGGGACGCAAGGCCTGCGTGCAAAATCCCTTTCTGTTGAGTCATACTGTAGGCCAGACTGATCCACTGACAAGCAAGCGTTCTCATTACCCAAAGACAGCTGGAAAGGAGCCAAACCACTTGCCCGCCTGCTCTCAGCCCAGGACTCTACTGGGCACTTTGCATGTGTTATGCCAGTAATCCATCATGTGGGTTGGGTAGATAGCATAGCCCCCATTTGAACTCCAAAGCTCAAATTGCAGGGTCACAGGTAACTAAGGTGTTTCTAGGCTAAGCCTGGAGCCTTGAGAGGCCTTGCATTTCAGCTACCAGGCAGTTCCTCTCAACAGAGGAGCCATTGGCATTTGGGGCAGAATCCTTCTTTGTGCAGGACTGCCTAACAGATTGCAAGACATTCCATATTCCTGGCCCTGGTCACTCCAGGCTAGGGGCATCACTACCCAGTGTTGTGACAACCACAAATGCTCCCACGCTTCCGAACACTCTCTGGGCTGGGACGATGCACCTCCACTTGAGACACATTAAGAGACTCCTATTCATTCCATCAAGAAATGTTTATCAAGGGCCTTCTCCATGCCAGGCACTCTGCTGGCTCAAGAGGCATTTAGTGGGGAAGAATGACATTTAAAGTAGTGCCATAAAATGCAATAAATGTGACAACAGACCAGCATGCTGTGAGCACAGACAGGAAAATGTGTCTAACTGCCTAGAGCATCCAGGCCAAGCTTGGTGACCTGTCATTAAGAAGTGACTCCAAGGAGAGTTCCAGATTTGCTATTCAAAGACCTCCATTGAAATGTTCAATCTGAATCTTTTTTTTTTTTAAGTTGGCTGGCTCCACATTCGGCATGGAGCCCAAAGCAGGGCCTGAATTCAAGACTCTGACATCAAGACCTGAGTTGAGATCAAGAGTCTGACACTTAACTGATAAAGCCACACAGGCGCCCCCCAATTATTCAACCTAAATCTTAATTATTATTTCACTTCAGGCTCCTTGCTTATTCCCACTAAGAAGTAATTTCTTCATATGAAAAATGGAAGCCAGGAGCACATGGATGGCTCAGTCGATGAAGCGTCAGACTCCTGGTTTCAGCTCAGGTCATGATCTCATGGGTTGTGGGATCGAGCCCCAGCTCAGGCTCCACACTCAGCTGGGAGTCTGCTTGAGATTCGCCCTCTCTCTCTGCCCCTCCCCCTAGTCATGCACACGTGTCCCCCCCCCCCGTAAAATAAATAAAAATAAATTTTTTTTTAAAAAAAAGAAGACAAAAATGAAAGCCATAATAATATCTACCCTACATACTCACAGAGTCAGTTTGAGAGAAAGCACTGTGGTGTGCTATGCACGTTGAATGATGTAGCAGGGATTCAAGTTTGAGCCTAATTTGTGTTCTCAGCTGGGAATCAGGCATGTCTGGAAATGTCCAATGACTTGGTGGGGCAGGCAGCCTACTGGCATCTATTTTTGAGAATTTGGTTTCCCTGGATTCTCATCTGAGCCCTGTGGAGAGAGGTTGTCTGCTGGTGTTGAGGAGACTGTTGTCATGAGGGGCTCTGAGACGCAAGGACGCCAGCAATGCTACTAGGGTACGCAGATAACAGAGTGAGGCTCTGAGCGAGGGGGGGGGGGGGGCTGGGTGTGGGACAGGAAAGCCTCTCTCTCTCTCTCTCTGCCCTAAACACAGCCTGTCTTAGCTCCGTGAGGACTGCTGAGTCCCCATTCTGCCCTGGCCCTCTAGTGCAGGTGCCAGGCCCCTCACTGGCAGCAGCAACAGTGAGGAGATGCCCACCTTTGAATGACTTCAGAGGAAACATCC
This sequence comes from Ursus americanus, assembly GCF_024610735.1. Taxonomy (NCBI): domain Eukaryota; kingdom Metazoa; phylum Chordata; class Mammalia; order Carnivora; family Ursidae; genus Ursus; species Ursus americanus. Next base: position 8,580,925 of record NC_142160.1, on the reverse strand, counting down.
ACCAGAAAGGCCTGGAGCAAAAGCTTAAACAGCAACCGACACAGGCGATAACCCCCGCCTACCCCTCAAAGGCTCACTGAGATGAGATACCAGGAGAGGGTGTTAGCCAATGAAATGTGATTCATTCCTGTGACTGTGGCCTCATTTGCATCCACAGGCTGGAGAACTTGGGTCACTGTTATTTACCGCAGTAATAACACAACATGTCTCCGGCAGGAGGAGAGACCATGGCCGCCCCAGTGAGCACTGCCTGCCTCCCTAGGCCCTAGGGTAGCCATGACAGAGAGGCCTGAGATGGAGGCCCACTGCCATGGAAACCCGGGTTTGGACGCTCTCAGTGGACAGCATAGAGAAGAGCACAGTTTCCCCCAAAACCACCTCATTCTTAGTAAAAGCACAATGACTGTGGGGTGTTTCTCGTAAGTGGTAGTGCCTGGACATTGATTTGTGACTCCATGAATTTCGTAGTTTGATGCACCCAGTGACTTCTGGACAGCTCATGGTGCTAACGGGCAGTGGGAGTGGAATCTCGTCCCCTTCTGGGCTCTTTCCAGATGTTGTAAGAGCTGGTCCAGGGTAAATCAGCTTTCAAGCTGACTGGGCGACAGAAGAACTCCCACTTTCCCTACTGTGGACTTGCTTTTCCTATTGCGTCAATCTGTATTTTCCCAAGATGGAGACCACAGTCTCTCCAGACATCCCACCTGTTCTTCTTACAGTGTGGCCTTGCCATTTCTCCCACGGAATTGGTGGGGTCTGGGCCCCCTTCCCTTAAATCGGGATGGATCTCTGTGAATGCGTTAAATTTAGAGTATGGTAAATGGAGAGCTACATGATTTCTGAGACTAGGGCATCAAAATGCCATGCGTTTCTGCTTCTCCCCTTTGGAACGCCAGCTCCTGGAAGCCAGCCCTTATGCTGTGAGGCAGCCGCAGAGAGTCCCTTGTGGAGAGAAACCAAAGCTTCCAGCCCCCAGTCCAGTTGAGCTTCTAGACAATGGCCAGCACTGACTAGCCAGGCATGTGAGGGGAGCATCCAGAAAGTGAGTCCTCCAGATTTTGTCGCCATCTTTTCCTCATGATGCTAACATACCGTTGTGTCTGCGCCCTGACTGCTCCTGCTGAGGTCTGCCTCTGGTCTGCGCCGTTTCATTTTATTATAAAGCAGGACTATTTGCTTCCTAAATCATTCGGGTTTAAGCTTTAGGATTTATCTCATCGCAAAAGATTTGATTCGGTTCATTCATTGTGGCCCTTTTTGAAGGAAAACAGCAGAGCTTGAGAAACGCAAGACAATACTTTGATGCCCATATTCTGAACACCTTTTTGAAATTATCAAAGACTGAAGGAGTTGGGCATTTCTCTAAAAGTCTCACAGCCTAGGACTGCAAAAGGATCCCTTGTGTTGGCCTGATGTGTTGTAGCAGGGGAGACGGAAGCGGGTGGGATTTTTTTATTCACCCTCTGAGTCCCCTTCTCTTTCCACTTCATTTAGTGTGATCCTCAGAAAGATATGTCCTTGTCTTGCACTCATTTAAAACAAAGACTCCCCTCAATGATTTCCCCAATTTTAAGTTTGTGAAGAAGGGGGGAAAAGAGGTCTACTGTTACATTAATTTCACTTATTCTCACCTCATTTCTAAACCGAGTTATTCCTGCGGCATCTCCACCAGCCATTTTCCTCCGCAACCTCTGGGTTTCCTGCAGAGAGAGGACAATGGGCAAGTTAAGTGAGAGAGGTGATTTACAAGGCTTTTTCCTTTTGCTCTAATTTACAGGAAAATCGTCCTTGTGTGGAAAGACAAGCTAAAGCCCCACATCACTGAGGGATTCGTCATGATGGGGGAGAAATGAATAAAAGGGATATATTTTATATTAGTAATACCAAATACATCTGATGATAATAGTTCACTTGTTTCTCGGATATGAGTAAAAATGCCGTGTTTTTTAAAACCTGAAAGAATATTTGCCTTTATCTCAGACGGTACTTCCCTACGATTCTTTTGCAAGTGTTAATTTGTCTCTGTTTCAGTGAGGATTATGTTCCACTGCATAAAATAGAAAACCAAAATAAAAGAGGTTTAAAACCACAAAGTTCTGTTCTTTCATGTGAAAGACGCCCAGAAATGAGCCGTCCAGGGCTGGTAGGGCAGCAGTACAAAGACGCAAGACCCCTTCTATCTTTTTGCTTTACCATTCCCAGCACGTAGCTGCCGTCCTCAAGCTGGCTGCTGGGGTCCGGCGTCCTGTCTGGGATCCTGGCAATCGGAAGAGGGAAGGGGGAAGTAAAACCCATACAGCACCCAGCTGGGTCACCTCCCTTTAAAAGGCATCCCTGCAAATGCCACACGACTATCTGCCTACATCTCAGTGGCCAGCACGTATTCATGGGATCTCCCCTAGCTGCAAAGGAAGCTGGAAAAACATGAGCACCAGAGCATACAGAGGCCCCTCTCTTCCCCAGTTCCCTCCAGTGTTTCCTGTCTGCACTATATGAGCTAAGACCCAACTATAGCTTTCCTGTTGTCCTGATCCATGAACAAGCAGATTTCTGTACTGGAATCGTAAGCCCTGTGGAGTGATGAGCACACCATGGTCACTGTACCTTTCCCAGTCCCTAAGATGCAACCGGAATGCATTGCCACACCCCACACTTCAGGAGTCCTCTTATAAAGGAGGAGGATGGGTTTCGGGTCCATAACCAGCAATCTGATCCATTATCATTAATGTCTGATAACTCGTTCATCATATATATTATACTTCAATCTAATACAATTGAGTAATTATTTTTGGAGTGGCTCCTCTGTTCCAACTCCAAGGCAAACACGATAAAGAGTGTGGGAAAAGGGTGTCATGTAGTAATTAGTTACCCTCCAGGAGCTTGCAGTGTGAGTGAAGAATTCATGAGACGGGGAACAATAGATGAGAGCCAGAATCAGGTCTTCTATCACATAGTGCAGAGAGCAAGTGTTGGAGGAAACAGAGGGGAAGAATTTCTAAGAGCTGTGATGCTAATGTTTTTCTGAAGGAGAGAGAACCTACCATGGGAGTTGAATATGGTGGACACGTGTGATCGTTCATTTTATGGGTCAGCTTGACTGGACCACAGTATGCCCAGGTGCTTGCTAAACCTTCTGGGTGTGTCTCTGAGAGTGTTTTACTGATTCAGCATTTGAATCACAGACTGAGTAAAGCAGAGTGCCCTCCCCCGTGTGAGTGGGCCCCATCCAGTCCTCGGAGGCCTGAACAGAACGAAAAGGCTGCGTAGGAGAAAACTCTCCCTCTCTCTGCCTGTTTTCAAGCTGGGACATTGATCTTCTCCTGCCTTTGGACTCAGACCTGGTCTGGAACCTACACCATCAGCTGTCCTGGTTCTCAGGCCCCTGGGCTTGGACTGGAACTGTACCATCAACCTCTCCCGACTCTCCTGCTTGCTGAGTGTAGACCCCAGGACCGCTCGGTCTCCACAACCACACCCTGTGCAGAATCCTACTACAGCAAGTATGCAACGAAACTCTCGGCACCTTGAGCACGTCCAGGCTCCAGGCACAGCAACAGGCACAGTAATGCAAAGAGGGGAAATGCATTCCCATTCCAGAAGTAACTCATGGACTGCCACCCAGAGACAGGAGGGAGGGCAGGCTGGGACAATACCCCCACGGAAATGCTAGGGAAGGCAGATGCAGAGAGAGTGGAGGGAACTAAGGGAGGGAAGGAGCAAGGAGTCTCGGGGACGGGAAACGGGTGTTTCAGAAGGCTCCCCAAGGAGGGCTGGTGGCCATGTGGGGGGTGTTAGGGTATACTTGAAGGAAGGTGTTTGGGGTTTGGTTTGGATTTGGGGGGCAGTGCTGACAGAGACATTGAAAGTACTGGGGAGAGGGAGGATCAATGGGTGAAGAGAAGGCAGGAGAAAGGACTCAGAGCTCTTGGGAAGAGTTTAGCCCACATTCAGAATAAGCAGTATAGACAAGGCACTTGGGCACAGGACTAAAAGGGCCCCTCCAGATTCCTCCATTTTAGCAATTCTAGATTCCTAGTGTGGAAAAGGAGGCACAGAACCCAGAGAATGAGGACTGTGGTGGTCTCATCAGAGGCCCCAGGCCACCTTGTACAGGTAGCTGGTCATGACCTGCAAAAACCCCCCCAGTCCCTCGGAGATGCGCATTGCCTCCTTTTCTTCTCTACTCTTCCCTGTGATGTCTGTCTGTCCGTCCACTCTCTGGTCCATGCCTATCTCCTCTCGCTTCTTACACACAGGTCCCTCTTTGTAGTCTCACAAACCCAGTGGGTTTCCTCTGTCATCCAGCCGTGTGGGTCAGCCATTTGTCCCCACTGACCTGATGGCTGCAATTCATTCTGGAGCCCTGAATGCTGAGCCCAGCCCCCTGGGGTCCCCAGCTCCACACCGCAAGTGCAGGGTTACTGTGCCCTTGGAAGTCGCAGAGAGATGTGGAGGTTCCTACTTGCTCTTAACCCCATGCCACGGCTTCTCTGCACCGTGCACTGCCTGCGGGTCCAGAGGAGGGTGCCAACAGTTGCGAAGGGATTCAAAATAATGCAAATGATACGTCGTTTCAGGTTGAGCTGCTTTGATTCGTGTGATTTGTAATAAATGCAATAAGAGCACCATTTATTTCCAACTCTCCAGTAAGATTATTAACTTTTTCTTCCAAAGATAAACTTGATTACATTACTTATTTATACTATGTACATTGCATTAGAGGTAAAAATGCATCAGGGTAAAAAAAACCGTATACAGTTTTTTTTTAAATTAGTGTTTTCTTATCCGCTGATAATAACAGCTTAGATTATTAAAAAGGAAGAATTTTAAATACACGACTCACCTTCAGGTCTTGGTACTGCTTGTTTACTTTTACACATTTTGCTAAACTTGACAGACAATCTAGAAATATCATCTCTTACTCACTTTCAATTCCTCATTTTTATACCAGTGCTGCGCTTTTGTGTTGGGGTCTATGACATATCAGGAGAGGCGGCATAATATGGGTGAAAAAATAGGAGCTTTGGAGCTGCATGTATTTTAAGTTTAAAATCCAAGTGTGCCTTTTACTAGTTAGGGATCAGGGCTGCATAATTCACCAGCAATTTGAATTTCAGGGTTTTTTTTTATTTTTAGAAATTTTCAGATGATAACAGATTTACTAGATGCTTCTTATGAACAAGGTACTGTGCCGAGCGCTTTACTGTGTTACCACGTTTAATCTTGAAAACGATCTGGTGAAATTATTATTATTATTATTATTATTATTATTATTATTATTATTTACTCCACTTTACAGATAAGCAAGTTGAGACTTAGATTATAGCTAAATTGGGAAGGATATTAAAAAAATATGCTAGGAGTCAAAATGACACGCCTGACCCTAAAGACTGCCCTCTCGGCAGTTGTCCAACACTGCGTGGGACATAAATCGTCTCCCCACCTCCTAAAAACACCTACATGGTAGGTGTCGTCTCTAAGGAATCGAAGTTAGAGAAACTCTCACCTCTCCAGAAGACAAGACCATTAAGTTTTACGGTCCTTCAGCGTTTCCTCTGTCCTGGCCCCATTTCCCCTCTGCCGAGGGTGTCAAGCATTGGCCCTCCTCATCCTCGGGAGGGGGCAGCACTTTGTTGGCGGGCTAGTAGGAGTGGCCGTGACACTCAGTTGAATTTATGCCTTCTTCGCTCCAAAGGGATTTAAAATGGACTTATCATTTAATATGGCATGGTTCCCTGCTGCTTTAAATTTCACGAAATACTAACGTATATTATCTCATTCAAACCTCCCAACAACCCTGATGGAAATGAGCTTCCGAGATGTGAAGCGATTGGCTCAAGGCAACAGGATAATTATCAGTAATACAAGGGGAATTTGACTGCAAATTAACCATGTCTGTGTTAGTTATAATTCTTAGTTATTATGATTTCTCCCTGAGTGTTAAACATGAATGCAGTAAGAAATAAGAGCTTCATTACATGATCGTGACATCCCTCGGCTTGGACGCCTCTTATGGAAGCCCGTCAGTGATGATCTCGAGCATGACCTAGGCAGGCGCTTGCCACCCATCCCCAGCCTAAACTTTCGGGCTCCATCCTTCGTCACTGCCCTAACCACCCTGCCTCTTCTCAAGCCGCGTCCAAGCTGCTGCTGCTGCGGAATCCAAAGGCCCTTCGTCCCTCCAGGCTTCCCTCACGCCATTCCTTCTCTATGGAGCCACTCTTGTCCCGTGCCCCCTTTTCTGCTGAGAAAACCCCCACTGCTCTCTGAAAGGCTAGCCTACCCTCTCTGTAAAGTTGCCCCCATATGCCTTTGTAAATGTGCACCCTACTCCGCCATAATTTTCTGCTTACATGCCTTTCTTCCTACTGGAACGAGGGTCCCAAGGCCAGCAAACTCTCATTCATTTTAATACCTGCCACCCAAATGCATCTGGTAAACCGAGGTTTGGGGGTTTTGTTACTGCTTTATTAGCTAAATGTATCGAGTGTCCACTATGTACCAGTCTATTTATCGAAATGTGTTTGCCTGTCATGACACGTTCAGTCCTCACAACTGGGGTTGTGGGCTCTGTTGTTCTCCCTGCTCGATAAATGAGGAAACCGTAAAACAACTTTGAAAGGTAGAACGGTTTTCTCCAGGTCACCTGGTTAGCGAGTGGCAGAGGCAAAACGCAGACCAGGCCGGGCTGCAGAACCCAGGGTCCCATCCCCTCTGCCCCAGTGACCCTTATTTGTTGGTTAAAGGTGTGTTGAAGGAGGGAATAAGCCACCCACAGCTCTCCCAGTGTTCCGAGTTTGTTTAGTTTGGTCCTGTCCCTGAAAGGAGGGTGGCCGGGCAGCCTCCGTAGTCAGACAGCCTGATTTCCCAGTTTCACCGAAGGCGAAAACTGCAGTCATTCTCGTCCTCTGCGGAAAGAGCATTGCTGCTCCGTCGTATCTTCATGGTCGCTTCACAAAGGTCTTTGAAAGAACACAGTCTGATTGTGTCATATCTTCACCGTAGTCTGTGATGGCACATGCTTTTCTTCACCAGCCCTTCAAAGGCCGCATATGAGTCTTAGAAAACCTATAATTAGATGGACAACCACGGCTTTATCTTTTTTCTAGTTGTGCTAAAGGTAGTGTTTAGGGTGGGAAAGAAGGAAGGGGTCGGGAAGCGCATCCCCTCTGGCGTCCTCAAGGAGGGGGATAAGTAGAGAAACCCAGGGAATTTCCTTCAGGTGCCTCCTGATGGGAGCAGAAGGATGCAGGCCATTTTTTCTTTTTTTCTTTTTTATTAAAGATTTTATTTATTTATTCAACAGAGAGAGAGACAGCCAGCGAGAGAGGGAACACAAGCAGGGGGAGTGGGAGAGGAAGAAGCAGGCTCATAGCACGGGAGCCCGATGTGGGGCTCAATCCCATAACACCGGGATCATGCCCTGAGCCGAAGGCAGATGCTTAACTGCTGTGCCACCCAGGCGCCCCGCAGGCCATTTTTTCTTAAAGTTGCATAATGAAGATTGTATCTTTGGATTGATTCTCCAACTGAATAATGAACTGGATGACGAAGGAGGATGAATTTACTCTTCCAAGTCCACGAGAGCACTTTGTTGCATTCTCTAACCAAGCCAGTAAATATCTGGGGGACCCCAAACAGGATGGTGTTGTGGATGGGAGAGACAAACCTGGGCCTCCCTCGGGGAGCTTCCGATCCCCTGGAGAGTGCCGTCTAATCCGCAGAGTGTAACACAATATTTACTTAAATTATGGCTCAAATAGGGAAAGAAGCAAAGTGCTAGGATGGGTTTGGGAAGAGATATTTTCGTGGAGAAATGGAAAATGCTTCGCGGATAGGGTGTCCTTGCGCCACTGCATGAGTGAAAAGAAAGTGAGCTCTCTGATGTCATGATTCTCATAACTTCTCATCACCTAACTTAGGGTCTGGATGAATCCCATCCCTTCCCGGATGGATATAATACTGAAAGACATAGAAATGTAGAAGGAAAGAAGGGAAGATAAAATAATGACCTACAGCATTAAATACATGCCTACAAATCCACTGCTTTACATGTATTATTTAATTTAATCCACAGGAACCCTGAAAGGCTGATGTTATGGCCCATTGCACAGTGGAAGAAACCAAGACGCAGCAGAGTAAGTAATTTGCCCAAGTTCACAAAGCTCCTAATTGCCAGAGCCAGGATTTGAAATGAAGGCCTCTCTTTTATGGCTTTCGCTTTCTCTCTTTCACTGTGCTGCCTTTAAAACCTCAAATAAAAGGCAAATAAGTGATTGATGGTGTTCTTCCTCAAGGACATGAAAGGAATGTACAAACAGCACAGTCATTTTCTGTAGTAAAATCTTTTAATTATGACCCAAATCACAGCACTGCAGTGATAAGCTGATTGTGAGCTCACCTGAAGTCAAGGCACTTCACAGCAAGTTCAGTGGCAACAATTCAGCTCTTTTTCTGTTAGCAAATAGAGAACCCTGGGAAGGTATGTTTTATCCAACTTAGACCAAAATGTTACAGAGTGAGACATTTGTAAGGATGCCAGCAGGAGGGGAGACTAAAGGACAAGGTGGAGTTTGCAACCTATTATCCCTAGAGCTTCATTCCAGGATCTACTGATATTACCTTTCTGGAATAAAGTACATCCCGTTTGAGCACTGTTTTAGGGAATGTGCTCAGGGAAGGTGGAGACCCTGAATGAACAGGTTAGCAGGACTGGGTGGCCGGAAGCAGCCATCTAACGCGATGGGTGTAGGACCAGTTCTGAAGCCCCAGTGGAGAGTCTGTGCCTTAGGCGATACTCATGACTCAGGAATGGTTGCTTCTCATAGGTAATGAGATAACTCATGGTGTTCGTTTCCCAAGGTAGGTGATGGTTCCTATAATTGCCTTCCATGGTTTATTTACCCCTCATCATTTTTAATCTTTGAATGTTGTCGGTATCTATAAAACACTTTGGAATTATCTGGCCCCAAATATTCTAAGAGTTTCTCCTTTTCAAAGTCTCCGTGGGTACCTAGGTGGCTCAGTCGGTTGGACGTCTGACTCTTGATTTTGGCTCAGGTCATGAACTCAGGGTCATGGGATAGAGCCCCACGTTGGGCTCTGTGCTCAGTGCAGAGTCTCCTTGTCCCTCTCCCTCTGCTCCTCCCCTTGCTTGCACTGTTTCTCTTCTCTCTAAAATAAATAAATAAAACCTTAAAAAAAAAAAAAGGCTCCAAATCAGGCAACAACTTCATGGAACTTCAGTTTATTACCTTGTTTATTCTTTTTTATTATATCTGAGAGATATGTATATGTATGGATACGTAAAATATATATAATATACACATTAAGAAAATTCTGAAAAATATCATTGCAATTGAGCAAAGGCTTCCCTAGTTCTACCTGTGTTCGTCAGTAGATGATAGAGGAAAATATGCTCGAAAATGCCCAGTAAAAGAATCTCCTGGCACTTAGAGAAGGAGGGCACAGAATGTTTAAAAAAAAAAAAAAAGAGGATGCCCTAGAAGAAAGTATACTTCCAGGAGACCCAATAAGACTGTGTTTTAGGGCACCTGGGTGGCACAGCGGTTAAGCGTCTCCCTTCGGCTCAGGTCATGATCCCAGGGTCTTGGGATCGATCCCCGCATCTGGCTCTCTGCTCAGTGGGGGTCTGCTTCTCCCTCTCCCTCTGCCTGCTGCTCCCCCTGCTTGTGCGTCCTCTCTCTTTCACTCTCTCTCAAATGAAAAAGTCTTTTTTAAAAAAGACATTGTGTTTTAATTAAGTTCACTATCCCTTCTAAGCCACTCTTACTTGATTTAATTTCTTTGTAACAGCATGACAGCTGACGTCGTCCCATGTAGAAGCAAGAAAATTTCACTAGGACCTTGAAATTCATTGACTCACTTCTTCAGCCCTTACTGTACTATTGTTACCCTTTGTGCATCACTCTACTCCCAGTTGTGAGCCGTTGAAATAGAGGATTGAGTGAAGAGTAAAAACAATTTATACTTAAAAAATCAATTAATACTTAATCTCTTGGTTGTGCATATTTGTCACCAGTATGGGTCTAACATCTGACTTTCTGTAACGGATTTACGCACCCAGAAAGTTTTGTCATTGTGTGGGAAACAAGTATGTCCCGTAAGTCTGATAAGAACTAAAAGCAGGCGGAGCTATTTTCATCAAAAGCCTAATATATAACAGAAGGAAATGTGGCTTACTCTGTTGTCTCGTTGAGAAACATGGCAGGGATGGTGACTTACCATGACAAGGTAAATGACAAAAGATAAATGCTATCATGAGAATCATTCACGCTTGCCCTGAGGAAGTTTAGCAGGTGTATTCTGAGTATAGGGTTCATACTGTAGACGCAAGTTGACGGCTAATTGATTTTGTTCATTTCAGAAGCGGGGGCTGTGGGCAACAGGGTCTCAGTGGCGGATGGGGTGCTGGCGAGCATGGAAGACGTGGAGGAAATGCAGAGATGACTTGGTGGTTTTCATGGAGCATTGCCCGTTACTATAGTTTCATCTGTGCCCAGGGCGCTCTGAGCGCCCAGCGCGTGTGATCCAAGCCCTCAGTGGAGGTGGGAGGGACTCGGCCGGCCAGGAGGACTCAGCCGCGGAAGCTCTGACGTGTGGCCGGCCAGCTGTGCCTGTGAAATCTGGGACGAGATAAACAAGAGTTGAGGCTGGCTCTCAAATGCAGGCACAGAGAGAGGGAGCAGGGCTGTTTGAGATCGTCTCCGAAGCAGGATGGCGTGGCTGTTCATCTGCTTCTCCTGGCTTTTACTCTGCAGCTCTGAGTCTCTCCCAACCAGAGCTCAACCACCGTCCACCAGGGAAAGAACCAGAGTGACCCCGGGCCCCTTTTTCCTGCACAGGGAGACCCCTAAGCTCGGAACACAGCACTGCAGGTGGAGGGGTCAGGTGGCCCAAGATTTTCTGGAAAGGTAATTCTCCGTGCGAATCATAACCACCACATTTTTCTTGGGAGCAGCTGGTCTGTACCAGCAGCGCCCCTGAGCAACCCCAAGCTGGGAGAATAATGTGGGTATTTGTATGGAGCTGGGTGCTGACACGCGTCATTTTCATAATTACTGTATTTCTCATCTCCGCCATTTCCATGGGCCAAGCATAAAGTGTGCAGGGAAGCAGCCACCTCTATGTGCTTCTATTTCCTCGAGTTTACAGCGATTGTACGATGCTGATGAATCCTCCCTTCTCCATGACACTGAGGCGGCGGCATCCTAATGTTATCTTTATTATTGTTCGGCAGATCCCCTACTACTACATACAGAAATAGTGTAAATCATGGAACCAGTGTTTGAGGTCCATAAAATGCAAGGTTATGAATATTTCATTACTATACATTTTATTTCCCTGTCTATTCTGCATCTCCCAAAATGTTGTTTGTTTATTTATTGGCTCACTGTTCACCAGGAATACTTAATTCTTAATATAAGGTGTGGACTGGATCACCAACCCCAGCATCGCGGTCTGAGCTATGTTGGAAAGTAATGATGGGTGTTTTGGTGCGGGTTCTGGTTTTCCTTTTTACACCCTTTTTCAACACATACGCGCGCACACACACACACACACACACACACACACACTTGGCTGGGGGGTGACCTCACAGAAGTTTCGGCTTCTTCCATCATAATTGCATTGATTTGCAAGCCCCACGAATTGACCCCCAAACGTTTCTCCTGTGAGCTCCAGCTACGTATTTAAATTTTTCTCAACGCCCCATTGTATCCATCTTTGGCTGAAGTAAGCAGACTTCTTCGGCTGCAGATCTTGGCAGTGAAAGACACATTGTCCAAGTGCAATTAGCTTCACTCCCTGCACCGGGACGAATGATTTGTATGAATCAGCTGGTCCTGCAAAAGATGCGGCCATTATCACCTGCTTGTGAATTTCCCTTTAACCACGAAATTCATATTAGTAAATAGCCCGGGGGATTCAATCTGAGCAAAATCAGAACCTGAGTGCCCTGCATTAAGGTGCTAACTTCTCTCCTGCTATAGGGCATAGTAGATATTAATACAACTCTTTGGTACAGGCTGCAAAATATATAAAATGTCATAATTATATCTGCAATTCAGCAACGAAACAATTTTCCCCCTTTCTTCACTGTCATCAGCATAATAGCAGCCTATGGGATTTGTACTTTCTGGCTGTGAGCCCTTTTATGGGGCTGTAGAAAAAAAAAATACAAGCAGGTTAGTTTCACAGCTCTGAGAAGGCCTCATGACAGAAATACTGCTTTTAATGTTATTGTCTCTAGCTTGTAACCCACTGTCTTTGGGCAGAGAGGCCACGGTGCTGAGGCAGTGCCTCTTCGGTTTTTCTGATAAACCTGTACGTCCCCTTCCCTGCTTCTCCCACCCTCCTGGATGGGCAAATAATTAACCAGCTTTCAGGATCTGGCTCCGTTATGGGTAGGGAGGGGGTTAGGCAGAGGGGAAGGAAGTCAGAAGGAGGCCCGTCTCCCCGGGTTTCTCGATATAAAAGAACCTAAGAAAGACGCCTTCGGAGGGAATCCGCACATCCCGTGTATTTTGCTAGCCAAGACAAATATCACCGCTCGTACCTAACATTTGAAAAGCAGGGCCAGGTAAGATGATGGATTAATAAGTCCAAGGACAGAATAATAGAAGGAAAATATATTATAGAGAATGATGCCCATGTCAATCTGAAAGGGCGGGGTGGGGGGGGAGAAAAGCTGAAATGGGAATGAAAAAAAAACAAGAAAAACGCATGCCATAGCAACCTTAAGTAAAAACCCTCCTGTAGTTATGCTAAATATTAATTACTGTTACCCAAGAGCCCTATGGTACTATTACTTGAGACACAGGTATCTTCAGACCATTTAAGATTCTTTTTGTTATAACCGACACTACGGGCATCAGGGATGGAACACCAGGCTAAATGTTCCCTCTATAATTATTGGTAATAATATTCCGTGCACATTTATATCCCCCATCATCATCTATGATGAGGCTAGTCCAGTACTTTCTGCATGAACTGTTATAATTCCCAAAGCAGCAGGGCAAAATATTATCAAGCATGGGTTTACCCACGGAAAGCCTAGTGTAACAGAGTTCATTTCCAGAAAATAGGCTGGGGATGGAATTTGGGCCATACAGACAGACACCTGTGACACTGCCTGAGGTGACCCGCTCGGTGACCGTTGCTCACGACAGCATCATGTCAGTCACGGGCAGCCATCCTGACCACACCTCCACAGAGCTAAGAAAATGTTCTTTGGTCAAGAGGCAGCTCTTTAATGAGAGATGAGGTGATCTGAATTCTGTTGTCACCTCAGCCACAGACACTTACATGGTAATGTTCTGTGGGCCATTCTAGGACTCTGTTTCTTCAGCGATAAAGGTTGGGAGATAGCCTTTCTCTATGAAAGAAAATCCTCTAGGAACGAATAGCATTTTAAAATCCACGACGAGCAGCCCAGAGACCCCCAGCGACAAATACTTTCTTGATTGTTTTTTTAAAACGAAGCGAACGGACCAATAGTTTCACAAGCAACAAATCATTATTTAAATAGACTTGTTCCAGATGTCCTATAAAAGAAGTTAATAGAACGGAAAGCCTGGAAGTTACTAGAAAGGACTCAGTTGTGAAACAGAAAAACTGTCGTCCAGGTTAGACCCTGTTGAACTCTGAGGTAATGGTAAGGAGACTGTATGTAGTTGTGCCCACACTTAAGGGGGAAAAATGCAGCATATGAAAATTCAGATTTACAAACCAGATCAATTAATGGGTGATTATTCACACTATAAAAGGATTTATCGCTTTACAAATGGATTCCCTGCAGGGTTCCATTTTAATAACTGAGCTTTCCCAGTGTTAGGAGCCACTGCCAATTAAGAGTCAATCAGAAGTGGAGATAAAGCGCCTCTGAAATTAAACTGTATGTCAATGGGAAGTCACTGGTAGAGCCACAAAAATTCACATCACATACAATTTGTAGGGACACGGCACTTTTTTTCACAAGCATTTATTGAACACCTACTACAAACCCAGCTGGTCCTGAAGAATCACTGTCAAGGGATCTCAGAAAACAATAAATGCTACTTGTCTTGGGGACCTGCACAACGTGTTTGCAGCCCTTCAGTATGGAGGGGGGACAGTCCCCATTTACGAGGGGAGGGCACAGCTTTCTTGTCAGCGCCCATCGTCAATTTCCATCCACTAAATGCCGAAGAAGCTCCCCTCTCTTTGCATCAACCACAAAATGCCCTCACACACATTCCCAATTTCTTCTGTCCTACTTGCCCAATGCCCCACTAATTGAGAACCTTTGTCATGTTCAGAAACTCTGCTTGAATCTTAAGATGTTGGTAGTAGAGACATCTTAGAGTTCGACTCCTTCTTTGGGGTGGGGAAGGAATTAAGGCAGGAAGAAATGGAGTGGCAGATCTTTTGATGCCTACTCTGGGTATCAGTCTATTAAATAAATCTCTCTGAAGACAGTGAGGCACTTGATGTCTACGCTCTGAACCCCACTTTTTTCTACCCTCGACATTTTCCCTGTTTTCCCTCGTTATCTCTGCCCTTCACCCTCACTTTCAGGAAAGGAATGTTCTCATTCTTTGTCGAGTCCAGCTTCCATCTGTTCCCTGGGATCTCTTTCCCCAAGGGCTCTGCTTCTTCCACTAGTAGGGTTTTGGAACAGGAAGGGTGGTAAGTGAGAAGCCAGCCCAGTGATTCCCGTGGCTCTGTGGGAAGACTTCTCTAACGCGCTAAAGAGAGCTCTCCGCTGGGAGCTTAAGGAGAAAAGGTTTGGAACGCGCCATGGAGGGTCTGATTAGCGCATGAACAACAAGGTGAATAAAAGAAATTATTTATTGTACTCAGTTTCGCTAGGGTTCAGCTGATGAGATAGCACAAAACCTTAACTGACCCAATCCAGCACACTTGTCATTGTTGTCTTTGGCAGCTTTCAGCGGTCTGAGAATGTAAGAGAAAGCCCTCTTGGAAGTCATTCATCCCCAATGAGTGGTTAAATGTAGAGACATCGAGGGATCTGGTTATGACAGCAGACACATCATCGGAACGGCCAGCCTCGAGGTCTATACCAGAGAGGCCAAATGACATGGCAGGGGATCTGGACCCCCACACTGGGAAGCTTCAGGAAGCCAGAAGGTGTTTGACATGCTGACCTTGATGGTGAGAGAAGGGGAAGATGCGAAGCGGAGTTTCCAAGGCGAAGGTCGGAGTCTCAGATGCGAACGTGCAACAGTTCTGTGTAACTGCGTTGTCTCTGGTCCGGCCAGCTGGTGTGGTTGAGGCCAAGTGGAAATGAAGTTATTAAGAGGAAAGTTAAAGCCCCCAAAAATGATACAGAGAGAGAGTGAGACAGGTGCTGAAGTCATTTTGTGAAGTAAATGGAAGTGAATTTGAAAAGAATGACTCAAATTTCCATTAAAATGCCTCTGGGACAAAAGATTACAAGAAGATATGCAACAATTCTCAGCTGCCTTCATATTAGTATAATGCTTTGGGGACCTCAAATAAGGCTTCATTGCCCACTGAATTTCCACCAGTGCCATTATTATTCAATCGACAGGTAGGTATTTTGGATACAGTGTACATAGCATAAACAATCTGAGTATCAACCCTGTGTCAGATACTGTACGAAGCACTGTTTTGCAATTGAAAATGAACAGATTTGTGCCCTTAAGGTGATAAGCCCATTGAAGGAGGAAAAAACTTTAATTTCAGCAGACTATAGTAGGTACTAATGTAGTAGATGCTCGTAGAAGGAATGCCCAGCCCAGTCTCTAGAATCACGGAAGACTTCTTGGAGGAGGGAACATCTAAACTGAGATTTGGAAAGTAATCTGAATTAAAGAAGTGGAAGGTGATAAGCGATAGATGTTGGCAAGGCAGTGGCAGGAGTGACGGCTCAGAAGCAGAAAGGAGCAGCGTACGCTGAAGGAATTGCAAGCGTGGAGGTGACAGGACGCTAGACTGGGAGGGAGGGAGTGGGAAGCGCTACATGGGCAAGGACCTCTTGAGTCACTCCAAGGAGCTGCCATTTCATCCTGAGAGCACAGAAGGCAATTAAGAGGTTTTTACACTGGAGGAATGACGTGATCACATCTGCATTTTCGAAAGCTCGTTCTTGTTGCCATTTAGAGAATGCATTAGTCTGAAGAGGGCTGGCATGGCTATATTATGTCCAGTTATACCAACTTATTATACTGGTGAGGGAGAGGGAAGAAGGAAAGCTAACACCCAACACTTCTGGCCTGTGCAAATAGGAAGGTCTTGGCACAGATCTCGGACATTTGAGCGGTCGGTTTGGGCGAGGGCAATAGGAAGCTGTTGGTCCTAGTTTAGGCACGTTGAGTTTGAGGTCCAGTGGGATATGCAATTGATCAGGCCTGTGAACAGAGGTGAAGTCAGATCAGGTGAGGGGATGCACATGGGGATATTGGTGTCCTTCGAGTCACTGAAGCCCCAGGGATGGAGGAGATCCACCAGATATGACGGAAGAGAAGCGGGTAACAGCCTTGGTAGAAATGCAGGCAAAAGATTATGGCAGTCTGGCAATTTACAAGATCATAGCAGTGGGGTGAAAGGATAGGTGGGTTTTTGGAAATGTTACAGAGGTGATTCCAAATTCTCCATTTGGGAAGCTTCAGGACATCTGTGATTATAATAAATGCTTTTTTGACCCAGGTGCTTTAGAAAGTAATCTTATTGTTGTGTTTAATACTCAGGATATGATGAAGCCAGTTTGGGTATCCCTAGAACAGGAGACACACCGGTCAGGAGCAGAATTCAGGGCCACCATGAGACAAGGGAATTTGCTGCAACATATAGTCACTTAGGGCCTGAGGCTAAAATCATGCTATGTAAGAAAGTCTTGAAGTTATGGGCTGCAAACAGGTGGGATAATTTTATAGCAAAGACAAATATTCATTGATTTCCAGTATATTTCAGTAATACAGTAATTAGCTCTTCCTCATTGTCCTCTATTTGGCTAAAAGTCCAGTTCTCTCAATCTCTCGGAGGCCCTAGGAGAGAGCCTCTGCATTCTGGAAAACCAAGATAGACTCTCCATTGTTGAGGAAAGGAACCAGCCGCATAGCTTCCTAGAATCCAGCTTACTGAATCTCTGTCTTTCATGGTGTCTGTCCTGTCTCTGTAGCCATTATGCCGTTTCTCAGTTATTTTCCCAGTGTCCAGTCCTAACTGGCCTGCCTCTAGTTGGTAACAGATCTCTAGAACCTCCCATCCCTGCTTCAGGTAACTCTCCTTAATCTGCCCTCAGGCCCCGTGCAGCGAGCTTCCTGTGCTCTCCAGCCCTCCCCCCACTGGCAGCTACTACCTGGCTCCCAGCTCCGAAGAAAGCCTATAAACTTAAAAATCGGCATTTTAAAACTTTATCTCTTGTTATTGATAGTGACTTGGGTGAGGAGAGTTCTCAGTTTTCTCATCCATCCAATGGGGATAATACATGCTTATGACAGTGCCTGGCACATGGCTGCAGCTCAGTAAATCTTAGCTATTGTTCTCAGGATTACCGGAGTTGAAGTCCCAGCTCCCATATTCTGTAGCTGTGCAAACGAGCTGGGGCACGAACTAACTCTCTGAGCCTCAGTGTTCCCAGGTGAAAAATGGGGATGGTAATGCCCACCTGTCTCCTAGCCTGAAGAGGTTCCAACGTCCCGGAGACCATCAACAAAGAACCTTGCGTATTACAGAAATTCATGGCAATGTTGTCTTCTCGAAGTTTTCTTTGAAGATAGTACCTTGTGTCAGTAATATCACCAGAAAACCAACAATAATTGCATGGGATGCTGGCTGGGGCTATGGCAGAGGTGACAAAAGGGAAACGTGACTTTAATTTTGTCACACGGCTGCCTTCAATACCTGATATTTGAAAGATAGTCAAAGATTATCTGACTTTTATTTCAGGTTAAATTCTCGAAAAGCTACAGAGTTGAACCATGAATACTTAGCTCCCAGTAAAATGTCTTCTCTGAATTATTTAATAATTCGAGGCTTTTGCAGTTAAGGATGAATCTAAGAAATGACCAAGTGAAGCATATTCACAGGCATTTATAAAGTTCCCACGGAAAACATTTGTCCATTCTTCCATTCAGCATTTTAAGGAGCCACACAGCAAATACTGGCAAAACAAAACCGAAAACCAGCCCTGGGACTAAATTCAGCTCCTCTTTCTGTACAGTTACCATTCTACCTATGATGCGGTGAGCCCTGTATCACATATCCTCTCCCTCCCCCTTTCTTTTCCCCTTGGTTTATTAAAAAGATTACACGTGGTCTGGAACGGGCCAGCAGACAGGGATTTAAATCGATTGGAGACAAGCTCCTCATTTTTCCCTCTTGTAGACTGTCTCCTCCTTCCCTTGGCCCTTGCTCCACCTCTGCCGGCTCATAATTTCTACTTATAACTCACTGCCTGGCCCAGGTGCTACCTCATGACCCTGTTTCAGCTTCCACTCCTATCACTGACTGGACCAGTTCTTTTCCCGCAGTCCAAATTCCAGAGGGAAGGGATGTGATTGCCTCACCAAGCACTTGCGCATCTGTTTGGGCAAAGCTCGTCCTGCCAGGCCCATCATGTCTGCCGGCAAACTGGAGGTGGGCCACCTGGAGCAGGGGACGGCGGCCGGCCGCGTCACACGGGGCGGAGCCACGGACACAGAACATGCTGTCGAGGCAACTTACCTTCCCGAGGTGCGCTCTTTTACCTTTCCTTGTATTTTTGTTTGTCTGGTTGGTTGATTGTCTTTTTATGGTATGTAGGAAGTTCATGATACCAACCTGTAAGCCTTCTCCAGAAGAGAGATTATTTTTTTAGAGAAATGAATAAATATATTGACTTAGAAATCTTTTTGAGCCAATACTAAAGCAGGCTTATAAATTGTTTCTCTTTATACAAAATTAAAATCGAGGCAACTGGGAGGTTTTCTTAAGGATTCTAATGGATTGAGGTTTTATTTTGACAAAAGGCCACTGTGATATCATTCACAAATGATGGGGAACCTGCATTTGTCAGTGTTCATGGGTACAGAGCATTCCTGTCTGGTTTCCAAAGCGGGATCTTGCAAGTCCTGAGTAACAGAGTGTGCGTGCTAATGCCCTGGGGTCAGCTCCTATGGGTTCTCAACGGTTGATTCTTAAACTTTCACACATTTTGTTAATGTGGCTTGTTAAACACAGCCATTATTAAAATTAAGATAAGTCAACTCACAACTAACTAACTTACATTAAAAACAAATGTAATAAATATTTAAAACCTATCACTTTCTTCTTAGTTTACAACATTTTACCCTTACCTCTACTTCTGAGGTTGCTGATGTGCATTGTGTCTACGTGGTTGAAATACTGCAGAACCGTGGGCTCCTGCGCATCTCGCCCCAAGTTCATGTTCGATGACATCATGGTGACATCTTGAAATCCCAGATGATGGAAGTATTTATATCATGGAAGGAGATGCCCACACTACAAATCAGCCCTTCCTTGCTGACCCCCCTTTCTGGGGAGCCAGTTGTTAAACATTTATCAGCACCCCACTGGGCATGTTTCACTAATTGAAAATAAAACTTTCAAATTTGCAACAGTTTGGGGGGTTGGATATAAAATACTTTAAAAAGGGAACCATGGCTCTAACCCTGAGTTAGCTATCAATCCATGAAATTGATTCATCAACTCCCCAATCTTTATACATCACCTCCCGCCTTGGAAAGTCCTACCAGCTTAAAAAAAAAAAAATCTCGGAATGCATTATTTTGGAGGAGGAGGTGGTTAAGGGTCTCTGAAACTCATACACAGAGACCCCTACACCTGCACCTGCACAAAACGCCCAACCGAGAATAGTGGAACATTCACCTAAGGATGGAATTTTTTTTCTTTCTTTACCTAATGATGGGATTTAAGCTGCTTGAAGCAATTACAACTTACATTGAAATTCAGGTGTTTTCCTGTCTCCACCGTTACACATATTCTTGAATACCAATGAAAAAGTATGCTAACTTTTGACTCCACATTTTTGATTCGTGATGACCTCAGTGGCTGCCAAACAAATTCATCCTAATTATAACCTTTTGAAACATTACTCCATTAATAGAATGTGGAAGAAGATGACCGATTGAATCTCTGGTTAATGTATTTTGTCACTTAAGAGATTGTCAAAGTGGTTGAGTGTTTCAAATGTCCTTAAAAACAAATGGGCAGAGTGACAGCCAGTAGAAAAATATATAACCTAATTGCACTTGGAAAATACATGCAGGGGTGAGGGAGTAAGGAGCCTTGAGAGCCTGGTAGACAGGCAAGGTGGGCCTGCCATAAGTCGATTTGTATGATGAGCTAAGGAGCTTCGCAGGCAGGTCTCATCAGAATGGAAAAGAGAACCGAGCACAAGCTCGCTGAGGAACAGAGCCAGGGAGAGGTGATTATGAATACATCAGAGCATCTGTCCCTTGGATGAGCTCCTGGCCTAGTCCCCCACCCTGTGTCTGAGTCCTGAGGCGAGCTGGGATAATATAAGTAAAAATGATAGAGCTGCTCAGGAGATCCATTCTGAGATTTTAGAGCACGCACGTTATTGCTTGGGGAACCCTCTAGTGTTAACAGAAGGCTAAAGAGAAGAAGAGTGTGCCCCCCGTTTCACAACAGGATTCTGAACAGCTGTGGGATCTCATGGGTACTTGGCCATTGGTGGCGGAGGAGCCATGGGGGCAGTGGCCTGCCAAAGCAGCAGCTGGGCCCATCGGAGGCCACAGTCCCCCTGGGAAGGCGATCGGGATGGGCAGAGGCAACAGCATCTGTGGTAGAGGTAGACATCACAGGACACAGGGAGCGCTATCAGAAGACCCGAAACAAAGATGGTGCATGGTAACTAACTTGACTTTTACTTTGGATTCACTGGATGTACTACTGAAGGAATTCTGAGAAATCTGGGGGAAGGGGAAGAACTTGCAGAGGCCTACGGGTTTGCATTAGTGGGTGGTGACAGGAACTTTTAATGAAGAGTTGCGTCTTTGGAAGATTCCCAGTACAGATATGACTCACAAAGAACCAAGAGCACATTCTCACCCCGACTGCCAACGCTAGTCGACTGTTGCCTTGGAAGTGCATTTGGGTGGTCAGAGGTTATGCTCGTCATCAAGAGGAAAATCATTCTGCTCAAACTTCAGGGGAGTTTCTGGAGGCATGTGAAAATGCTCACTGTGCTACTTAAGGGGCCATAAGAATCACGACTTCCCACGTTGAGGTCCCAGCCTGAGGTTCCTTTCATTGGGGCATTCGGATAGCACCTTGAGTCCTTGAAGCAGGAGCCATCTGGGTTTCTTGCCTGAGAAGCTCTGTAAGGAGACATAGGGCTGGTCTGCATCCTCTCTGTGAAGTGGAAAGACTGTTGGAAGGGCAGAGACAATGAAAAATCTAGGCTGGCTCCCAGAGGATGTCATTAGGATGGAGAAATGAACCACTCCTACCAACACCTGTCAGGGCAGCACAAACAGTATCTTTGAGCAAATTACAAAAAAGCAGCCTCTCTGGGTGGCCAAGTCGCAAGGAGACACACCTTTTTCAGGCTGACAACCCCTTATGGGGCCCAGCTTGGCAAACAGGGAGCCGGCCCCCAGGATCTCAGTGCGTTTGTGCATGGCAGCCCACCCAACGTAACGGGCTATGAGAGGGGGAGTCTACTGGGGGCACCCTATGTTAAGAACCAGGAGTAAACCTGGAAGGATGTACTCTTGGAGATATGAGCCAGAGGCTTTGCTTGACCTGAAACAGGAAGAGTGTGTGGCTAGAGTCGCCTGGGGAATTAGCATTTCCATCTGGCCAGACAGTGTATGCGGGGCACTGCTTTGCAGCCCCAAGCAGCTGCCTGTCGTAAAGGACACAAAAGGCCAGGAAAATAACATTTTAAAAACCAGAAAGTGCCCGATTTGTACCTGAAAAAAAAAAAAAAATCATTGTAGGCCGGAACAGATCCTGGAACTGATGGAGGTCGTCTTCTCACAGGAGAGGCTAAGAAATCCACCAGTGTCCTGGCTGCCAGAAGCTTTCCGGGCGCCTCAGTGAGGGCAGCCTCATGCATTGCTGGGCTCCGCTGCAGTGATGCCCCTGGCAGGTGAGTCCCCAAGGAGCTGGACACCAACAGAGAGGACACAGATACGCAGGGGGTTAGCAAATGGAGAGAAAATTATGTCCACTACCAGGGGCTCAGCCATGTCTGGGCAGAGGGGCAATGAAATAAGGAGCTTATTAGACTTCTGTTTGCAGGACTCCAACGACCAAGATATATTTAGGGGAACAGAGAGCTGGACACCAAGCAAGCTGCTTGTTAGAGGAGAGGAGTACTTCTGAGAAGAGAATAGTGATTCCCTTTGTGTTTTGTCTCCTTGTTCGAACCCCATGCACCTGTGTGTGCGTCTAAAGGTGGGGAGGAGGCGGGGCAGGATGGGGCGTTAGGAGAAGGCAAGTTGGTGGCACTGTCAATCACACCTGCAAGGACTGTCACCAAACTGTAAGACAGTGGTCATGAGTAGCCACATTTTTAAGCCCTAATGTAGGGGTCAGTGTCACAAAAGAGGGCATTCTCCCCTACCTTGTAGAAATCCCTCACGGTGTGAGCACCTCAGGGGCTTGTGGAGGTGCAGGGCTTCGGTGCCTTCTGAAGGTTCTGGTGCTGTCCCCAGGCGGTGAAAGAAGCCGTACCCAGCCGAGGTGACCCCAGGCCCAGGGACTCAGCAGGACCAGCAGATGCGAGGTACCCGAGAAACAGCTCGACTGAGGAAGAATGATCCCGGAGCCACATGGTGAGGAGGGGTGGATCTACGCATGAGCATATGTGACCTGCCCCCTGGGACCTAAAGATGACCTGAGGGAAACATGGGGACTTTGTAGAGGCTTGGGGTGCAGGTTTCACAAACCACGGCAAAAGCCAGGAAAGCCCAAGTGCTCACGGAGTCTCCCTTCAGAGGACGCACGGGGGTTCTGACAACTGGGAATACAGGTGAAAGCTAAGATGATATCCGTAATCAAAAATGATTTTCAGTATCCTAAAAGTGCTTCCTGCCTTTCTGAACTCAACTGTAAACTGTGAAAATATTCAGGCTGCTGACACAGAAGTGCGTTGCTTCTTGCCTGTTATGCTCAGGTCTCACTCCTCACCGGCCTTATCTGTCCCCAGAACTCGCAGAGCTCGCTCTCACCCGAGGGTCTTTGCATTTGCTGTTCCCTCTCTCTAGAATATTCTTCCTCCAAGCTTTGCAAAGTGGGCTCCTTCCTGTCATTCAGATCTCAGCCTAAATGCCATTTCCTCAGAGAGGCTTTCTCTGACTATACAATTTTTTACATCCCCTCCCGCACATTATGTAGTTTTATGGTTTTAATGACACCTATCATTAGCTGAAATTATCTTGTTTGATTTTTTTTTTTTTTTTTTTGGTTACTTATCTATATTGCCTGTCTATCTCCAACAAAATGTAAGTACTAAAAAAGCCAGGGCATTTTTCTGTCTTATTCCCGGCTGTATTTCCCAGCACATTACTGCCTGGCACATAGTAAGTTCTTTTTAAGAATTAGTTGAATCAGTTAATCTTAAACATTCATTTTCAGTTTCTCTGCAGTTGGGGGAAATACTCACCATAGGTCAAATTAAAAAAGGGTGTCTCTAGACCCTTTGTCTTGTTCATTTTCCAGGTAAATGAGAATGAGGACTCCTGCCTCAAGCTTAGCATGGAACCGTAATTTGTTCATATGTGCTGACAGATCACTTTCAAGTTCATGTCTCTGACACCTTTGTACACTCGCCCTTGGCACATATCAATACTTTAACATTCATTTTGCTGGAACACCAGCTGTCTCTACTGTTCTGACTGCACTTCTTCTAACCCAGTGCTGTTGAAACAACACATCACTAACGAGAAGTTGTGATCTATCAGCAACATATAGGACAACCTTTTACTCCATTAGCAACACTCAGACCATCTGCATACTTTGTGGCAATTCCCATCCTCAAAACTGAGCCTGTTTTAAAAATACTGGTAGCCAGAGACTCTGTTGAAACAGAATTCAGGTCCCTCCCTTGTGTTTTAGTAACTTTGCCTACCCGCTGGGATTATGTCTGATGTTTTCCAAGTCCTTTGAGGTGACTGGTTTGACACCAGATGAGCTTCTAAGACATACTGCTGAATCATCTTCATTGGGAAGTTTTAAGAATAGAAGAGGCAACTGCCTATGCTAGATGAGATGTCACAGCACTTAGAAGCTAGGGATAGAAATCAAGTCACCCCTTGAGATTTGCTCTAGCAAGGTGATTTTTCTACCTTTGGATAATAATTAGTCCTCTAAAACTGACAAGTTTTGCTCTTAACAAATGAAATTATCTTGAGGAGGTGAAAAAACTTTATTAGTCAATATTGGGGAAAGTATGTATATTTTTATATTTACATATTATATATATTTTATATTTTGTAGTATACATTTACATATTATATATTTTTATATTTATATATATTTATATTTATATATATTCCTTCCTCCCCTTCCTCCCCCCGGGCTAGGAATACAGCAGAGTACTGAAGGGATGTTTAAGACCAAAAAAGACCAGTGACTTTGGGGGATATTTCCTGATGTGTTTGGCACTTTTAAAATTTTTGTTGTTTTTCTTTTTTCATGTAAATCATCCCCTAGTAACTAGCATGGGGTATTTCTGAAATTCATTTACTGCCATTTGCTGTATTGTCCAACAGATTGTTTCTAGTACCTTCTGATGTGTGGCAGCTGTGTTTTAACAATTCCAAGTGTACCATATGAAAGTAATCAAAGACATTAACACACTAGTGTCTGTAGCTCTGGAGGTATTTCCTGAGCGGGGTACTGCTGGGCCAAGAAGTTGTACGTAGATTACCTTTTTTTTTTGCATGCTGAAGTTTTCTCTAAATATATGTAGAATCATCATATGTTTGTGTTTGTAGATCCCTGTCTTCATGGACATAGCTCTCTACAAAGGGCAAGCATACTCAAATCTGCATTCAAGTGCCATTTTTAGAGAGCATAGAATACATAACACATTAATCTGTGCAAAGTGATCTCTCAGATTCCCAAAGGAGGAAATAGTTAAAGTTTAGTGTTTTTTTCTGATATAGTGTACCCTGGGTAGAGTAGTAATCGCTAACGACATAACATCCTAATGTAAGCAGTTATTGGGAAATGTTTCAGAAACAGTATTTTATTATAGTAAGATTGCACTGTACTTAAAGTAAATATCCCTGGATCCCCTCCAAAGCCAAAAGAATGTAGTCAGGTTACAGAATCTGCTCATTCAGCCATTGTGTCATGATATTTTAGGAATTTGAAAAAAGCGTTCTTCATGTATCATAAAAGGTGCAGAGGGGTGGAGTAACCTGAAGAAAGTACGCTTTCAGAGTACTGTTGGTCAATAAAATGACGTGTTGTGCAATCATGAAAGGAGGTACAAAAATATGCACATTGTATTACCTCACTGATTATCAAGTCGCGTATGTCATGCAAGCTGGGTATCCAAGAATAAAACTTAAAAATGAAGGCTCCACATGGGGCAGATGCTGTCATAAGTCATATTTCAAGATTTAGGTTTAGCTTTCCACACATCCAGTTTTACAACACTTTTGTGATCTTTAGCAAACAATGTAAACTCTCATTAGCTGACGACGGATGCCGTATTTCAGTGGACATACGTGTTGTAGGTATAGATATGGATGGAGATCTAGGGCCAACGCCCAGCATCACACTTTACTGTACCAGCTTCACTTTCCTTGCTAGAGGAAATATGCTTTCCAAACATGCTTTAAATAAGGGGTTCTAGGATTCTGTGGTAGAAGCCAAGAGCCTGCATTTGACATTCCACTTCTCCCCTATGACCACTACTGACAGAGCCTCGGCGTGTCTGGCCCTTGTAGAACTTTCACTCTTAATTAAAATAGTGACACCAAATGCTTTTAATGATTCCCCAAGTGCTATTATAAGGTACAAGGTAAATGTTAGAGCTGGGGCCCATCTTTGGGGAATAAAACGACTTGGAAGTAACATTTTCCGTACTGCTTTGTCCATTGCCTTCCTTTGGCCTTCCCACAGGGCTTCACTAGGCACTGGGCCACATCTAACCTTAACTCCTTGCTGAAAGAAACTTTTTGCAACATCAAACAGCAGAATAGGACGTTTTTCCAATCCGAAAAAAAAAATCGTTAAGATGTTCAACTGTGTCTTTTCAATTCCTGGCTTTCTTCTGAAGTCCATTGCCTTACTTCTTTACCTGGATAATTATGGAGGAACCATGAAAGAAATTGTCCCCTCCCCCACAGCACCTTGAAAAACTTAAACATTATCAATCCTCAGTGGAGTTTGTATCTATGGAGAACTTACTACTGGCAAATGGTGATACTGAAGATTTCTTTTTAATTTCTTTTTCCTCCCTGTCCTTACAGTTGTGCATGGATATGCTCTAGTAGACCAACACGGATCTATTGATAGATAGACAAATAGATGTTGCTTTGAAAAGGAAGAGTTAAGGATTATCCTGTAGTACAGAACTCTTGCTGTCTACCTCTCTCATTTCCGAACCTCAACTTTGCCTTTTTCTCAAGCAAAGAAAATTAGAAACAGTTCCTGAAAAATTGCCATTGGGATCAGCTACTTTAATTTACTCCACAAATTCTTTTGATGATACTTAGAATGTGCAAGTTACGATGCTGTGCTGGAGAGAGGCACAAAATGTGAAACCAAGCACGCTTTCCTCCCATAGCTCACCGCCCAGTGGGAGGCTGGGTGTTTTAAGGAAGGGACTTCCAGCTGGCAGAGAAGCAGAGTGAAGGCCCTGAGGGGGACCACATAAGGGGAGATCTTGTATAGCATGCTTAGAAATGAAGACGTTGATTTGGCTGAAGATGAATCTGCATGGAGAAATAAAGAGAGGAGAGGTAGAAGAGGGGCTAGGCATTGGAGTGAGACTGAGAAGAAAGCCTTGATCCAGATTATAGGACTTGGAACATCAGGCTTAAAGTTTGGGTGTTGCGTCCTAAACAATGGAGGACCACTGGGGGCTTTGCAGGGACAATGACCATTGTGATCAAATATCTCTCTTTCATATTTACTGCTGAGGAGGTCTTCAGTTTAGAAACTCAGAGATTATTCAGGAGACCTTTAACAGCATCCTCAGTATCACCTAAATTTTGTGAGAACACGGTGGTTTTAAAACTAACAAAATCACAACAGAAAAGGTGGGAATTAAATTAAAAACCTGTATTTCCATTTCAAGAAGCTATGTGCTTAGTCACGGTTCTTCTTAGCACAGGCGCAGTGTAGAAGAGGTTTGTCTTGGTGTGTCCCCCACCTGCTGTACCACCAGCCCCCCTCACCCCTGCATCCCCATGTATTCATCTTCCATCACAGCCCCACCAGGAAGAAGAAAACTAGCTCTCGACCCTCACCTACCCCGTAGTTGACTTAACTAGCGCTTTCATGGAGGTGGGGGGCAGGGTATTATATAAAATTAATGTCGGAATAAGTGGAGGACTCCTTTGGGTGTGATTCACGAGGGGCAGAGTTTAATCTTTCCCTTTCCTCCCTCACCAGTGCAAACTCCACGTGATTGTTTCTCCACGAAATTCTTGGGAACGAAAAATCTTTCAGTGCCACGGTTGGACTTGAAATAACAAATAGCCAAGGAAGGAAAAAAAAACCTCAAACTAAATTAGTACTCAGATGTAATGGCCAATAGTGTAGAATAGCGTATCCATCAGGTTCTAGCAGGAGAGAGATGGCATGCTCAAATTAGGATCATTCCATGCGAATTTAATAAATTTAATAAAAAGACTATTTACAGAGTTGTAGGGAAGCCATAAGGGTTACTGCAGCACCCTGAGCTAATAAAAGCACAGCTGTTGCCATTTCTAGGCCCAAGAGAGGAGGGGAGGGAGCAGTTACCGAACCCAAAATGAGAGAGTCCTACAGAGAGGGACGTCATGAGAGGAACTCAGACCTTCAGACAAGGGGCACCACTGGTCCAAGGTGACTGAGAGGAAGACAGAGGAATAAATACAGCGATCTCACTTTTATCCCTCTCTTCACTCTTTTCTCCAGGGCTCCCATTGGCTGAACTCAACCAGAACTGGAGGGCAAGTTGGGGGTGGGGCATCCATCGATGAAGTTGTTGTAAGTCAGCTTTCCTGTGCAGAGCCAGGGAGAAATGAGCGCAGAGCAGATTTGGAGAGGTGAGTAGCATACCCAGCACTAGAGGGAGGGAGAGAGAGAACGTAGAAGCAACAAGCTTGGTGGAGTGGGTGGGAGAGGTTGGAGAAGGAAGGACTAAAACTTACTGTGTCAGAGCATTGACCTTGTTGAATACACACATACCCACACACGCCCTTTTCAAAACTAAAGAAACACAGTGTTGGGACCTCCTTGTTCTAAAGTCGAAGGGAGACATTTTCAGGCACCCCTTACTCCACAAGGTGATCACCCTTCTTTCTGAGGAAAATAAGCTCATTGAAATCCAGACACTAATGAGATCTTAAAGCATGAAAAGAATTCACTCCGAGGTGTGTAGACAGTTTATTTTATTAGCCAGCCGCGAGTCCCCATGAGGAGCAGCAGATAGAATAAAGCATGTCTTCTCTTTTCCCATAGGATTACCTTTCAGGGATACAAAGTCAGCCTCAGATGGAAACCCAGGTGTTCCTGGAGTGTCTCCAACATTCCTCTTCTCTCTTCTGTCCTTCCTCCAACCAGGGCCCCCCTTCTGTAGGTCAAAGCTTTGGAAATCCTCATTCCTGGATTTATCCTGGGAAGGTACTGAGGAATTTCTATTCTGTACCTCTTTAATTTTCACCAGGAGTAAGAGTCTTATGCCTGAAGCATCTACAGGGGAGACTTTCTCTTGCTAACAGTGAACAACTTTGAGGCATGATTATGCTGTAGAAACCTCTTCCCGCCTGCACACATCTCACCCCCACCTCTTCCTCAGAAGGAGTAAGAGTCAAAAGAAATCTGAAACCTTGTTTTGTCACACTAACTTTAGGGTTAGTGTGGTTTTTTCTGGTTATAATTGGGCAATGGGCTTCTTTTTAATTTGACCAGTTTCACAAAATACGTTCATCTTGTATGTAATGAAATTGCCTTTTCGTTTCAAAATTTTTATTTGGTTGTCTGTAGCTACATAAAACTATGCTAAAATGTGGTGGCTCAAAGCAATATTGTATTAACTTTCACAAACTTATGGGTTGTCTGGGTGCTTGCTTCTTGCTTAGTATTTCTCATGCAGTCATCTTGAAGACTCCACTGGGCTGGCTGTCCAAGATGGCACTCTCACATGGCTGTTGGTTGAGAAGAGCTGGAGTCTTTGACTAGAACACCTGTCTGACCTCTCCATCTGGCTTTCATTTCTCACAGCATGGCAACAAGGTTCTGAGAGGGAGCTTCTCAGGGTGGGCCTTCCAAGAGACCCAGGTAGAGGTTGCCAGATTCTTATAACCTAATGTCAGAAGTCCCACCTCAGACCTGCCCCCAAGATCACCCAGATTCAAGGGGAAAGGAATTAGACTCCACCACCCAATGGAGGTGAGGAGCAGTACGTAGCTACAAAGAGGTAAGGAATTGGTGATGGCCACATTTGGAATCCAACACAGTTTCATCTCTTCTTTTGTGTTTTCCTAATGAAATCATGATCATTCATTTGTGCTATCATTACTCAACAATCTGCTTAATATAGTGGAAAGAGCGCTGAATTCAGAGTGAGAAGGCCAAGCCAACAGTCCCAACCAGAAGCAAAGTGTAGCCAAAGCAGCAGCTGGGCTCTGAGGTGCCTATGCGTCCATGGTAGCTCTTGGATGCTGGGGCATTTCCATGCTTTCCAGTCCTATTCCAGGGAGTGCAGAGTTCAGGAGAACTAATCTGCAGTTGTTTCTTCTCCACTTGAACATGTCTTACCCCCTGACACATTCAGGGGGGGAACTGAGCAGGCAGATTTACCTCAAGAATTCAGAGTAAACAGAATAGGGCATCATCTGGAGTATGCCAACACATCAGTTTGTACTAATCAGTCCCGAAGCTGTCGGTACTACCTCTGTGATCTCGGGTTAGTCGCTTCTAATTTTCCTTTGTTTGTGCTTTTGTTTTTTTGTTTTTGTTTTTGTTTTTTTAAGAGTAGCATTTTATTTTAATTTTTTTTAAGATTTTATTTATTTATTTGACAGAGAGAGAGACAGCAGCAAGAGAGGGAACACAAGCAGGGTGAGAGGGAGAGGAAGAAGCAGGCTCATAGCAGAGGAGCCTGACGTGGGGCTCGATCCCATAACACCGGGATCACACCCTGAGCCGAAGGCAGACGCTTAACCTCTGTGCCACCCAGGCGCCCCTCTGCTTTTGTTTTTTTAACAGGAAATTCGTATTGGGCTTTAATTGTCTGAATTAAGAGATTAGGGGAGAAACTACATATAGATATACTTCCATTATTTCCATCTTGACTCCATCCCATCTTTAACTGTCTCTGTACACTTTGGATTTTTTATTTTATTTTATTTTTTAATTGAAGTATCATTGACATTCAATGTGATATTAGATTCAAGTGTACAGCAGAGTGACCTGACCATTCTATACATTACGTTATTCTCACCACAATAAGTGTTGTCACCGTATTACGCGTAATTACAATATTATTGACTGTGTTCCCTATGCTCTACTTTTCACCCGCATGACTTATCTATTTTATAACTGGAAGTTTGTACCACTTAATCCTCTTCACCCATTTTGCTCATTCCCCAGCCCCCTCCCCTCTGGCAACCATCAGTTTGTTCTCTGAATTTATGAGTCTGGTTCTATTTTTGTTTGTTTGTCCATTTATTTTGATTTTTAGTTTCCACATATTAGTGAAGTCATATGGTCTTTGTCTTTCTCTAATTTTCTCCTGTAAAATGGGGAGAATAGGCATTTCAGAGGTGCTGGAGGAGCAAGATAAATAAGATATGTAGAAATGTTTTCAACAGAAAAGCCCTAGGGACAAGTAAAGTATTTTCAAGAATGTTGCCTAAATTGGGGCAAAGTCTCTCCAAGGAGCCAGTTTGTTAATCTTTTCAGCTTAGGGGACGACGTGGTCTCTATCACAACTGCTCAGCTCCACTGTTGTGGAGCATGAGTGTGAATCCAACCCTAGACAAAAAATGGTAACAAACAGGTGTGGCTGGATTTGGCCGTCATGCCTCAGTTGCCAGCCTCTGGTCCAATTTATGATTTCCCCTGTGAGAAGAACGGGGAGAAAAGTCTGGACAAGTAAATTTGTAATAATATCTTTTATTTGTACTTACTGTGGTTTAGACACTAGACAGGTGAACTAGAAATGCAAAGAAATGGGAAAATACTGTTTGATACTATGAGTTGACACCAGATTTCCTCCTAAAAAGAGAATACTAAGAGAAAATATCCTGACAATGGAGAACATAGGACCTTGGGGAGAGGAGAGCTGGTGTAGTTGAGAAAGGAAGAGTAATATTCCATTTGTTCCAGATAGGAATTGAAATGCCAGGGAGAATCTAAGTGACTCACCATGTACCCCTACCCCATGAACCTGCACTTCCCCACCACGGTTGTTTAGGTCATGAAATGATTTGAGTGAGTGGTTTGTCTGTTTTAAAAACCAGTGAAGAGATTGGGGCCTCATACCTGTTTCATTTAGAGCAGATCCTCGATCTCCTACTAGGATCTTGGGGTGCAGATGCAAACAAAAACATAAAGGAGTAAGTCCTGGAAACACCTAGAAATCAAGGAAGACCTCTGCACCATCATAAGCCATAGAAATAGGGTGCGGAGGGAGTTAACCAGAAGTCCAGAGGGCAGGGGCCCCAGCTGGAGTCTCTGACAGAAACTTCGAGCATACCATGATGTAAATAACAATGATTATAGCACTCTTATAAAACATGTCAAACACTTTCTATTAAAATGGTAATTAAAAGTTTTTTTAAAGGTCACTATCCCATTCCATCGAATATGACAATTTATTTGAAAAAAAAAAAGAAACATACATAACTGGCCATTTCACATAGTTTTTAATGGAGATTTATCCAAATTTTGCCTTTCTGGGATGAAATTTCTTTTTAAATGAACAGTTCATTCTTGTGAAGAGGTTTCTCACATATGATATTCTCTGCAATCTACATTTCCAAATGGCCCATTGCCAGTTTTGGTTTTAAAAAAAATAGGAGTTAGCAATTAACACTGGGCACTTGAAGAAAGAATGTTCATAATAATAAAAGCCTCCAGATAACCCTTCCATAGAATAGTGACACGTAAATGTGTGTGTTCGCTTCTCTGGGAATGAATGGTGCTAAGAACATCACGGTTGGCTATGTGCTCACATATTCTGGCATATACTTGGCACATTATATTTGATTCTTGGCTGTACGATTGCAGTGAGCCACTGCTAATGATGGCTGAAGAAAACATTTCAGAATGTCTTTATTTTACAGGCAAGCCACTGTGATTGAGAAGAAAAACTTCCTACTCAGAAATGGGTGATCTGAATCTGAGTGGGAAATCTGCTACTTCTTAACCCTAGAGTTCCTACTAGAGACCTAAGGGCATCGGTATCATCTGCAAATGGTAATAATACCCTTCATCTATCACCTGGTTGTTGTGAGAAATAAGGGAGAAGAGTAAGTGGAAAAATGTTTGCAAACTGGCGTAGAAATAGAAGTTCTTCTAAACTGATATTTGAGATGATATTGTAAGTAATTGTTCAGTATTTTAAGTATATTTTCAGGTTTTACTTAGTAGGATTCAAGCATAGATCTATTAGAATATGTGTATTAGCAACTTATTGCCAGTACAGTTGACTCTTGAACAACTTGGGTTTGAATTCTGCGGATCTGCTGATACACAGATTACACACACACACACACACACACACACATGAATACACTAGTATCCATGTATTTTCTCTTCCTTATGATTTTCTTAATAACATTCTCTTTCTCTAGCTTACTTTACTGTAAGAATACAGTATATAATACATGTAACACAAAATGTGTGTTAATCGACTGTTGATGTTATCATTAAGGTTTCTGGATGACAGCAGACTATTAGTAGTTTCTTTGGGGAGTCAGAAGTTACACGTGGATTTTTGACTGAGAGTGCGGGGCAGGTGTCAGTGCTCCTGACCTCCACCTTGTTTGAGTGTCAGCTGTTAATGTGAAGCCTAATATTGTCTTTGCCTCCAGCTTCTTCTCCCAATATCACCACTGTCAGCAAACTGATCATGAATAGAATGAAAGTAATTGGCAAGTTGGGCATAGTGTGGTCAATGCTGTTGGTTGCCTCCCCCAAGAGCCATCTATCTCTTCTCCCTTTCCTGTTAACAAAGTCCAGGTTTTATTCATAATCCGTATGTAAATCCATATTTTTAGCCCCCATTTCAAGGATAAATACTGAGTTTTCAAAGCCACTCACAGTAACCCCCTTCCCTTTGCCAGTGACCGATTAAGAGCTGGACACATAACTCAGGTTTGTTGAATGTGTGACATTGGACACTTACGGAGCACTGACTCTATGCCAGGCACTTTTCCCAATTCCTTATATATATTTATGCTAATCCTTACACCAATCCTATGAGGTAGGTTGTAGGACTATCTAAGTTTTTGCAGCTGAGGAAATTCAGAGCTAGAGAGACTAAAAATACTTGTCCAAGGAAGTGTATAAGTAGAATTAGAATACAAACCCAGGTAGTGTAGCTTGTTGTCTATACTCATTGCGACTGTGCAACACTAATGTTGGAGTCTCCTAAAGGCTTTTAGAAAGGGTCTCCTCACTAATAAAAAAGAGTCAAGCAGGATATGTCCTGTTCCTTCTGCCAGATGTCTGATGATCTTGATGCCCAGGAGAATGGCAGCCATCTTGTGACAATGAGGAGCATTAAACCGACACACTGAGTATAGCCCAGTGAAAAGATAGAAAAATCCTGGGTCTCTGACATTGTATTGAAACACTGACTTTGCAAACTGTGAAACTTGCCTACTGCAGCACTTCTTATTACAGGAAGTACTCTATTTTCATCTTTGGGTAAACAATTTTGAATTGGAGTCATCTAATACTTGCAGCTAAACACATCCCAGCTGAACTAATACGGACACGCTGTTAAGTATGGTATCTCCAACCTAAGTGATTGGTTTCCTTCTGAAGTAGCAATTTACTATCACTAGAAATATGTCAAGGATGCTAAAAGGGGATTACAATTTGGGGAGAGTAGGTTAGATAAAATGATCCAAGATGCCTTCCACTTCTAGGTTGCTGATTTCAGTGAAGTTATGGTTTTCTCTATCAAATAGGATCATTAAGATGGAAGGTATTAAAATACAATTGAACAGTCTTCTGGAGGAAAAAAAATATATTTGGAAGATAAAGGAAAGAAAGATAAATTAGCAGGAATGTGGGCAGATCCTGTGGTTCAGTTAAGGAACTGAAACCAGAAATAACTTGGAGACCCAGGATAAGCCAAACTTGATTTGGGGACTTGCTTCCTTAGTTCCATCCTTAAACATCAATTACACAAAATTCTTAGAGTCTATATCAACTACCTACATATTTTTCTTTTCCCTTTACCTCCAGCTTCTAGAAGATCACATGGCCTCCTTCCTAATTTCTCTCAAAATCACTGTTTCTATTTACTTGGTTTCTATTCCACAACTGAACGGGAACTCTTCAAGCAGTGGCAACTCACTTCTGTACTTGCAAATCCTATAGCATATTTCAGTCTTGACCCATCCAATCTCTTCATGGTGTTTGGCCTCAACTTTCAGGCCACATTGCTCCACATTTCATCATCTCTCTCTGAATAACCAAACTGCCTCCCACTTATGCATGCCCAGCTATTTCACCAGCTCAGAGCATTCTCCCAACCTCCAGACCCCTGTTTACAACTCTTTCCTGAATGGCTTCTCTAACACTCTGGGAAAACAGCAGTCTTGGCTCCTCTGTCTCTCTCTGCCTCTACCTCCCTTACATCTCTTGTCAGTTCAAAACCCGAAACATGTCTTTCATTTGTCCCTGATCAATTGCATTTCCAATTCCAGGTCTTCACTCTCCCCTAGGCTTCCAAGTGGCCCACTCTCAAATTCCATGCTGACTACCCGCGCAGTAAGTCTAAACATGAGTCAGCATAATAAGTCTGAACTGTTTTACTTTGGATGATTCCTCATTGGTTTGAATGGTGATTGCCTTCGGAATAACACCCATTTTTCTTTGGGTATTGCTCCAACTGGCCCCATCCTACCTGCCAGCTTCAGCTCCAGCTATTCTCTTCATGCACCCTGTGGTTTTCCTATGTGAAACTGCCTGCTTTTTTATCTCTGAGCTATGGATGCATGCTGATTCTTTGATTGAATTGTTCCCATCTACCATTGCATGGCCTGGCAAACTCATCATATCTCAAGGCACAGCTCAGATTGTGTCTTTTCCCTTTATCTTGCCCACCACCAGGCAGACTTTTAGCTCTGCATCTGTTTCTATAAACATGCCTCCATTCAAGCATGCATTGGAAAAGCAGGAGCTGCCTGGATAATGCAATATATCACCACCCCCAGCTCCACGGAAGTGCCCAAGGGCTGAGAAGCTAACCATGGCTGAGCTAATATGTCCCTTTCTGGACATCTTTTGGGTTGAGACCAGAGAGAACTGGCAATGAATCTCTCTGACATTCAGTCAGGGAAGAAAATGATTACCCTATACCAAACAAACTCAGCCTTAACCTAAAACTGCTGTAAAGAGCAACTGTTTAAAGATTTTTTTATAAGAAGAAATTGTAACCCAGTAGTTTTAACCTAAACCATTTTTTAATATGTGTGTAAAAATCTCAGCAATCTGAGAACTAAAAGTAAAATGCTACCCAGATGTTTATTTTGGAAAATTCAAGAGAGGAAGAAAAACTAAAACTCAAGACTTGAAAGGTTGAGTCATTAAGAACTAATGGTAATCTGGGATTATTATTTTTTATCAAAATTAAACACAAATATCAAGTTAGTTTTGATAAAGAAGATAAATAATGATTCAGTAATATTGATATGTTTATAAAATCACAGAAGACAAAACAAAATAGAAATAAAAAGTAGTCACATAATTAAACATTGTAATTAAGCACTTTTGAAGTCCTGGCCTATGCAGTAAGGCAAGAAAAATAAATGGAGTACAAACGAGAACATTATTATCATGATCTTGAGATGTTATTAAAGATGTTATTATTTATGTGAAAAACTCAAAAGAGTCATTTGAAAATAATAAAGTTAGCAAGCTTATTATATGTGAGAAGAATGTGCATGTTATGTATACATACTTCAGGAGTTTTTCCTATGTATCTGCAATAACTGTTTAGGAAATATAATAGGGAAAAAAACTGTAATTTTGATGCATTGGGGTAGAAGTTGTAGAAGAAATAGCTCTTAACTAAAGAGAATGTTTTCCAAAGTAAAAGTTACTAAAAAATCATTAATAAGAGTAATCAAAACATGCATATAATACCAAAGAAAAAAAATACCTTAAAAAAAGGTACTATTCTCAAAAGACTAAAATTTTTTGAGGAGCATAATGACTGTTATAAATGGAGAAACATAGCAACAGGAAGATAACATAAAAGAAATGTCAATGCCTTGTCAAATAATCCTTAAACTTGATGAAATCAATCTCAATACATTTTTCTTGAAACTTAATGACGATCTACAGTTCCATGAAATAAAAACAAAACAACAAACAAAAAAGTTTGAGAGATTAATGAGAGGACCTTTGCATTAAGATGTCAAAATGTGTTACAAACCTATAATAATCAAAATAATATGCCACTGATGTCATTTTGTAACCCCAATTTTTTTTCTCTCTTTTTTTACCTACTATAATTCTGACCCGCTCAAAAGCATCCCTTTCTATGAAACTTCCTTGGACTACCCAATCTGGAAGTCTTTCCCCATAATATGCCCTTCTCTTTGGTCCTTGATCCATACTCTTGGCTATGTAACAAAATTTGTACATGCCTTTTTTCCCCACAGTTTAATTTCCTTTTTTTATCATCTCTGTCTTAATAGTTTCACACCTCCAAGATAAAAGCAGTTGTTTTCAGTATTATCATTGACAAAGAGCAGTGTGAGGTATAATAACATCATGATGCCAAGGCTTCAAAGTTAGCTCTGAGGACCACCAGTGGCAGCAGTAACTGGGAGCTTAGAAAGGCAGAATTGCTGGCTTCATCCCAGATATACAAAATCAGAAGCCACATTTTAACATGACTCTCAGGTGATTTGTGTGCACATTAAATTTTGAGAAGCACTGCCCTAAAGAATTTCATGGAATAAAAATATTTCATAGCACTCCTGAAGCAATCAGACATAGTCGGATATCTTCCTGTGCTGCAAATGAATAGAATTATTCAAATCTTGTTTCCTTGATAGGCAAAAATTTAGTGACACCAAAAGAGCACTAAAGAAATGTGGGTTCAGAGCATGGTATAGATCAAATGATAAAAGCAGACTGAGGGGGTGTGTACATGGGGGGTGTGTGTACATGGGGAATGCAAAGGCAGTAGTTTATAATTTGGAAATGATTTGATACCTGGTTACTTCTATAGGGCTTGCTAATTTCTCCTTCTAACGCTGGTCTCCCTGCTAAGACATTATTCTCTACTGTTGCTCTACATTTTAACATGGGCTGCCCCAATCTCACCTTCCACTCACTGTCTTCTAACAAAAGCAGTCCTCCCTCATGAGTCCCCCCCCCCCGTTCCTTTCAGCCTAAGCCACAGTCCCCAGAGCATCCATTAGAGTCTAAGTTCCCTAGCAGCACAGAGTGGGGCTGTCTGTCTCACTTACTGTATCTGCAGGGGACAGAGTAGCACCAAGTACACAGTAGGCATTCAACAATTGAACAGTCAACAGATGAATCTAAGCAAAACAACTTAGACAACCTTTATTACACCGGGTCCTCCAGGGAATAATATCTGAATTGATTTGCAATCAATCCCACATCTCCTTAGAACAGTGCTTATTTCACCCAGTAAATTCCTTTAAGTCTGTTTTCATTGTATCACTACCATCACTACCTCCTGGCTGGACTGTCATAGGAAAATATGAAATACTCTTCTTTCTCTGGTTCCCTAATCTAGCTACAAGGAACTTTTTATAGTCTGCTCTTATCCAAAGTATTACACCCAAACCCTTTACCCTGACACTGAATTTTTTAGAGTCCAAAGCTCAGCCCTTTCTAGCCTTATTTCATGACTTCCCAAAGGGGACCTTCCTTTCTAGCCAAGACAATCTACTCATGTTTCTTTACTATGCTTTCTCTGCTAGGATTAATGTCCCCAAAGTAAAAATATTTTTCCCTATCATATGTGCTTATCAAAACCTACCCATTCCTCAAAGATGTGGCTCATCCACTTTCTCAATGAAACATGGCAGCCAACCACTCTAACCTGGCAGGACTCATTCCAGGAATATCCAATGATTTCTTCTCTGAATTCTCCTATCACTTATCATCTATAATGCCCATCACTTACTATGCATGGTCTCTTGAACATATATCCTTCTGCTTACGTGTTGTACGTACAGGTAAACAAAGAGGTCAAGACAGGGTGGCCTGATATTAAAGCATCTCTCTACCACATAGCAATGGTGTAACATTAGGCAATTTTCTTCCCCTCCCTGGGACCCAGTGTCTTTATCTGTAATAAAGTACCTACCTTACAGGATTATTATAATTAAAATAAATCACATCTTTTAAAAGCTCTTAGCGGGTATCTGGAACATAAAGAGTACTCAACAATATTGGTATTCCTTCGCCAGAGCACCTCACTTACAGTTGGTGCTACTTTATATTCTTATGTATTTCAGTACATCAAAATATTTATTTATCCATTGGTGAATATTGATAAAGATTAGTGTTGGCTATCAATACTGACTTAACATTGAAAAATTTTAAGGGCAAAATTTCCTACTCCTTTTAGATCAAAGAGTAGGCATTCTTCTCTAAAAGAAAGGTATTTGAGGGAGTATATGAAAGAGAGACCAACAGACAGGCAATGTGGTTACAGTCCTATCTTAGATTATTTACTCTATCTTTGATAACATATCTTGTAAGGGAGTCTGGTTTTGTCATTAAAACTATGAAGAGAAATGGAATATGTTGTAAAGAAACTTCACTGTTGTAGTTGGACAAGGGGCTTAACCTCTCTAAGCCTATCTCCCCATTTATCATTAGACTAGAT
Source organism: Ursus americanus (assembly GCF_024610735.1). Classification (NCBI taxonomy): domain Eukaryota; kingdom Metazoa; phylum Chordata; class Mammalia; order Carnivora; family Ursidae; genus Ursus; species Ursus americanus. Next base: position 8,541,660 of record NC_142160.1, on the reverse strand, counting down.
GACCCCTGTTGTCCCTTGGATTGCTGTGAGAGTATAGTTACTTTGCTGTGGAATACCGAGACTGCCATATCTCCTCCATCTTTCATCTATGTAGCAGCCCTAAGAAATATTCTTCATCTAAGTAACAGATCATTACAAGATTGATTTCAGATTATAGAAGAACAGTTCTACCAGTTATTTGTTGTTGTTGTTGTTTGGTTTTCTATTTTTTTTATTATTATGATATGTTAGTCACCATACAGTACATCATTAGCTTTCGATATAGTGTTCCATGATTCATTCTTTGCATATAACACCCAGTGCTCCATGCAATATGTGCCCTCCTTAATATCCTTCACCGGGTTAGCCCATCCCCCCACCCCCCTCCCCTCTAAAACCCTCAGTATGTTTCCTGGAGTCCATAGTCTCTCATGGTTCATTTCCCTCTCTGTTTACCCCCCCCTTCATTTTTCCCTTCCTTCTCCTAATGATCTGCCTGCTGTTCCTTATGTTCCACAAATAAGTGAAACCATATGATAATTATCTTTCTCTGCTTGCCTTATCTCACTTAGCATAATCTCCCCAGTTCCATCCATGTCGATGCAAATGGTGGGTGATCATTCCTTCTGATGGCTGAGTAATATTCCATTGTGTATATGGACCACATCTTCTTTATCCATTCGTCTGTTGAAGGGCATCTCAGCTCCTTCCACGGTTTGGCTATTGTGGACATTGCTGCTATGAACATTGGGGTGCATGTGGCCCTTCTTTTCACAACATCGGTATCTTTGGAGTAAATACCAAGTAGTGCAATTGCTGAATCATAGGGTAGTTGTTAAGATACTAAGTTGTCACTCAGTTATTACTAAACCCCCAAATCATCATACTCACTCTGAAAAAGTATGACAGTCTTCTATTATTTAACAGTAAATGACAACAATGCTTAGTCTTACTTTACTCTGGAAACAGACAGATTATTATATACATGTTGGGCTTCCTCAAAATTAACTAACAGCTTATTGGCCAAAGTAAAGATGGCCCATAGGTTTCCTATTTTCTACTGGATTGTACTAAATACTATACAGGCCTTTTTTTTTTAAAGATTTTATTTATTTATCTGACAGAGAGAGACAGCCAGCGAGAGAGGGAACACAAGCAGTGGGAGTGGGAGAGGAAGAAGCAGGCTCCCAGTGGAGCAGGGAGCCTGATGCAGGGCTCGATCCCAGGACTCTGGGATCACGCCCTGATCCGAAGGCAGACGCTTAATGACTGAGCCACTCAGGCGCCCCTATACATGCCCTTTGAGTCTGAATTAGAATTATGTTTAAGTATGGCAAAGTTCAAGTAGGATACTATCACTTTTTATTCAGTAATAAAAAAAAATATTTGCTATTAGGTCTCGTGCATGCCCTGACTTGACAGGTGATATTGTGTTTAAAACTCACACACGCACATTTCCAGCAAATCAACATCCATGCTCTGGGTGACATGGGATGGGAAGGCATGTCTGTACTTGCTTCTGACCTAGATTTGTTGACATGTTGGGGAGCAGAGTAATACATTGACATTTCCCATCAGCCTATTTTAGGGTTCTCTTTAAGAGTCTGTGGAAGGCCAGCTTCAGGCCATACTGTAGCTGTCTGTGGCTACCCATTCAGTGGCCCATGGGGTGGGATCCACAGACAGTCTCCAGCCTGAGTCCCCGGGCTTCAGCAGGGAGCTGTTGAATGAGTAGCATGTGTTACGTGGGCCTTCTGTGAGTTTGCAGCCCTGACCTCAGTAGCACTGGATTCAGGAGCTGGGCATCCCATTTACACAGGAACCTGGGTCACTGTCTTTTCAGCAAAGGCTGGATCTTCCTTCCTCATCTCGTCTGTCTCTCCATAGAAGAAAAGTTTGGGTACAACTTTCCACAGAAGCTCCTGGGGGATAGGCTGTGCTTACTGAGGACTTCCTGAACTGGCATTCCCCCACATCAGACCCCCAGTGGCTCCCTTATTATTGCACAATAAGGTGCAGTGTCCATATAACACAGGAACAGAGCAGGGCACCTGTGCCACAGAGCCAGGGGAGAGGCTGGTGGTCTGTCCTGAGATTGCTGTCCCCCAAGATTGAGGCTCTCAGCCCACTGCTTCTAGTCGGGTAGACAGGGCTCCACGTATTGATTGTTCAGCAGTGGCCAAGCCACCCAGGGCAACAAGCAAACCTCAGAACAGCACACTGCCTTGTGCTCCTGGGGAACAAGGCACAGCATCAGCTGGGTTTTCAGTGGTAACAAGGGCCCCAAACTGCCATCGGAAGCATCTCCCAGGTATCCTCTATCTCTGCAGAGGTAGGAGGTTGCCTTTTATAGGTACACTGTTCCAAATAAGAGTCAAGCCTGGTACCCCCCCAAATAGGTTCTGCAGCAAGGAACTTGAGAATGTTCTTGTCCTTGATCTGTAGGACTCAAAGGCCCTGGGTATGTGAAGGTTTTCCTTTAAGTTCCTTCGGGAATAAAGGGCCACACCATATGAACCCTTCTGGGCAGCGTGGAAAGGCTTCAATTTTATTCTTACTAACTTAACTTGTATGATGCTCCCAGCAGGTCTGAGTGAAACTTGAGCTCTTACTAAGGTAAGGAACAAGCCAAATCAATGTGACTTTGACCATGCACCCTAAGCCTCAATGATAGAAACTTACTGGTTATAGAGGCTAGAAGCACCCCCACATTCATGAGACCCTTGGCCACCAGCGTGTGTCTTAGAACCAACCAGGATCATTTTTGAATAGCTATAAACACTATCTCTGTTGCTAGAGGGTTCTGGATCAGAATGCAGCAAGTAGGGGTGCTGTCCTCCTGTGATTTCCCCTGGCAATTAATGGTCAGATCATCATTTTACCCGAGGAAACAGTGATTAGGCCAACCCCTCTCTCCTTTCGTACTAGGCTCTGGGCATGGGGGCCAGTGATGAGAAAAGCATGGGCGGAGTGGGGAGAACTTCAGCACCATCATAGATGCAGGTCAGCCTTCTCTCTCCCTCGTCACCCCCTTCCTTCTGCCAAAGTTAGCGTGCTGGATCAGTAGGACACAAAGCTGTGTGTGACCCTTCCTTGAGCTGGACGCTGTCATCTGGCCAGATAAATTAATAGGCTAGGAAATCCAGCTGGGCCTGGTTGTACTTTGCCCACGTCTGTTACAGCATATGGTACACTCTCTTGAAGTGACTGACAGAGCTATTTAATTTTACAGTTTGTCTGATGCCCCCACCCAAATACCACGCATACTGTCATGGGCTGAAGCAAACCAGCATTTGCGAGCAGTCTCAGCTTGGTTACAATCGTGGATTTCACGAGAGGAACACTTTAGCATTGAACGTGAGCTCTGCAGTTCCCAGGATGACAGAGCTGGATGGAAACATGGGGGACATACCCATTACTAGGCCTGGTCGTGTTCCTCGAAGAAATTGAGGCAGAAAAGTTGAGTGACGCCCAAGGTCTCACCCAGCCAGTTAGTGCAAGGACTAGAACCCTCGGCCCCTGACTTCCAACCTATGCTTTCCAGCGCAGGCCATCCTCACATGGTCAGTTTCGCTTCATCTTCAAAATCTGGCCCCTAGAAACCTTTCCCGGAACTGGACCTCGGGGCCTAAAATGGTTTAATGCACACTTTTGGGAAAGGAGAGCCACAAGGCCTCTAAGTGGTTTTGATCAAGTTTGCCAATATTTACACCATAGGGTAATCTGCATAAACTTCATAAATAATGTAAAATTCCTCCAAAGTGAGTTAACCGTGAGCTACAGCGGTCTTCTGAAAAATCCATGTTATGCAATCATCCCGACAAAGTTAACAACTCGATGGAGCACTGAAGGTAACCACTGATTGCAGTGACTGCTATTGACCATTTTAAGTGTGACTATTTTTAAAATACTGTATGCCTCATTAAGCTGTGCTCTGAAAATGAGAAATTTGCTTTAACTGCATTGTTTTGAATTGCTGAGAGAAGAATCTATCAACCACAAGGTGCCCTGCTGCTGAACTCAGCCAAAAAGCTGTTAATAACCCCAGCAGATGTTTCAGCTTTTTAGGCCAATAGACTCCCTCTCTCCCTGCCCTCCCCTTTCTAGAATCTGATGCCAAGATGACTGAACTCCATTTTCTGTGGCTGCTGCCGTGGTCACCGCCACCACCAGGGCTGGTGACACTAGTGCTGCGGAAGAATTGAGTCTTTGAACAACCAGTGGCGACACGGCCTCGTGCCTTTAAGGTCAGAACATGGTTGCTTTTGCCGTCCAAAGTTTCAATCTTCAGGAGGGAAATGAAGGTAGGGCCACGGAACCGCTCTTTCTGTTTTGTTGTCTGCCTTCGTTGCCAGCCATTTTGTTCCACTCGTTGTGGTTTCACCCCGCACTCGAAGTCCATTTCTGAGACTCATCGGGGTGTTGGGCTTGCTGGGTGGAGGTCATTCATACGCTACTGTCCCCATTGGTCGCCGAGAGATGTTGGGTTAGCAGCTTTACAGAGCGGTCCTGTCTGTGTGATGAAAAGTTTGGGGTGGTTGTCTGCCCGGTACCACAAGGAAGAGAATGTCCTGACCTTAGCAGGTCTGCAATATGGGAAGCGTGCATTATAAACATAGTGACATCCCTGGGAGGTCGGTACCATATGAGGGCATCCGGGGCCACTTCAGTCCCACAACGGGGTTTGTTAACATCTCTGGACTGGGATAAACCTTACACCTTAACCTGAAATTAAATCTACATTCCAACGCTTTCCAAAGAAGAAGAAATGTTTTTAAAAAGGAGATCCTCCCCCTTCTCCCACACTCCCACTCTCCATCCCCCCATCCACACTTATTTTGGAGAGAGCACTTTAAGGCACCCCAGTGACAGCAGGGTGACCAAGAAAACACAGGTGCACCACATTTATGGAATATCACATTGGCTAGGAACACATCCGAACTGCACATCTATACATACTATCGTGCAGAGAATTGCCATTTCAAAGGGGGGAAAAATTGAAAAGCAGAATTAAGTTCATAAATACTTTGCTTTCTTATTTTGATGCAACACAAAGGCAGAATATCCAAGACTCTGTGGACCTCTATTGTCAGCTTCAACATTTGCCAACCATAGTAATTCAACCCCAAGATCTCTGCTCTATGCCATAGTGGCTATAAAAAGTAAGTACCTTTTCCCTGGTGCACTGCCGCCATATTGCTTACATACGCTCAGCGCTGTGTGTTTCTCTTGATCAGGAAAAGCTCAGGAGTGTGATACACGTCTTTTCTTTCTTTTTTTTGACTGGATAAGGTAATAGATTCCATCGTAACTTTAGGACCACATTCTTTTCAGTACATAGGCAGAGGCACTCATTACTGCTAATGGAATTTGCATGTATGTATCGAAGGGAAAATACAGCTGCCCATACCTGTGTATTCTTTATTTTCTTATGAGACCAAGCACAACATGGTACACTGGGGAGTTCAGTGGTGTCTACATCTTCTAATTCTGAAATTTAAGTAACTCGGATTAAAAATTATCCCAATCATTCTGAAATGGGGTGTTCCCACTAGCAAATGGGATGGACGTTTCTGCTTAGATTACTATGATTCCAAGAAGCCAGTACCAGATGATGACTCTTTAGTAAAATAAACAACCAATGCCATAATAATAAAATAGGCTAAAAAAAAAAATCCAGAAACTCCCTACTGAATCAGTAGAGACTATATCCTCATTATTAAAAAATTCTGTATTAAATTACCTATACGCATCTCCAGAGGAATGAAAACACAAGATGAGGGAAAGAGAATTGAAAATAATCATTGTTTCATTGAGATTCCAGACCTGCCGGCAGTGAATATTGGTACTAGGCATTAATAAACTATGTGGAGGTGTCTGGGGCCCATGGAAATCCAGACCAGGCACTTCATTAGGTCCTGAACTTTACCTGGAATTTTCTACTACAGGTGATGATTTCCAAGCTATTTTGTTCTTGATTATTTCCAGTCCAAGTGAAATGGACAATAAAGGAAAGATACTTCTACACTATTTCAATGATGGATGTTCACCACCAAAATAACTCCACCATCTGATGTATTTCACAGTTTTAAGTTAAAACAGACCTAGTATAATATGCTTGTACATCTGGCTCAGGTGCTTCGTTTGCCATATGTTTGTGAAAGAATCCAAGGAGATGTTACAATTGTACCGCTCCCCTTGGGACCTGAATAAAACGTGCCCGCAAAGAGTTACCTAATTATTCATTCCTGCCAACAACACCCTCGCCTAATAATAAGGGGTGCTTACAATGAGACAATAGTGCTTTCAATCTTGAGAGATGTCAGTGCCACTTATTGTTTCAAAAACAGAAAGTCTTTTGCATTTTTTTAAATAAGAAAAAGATCCGTGGCCTTTAAAGCAAATAAAGTACTCTGCAGGGGGTATATTTGGTATTCTTGTGGGGGGCAAGTGCGGTGCTGCTGATCAAGGCCAGTGCTCCCTGGAACTCAACGGAGGAAGACCCACGTAGCCACTGTGGAAATGAGTGACCCCAAAGCCCGTAGTAGCTAAGAAGTGGCTGCCTTGGTAACACTACGCAGGAGTGGAGGACTTCACGGTTGGCAAATTGCTTTCGTATTCGTTTCATTGACCGCCTTCAATTTGTTTAACCGCCTTGTATAGCAGACAAGAAGGGTGCACCTTATTCAGCCTTGCCAGTTGTGCTGCTTCGTTATAGCACTAATTAGCCAGAAATGTGAGCATCTTTTTTAAACTTAAAAAATTTGTTTAGTCTTGACCCATAAGCACCGGTTGATACAAGGGGTTCTCGCTTTGAGTCGTTGACAATCTGCTTTCTCCTTGCTCCTGAACTTGCATCCTTGTCTCCCATGACTCACACTCTCTCTCTCTCTCAATTCTCTTTTGATTCAAAAGACATAGTTTGATTTTCTATCAAGGGTTAAAAAAAAAAAAAAACAGCGAGGAAACTAACTTAATGATTAAAATACAGGCCTGCAACAAAAATACAGAGTTTAATGAGGCTCCAGGCCAGGTTGAAGGTCAAACAGATAAATCATGCTCTTGGCCTAGCTTTATCCACCATTAAATCAATGTAAAAGAAATGTGGCAAAGATGAAGATATCAGCCAGTAAATCTCTCGGCGTGTGTTAATTGTATATTTACAGAAGCACCAAATGCCAGGAGAGCTGTGTCTCCAAAAGGATTAGGCTGACATGACCCTAAAGAGCCAGATTAGTGTAGGGGTTGTTTTTCCCTGGCATTCAAATCTCAGGGTCAAACAGGACACAAAGGATGAGAGAAGAAGGATGGGAGATTCGCCTTGGGTTACCCAGTTTGGGTAAATGGGTGCCAGTGTCCGTTTGCCTCCAAGATGCTGGTTCAAACCAACTAGGAGCTGCAAAGCATCCCTTAGTTCTGCTTTGCTAGTTAACCTTAACGGTTTTGGATTGCTCAACATACTATATTTTCTGGATATATAGTCCCCGTAAGAGGAGGAGTGAGTTATTATAAAGAAGTAATTGAATATTGGTCTCTTGTTAGGGTAAGAGATTCCCCAGGCAAAATTTTTTCACTCATTGCAATTATATACTTTCTGGAAACGTATACATTTCCTTCATTCACTTAATGTTTACTGAGTGCCTACTAGTAGACCACATGCTGTGGATACAAAGTGGAGAAAGCGAGGTCCTACTCTCAGGGCATTTAAACAAGCGGAGACTCAGACTTGCAAACAAGAAAATGCAATGAGATTCACAAAATTGGATGGTCCACAAAGTTGATTGACACATTAGGATAACACAGTTCAGTCTGTCCTGGAAAACTTCCCAGAGGAAGGAAAAATATGAATAGGTGTTTCCAGGCGGACAGAAGATTTCAAATTGTGTGCTATGAGTCATGAGATGCTAATGAATAATCGTAAGCAAGACAGTAACAGTAATCAAATTTTTGTATTTGAACTCTGGGCCTCCAATGGAAGGAGGGGGGGTTGGAGATGAAAATTCCTGGGGAGAAATGTCAAGGATTGTATGGCAGTACTTAAGGGAGTTGATGGACCTAATCAAGTAGAAAGATGCCCCCCCCCCCGCCCCGCCAGACGGAAGAGAGAAGCAAGAGAAGAATAAATAGGGTATGTTGCTTGGAATGTGAGAAAGCAGTCCAAGGCTCCAAGGATGTTGGCTTGGAAAACTGGGGGACAGGTCTAACATTCACTAATATAAAGAATACAGGAGGGAGTGCCAGTTTGGTGTAGTAAAGAGGAATGGGCACGAAAACAGATGAGCTTGCTCTATTCTGGACATACTGGGTTTGCAGTGCCTGTGGGATACTAGGTGGACCTACTTAGAGAACAGCGGGGAAACAAGGGCTCAGGACAGAGATTCAGATGTAAAGCCTTGGTGGGGACAAGATCCCCCACAAGCGAATAAAGTGGGAAAGCAAACACTGACATTTAAGGACAGGGGAGAGAAACAGAACCCAGTTGAGGCACAGAAAAGGAGTAATGAGTGCAGTCGTAAACCGGGAGCGAGGGGTGTCACAACAGGCAAAGCTAGAACTGCAAGAATGGGAGAAGAGTCCGCAGGACAAGTCGTAGAAGATGAGAATTAAAAGTGCTTTTCCGCTGGGTCAGGAAGCGAAGCAGGGCAGTCTCAGGGCCGGGACATGCCTGGAGCCAGGTTAGAACGGCTCCAAGAGCCAACAGGTGATGTGGAGTCACGGTGAGTAAATCTCGCTTGCACTTTGTGAAAGAATAGCTATCAAAGAAAGAAACATGAAGGTGCTAAAAAAAATTGGTTACTTAAATCTTGTTTTTTTTTTTTTTTAAAGGAAAGGGATAAACGTGTTGGTCTACTGAGGGGAGTAGCCAATGGAGCGTCGAAGGTAAGAAAAGGATATTATGGATAAAGCCTGTTTTCAAAGGAGGCAAGGTGGAAAAATGTCCATTGCACCAGCAGATGGAGTTGCCTTTGCAGGAGAACCATCTTTTGCTAGAGATAAGGACAGGGAAAGAATGGGCGCGGGTGCAGATGGGCTTGTGGGTGAATGGGTGGGAAAATGGAAGTAGCCATTTTGATGGCCGCCGGTCCCTAACTTAGAAACAAGGTCATCCCGAAGAGAAAAGATTGAAGGCTTAGAAGAGTGGTAAAGGTTTGGAACAGCAGCTGAGGGAAATGGGAGAAGCACATGCAATAGGACTGCTGAGCAGCACTGAAGGCACAACCGAGATTAGTTTCACTCCAGATTTATGGTCTCCATTCTCTATGGTTGTGATTTTTCTTCTTCCTCCAGCAGAGCAGTGCTCAAGGAAGGTTTACGGCTAAGGAGGCTCCACGGAGGTTTGCTTGAAGGACATGAAGTCCATCCATCTCTCCGGATGGTTTAGAGTATATCTCAAGATCAAGGTAAACCATCCAAACTAAATACTTGAACCATATTGTTTTGGCTCCTTTTACTTTTCACTCATTTTTAGTGAATTGCATTTTGGTGTGAGGCCTCGGCCTGCATTGAGGGACCCTACAGGAAACATCCATTGGCCCATCAGCATGGTGAGCCTCATGGAAGAGGTTGAGAAAGCCACTAGCCCCTGATCCATGCGTGTTCCACTCATGAGGGCACAAAGAGCCCTTTCCCTTAGACCCAAATGCCAGGAAACAGTTGGTTTTCATTAGCGACCACAGAGTGTTTATCTGGTGGAGAGGGCCTAGTCTTGAAACCACAATGCTTGGGTTCCAGTCCATCAGCCATCACCTGGTAGCTGATTGACGTTGAGCCTCTTAACTTCTCTGGGACTCAGTTTTCTCATCTGCAAAATAACAAAAATAATCCTACCTATTTCGGAAGGCTGCAGTAAGAATTAAAGGACACAGTCGATGTCCAAGTGTTTAGCCCTGTTGTCTGGCGAATCGTAAGTTCACCATACATATTGGCCATTATTGTTCTTGTTATAAATATTATCTAACAGCCGTTCTTCTTTGGTTTTGTGTTTATTTATTTCCTTCATCCTCTTCGTGGCATGCATTTGCATGTATTAATTCATTTCTGGTCACCAGGTAATAGTATTTTTTTCCCTTTTGTTCTTGTGCTGTGCCTCGCTTATTCGTTATCTGCTATCCACCTAGCATCATTTCGCAATGAGGCAGAATAGAAAAAAGTAGACTAAAAGAGGCCTTATACCTTTCAACAGCTATAAAGACGCATCTGTCTGTTTTTGCTCTTGCTTCAGGAGAAGTTTCAAAGATGGTAAAAAGGACTTGGAACTTTCTTATCCCACACTTGTATCTAGAAATGCAAGTTTCCCTGAAGTCTGTTTCACCTGATATTTACTTTTCTTACGATCATTCTTGATTGGCCCCCACGGGGACTTAGTCCTAAGTCAATATTTGCTCACACACTTCTCGTGGTGAATAAACCGTATGTTAATTTAATGGCGGAGAGGGACAGATTACTGTTATTGGAGAACCAGCTACAGCTTCATGGTGGGATGAGGGCTGGATTCGGTAGTCAGAGGGCCTGGGTTTGGCGGTCAGCTCTGCCACAAGTAGCTCTGTGTCACCGAAGCCCTCTGGCTTCAGTTCTTCTGTTGGCTGAGTGGGTTAACACCAGTGATCTCACAGTGCGGTTGTGGGAAATAAAGAAGGTTCTCGGCAAAAATTAGCTAATCTGCATCTAGTGCAAGAGGTGGCATTCAAGGTGCCATTCGGACTTGCACTTGAGAAATTGGACCAAATAATTGAGGCTTCTTTTAAACATATTTAAAGGCAACCTGCGCATACGTATCTTATCCAGCTTCGTGACTTGAAATATATATACCAGCCATTTAGGAGTATTTAGTCAAAAGTCAGAACAGAAAGCTTTAATTCCCTTTTAAGAATATTCAAGAAACATCTTCTTAGTATCTGAATATCAGCTTGGCCTGTAATGTCATCAGAGAAACGTGAAAAATATCCCAGATTGTCTTCTTTGCTTTCAACTAAATAAATAATCTGCAAACCCCTGATACACAAATACATCGGCGCTCCCTCCTGGCAGGTAATAGCTTCTTGTTTGTGTTTTGTTTCTCTTACTGTTACTGCTGCTGGTTTTTTGCCGCATAGACCAGTAAGTACATGCAGATGAAAGGCAGTTTTTTTGTTTTGTTTCAAATCAAGGTATGTGGGTGTGGGATGGCTTATCCCACATGTTGCTATCAAAAGGATAGCAAAAGATTAGGGCCATTTCTTTAAGGAAATCAGAGGACTGACTTCTCTGGCCTCCCTCCCCCATTCAGGCCCGATGGGGGGAACCAGAGGGCGTGTGCCGGTGGGCCACTCCCACCACCACAGAACATCCCTGAGAAATCAGTGTCGGATCGCACAAAAAGAGCCCAACTACAATGGTTGGTCTTCAAAGGGGCTCATTTATTATATTGCTCAGTGCCCCACAGAGTTGCTCCAAGCTCATAACTGCCACTGATTTCAAAGAGAGCTCTGAACTTGCATACGCTTCACAAGGCACGGCGCGGGATGAGAAATAGGCTGAGTGGCTTGAAGCCATGTTCAGACATTTTTTAATGTTCGTAAATGTCTTTGGCACCATCACTTTCACATAGAAACCCACTTACCTCCTGCCGCAAAGTGTGAAATAAAGCCATTTTCAAGCCTGGGTAGGGGATGGTCTGGAAATTGGGCTAAATCTTAAAACTGCATGAAGACTGAAAATAGGATTCACAGGCTGGGGCTCAGCTCTCACTAAATCACTTCTAAAGTCAGGTCACCACAACCCCCTGCTCTGCTAGATACTGTCCGTGTCTCCTTTAAAGGGTTAAATCGGTGAATGTGGTTGCCTTAGTAGCTCCCAGACTGAAGGCCCCTAGCTCCAAGGCACCCCTAAACACGTGATCTATAGGAAGGAAGCACTATGTCAACTGGGTTTGATGGAGACTCAAACTGCCACAGCCCTAGGGAACCTCAGGTTAGGGACTGGCATTTCCTACCCCCCTCCTGTCTCAAGAGATGCTGTGGGTCCCCACTTGATCCGGGGGCTCGTGGGAGTCCGATTGAGAGCCATCAAAGGCTTTCTTATTGACCACCTGCAAAAAGATCAGACATCTGCCCCAATTCTGTTTCTGCAGCTCTCCAGCCACCCACACAAGGAGAAAGAGTTGCCTTAGGGACTCAGAAGTGCTTTCTATAGGCCAAGAAGCTTTTGGGTAGGTCGTTCTGGAGCCCTCTGGACAGCTTTATAAGCGCCTTTCTTTTGGAAGAATGCAGGAGAAAAAGACGTCCTGTCCATATTCACTGTTCAATGAACATTCACTAAATCTTGGGCAATGTGTTATATTGGGTGCCATCTTTAGTTGGAAACAGAAAAGGAGAAAAAGAAATAATGAGACATTAGGTGTGGTCTTCAGAAATCCAGAAATTCCCTCCACAAGTTTGAAAGCATACAGCCTCCTCTCTAAAGTTCTTCAAGAAAATACTGCTAAACATTTATCTACTGCAAATCCTCACTATTTCTTTATTCGCTTAACCAATGCCTGCTGAGCACCTGCTGTGTGCCGATGTCATTGAACTTGCTGGGATTCAGCAGCAGACAAAGCAGACAGAAGTCCCCACCCTTGGTGAGATTGTGTCTTAGTGGCAATGACACATGATAACGAAGTAAGTCCGAAATCTCTCGAGAATCTGAGATGTGGTGAGTGCTGTGGAGAAACAGAGCGAGAGAGCAGGGAACTGGCAGGGTGAGATGGGGGTGCAATTTGAGATGGGGTGGCATTGGGAGGTATCCTTCAAGTAAAGAGTTTTAAGGGAGCCTTATTTCTAAATGCTCGCCTTTTTTTTCTGTTAAGTTCGAATGTTGATAGAAAGTAACTCCGAATTACCTGTGACGTCTTTTTTTACAACTAACGAAGTAAAGGCATCTTGCCTAAAATGAAGAGAAGGCAAAGCAGCCCTGTGCTCAGGTGGTCCCCGTTTGGCCGTGATGTGGTACAGCCATGGAGCACCTTCCATGGAAACAGGCCTACCCCCCGGAATCCCGTTCTGTACACGGCAAGCGCTCAGTAAATGCTCTTCCATGGTCTCAGCTCAGCTCTAAAAGTAATGATTTTTTTTTTTTTGACAAAAAGAATGTCTCCATGTTTTTCTCTCCCTTTCAGGGGCCTGTGGGTAGTTATAGCCATAGAGACAGATGAGGCATCACAAGTAGTTTCTGGAAATTTTTCAAGCCATGTTTATTCACGGCAGCATCCCTAAATTTCCCCATTGTCAATACAAGAACCTTTGACTAATCTGTCTTCACTCACTGCCGCCGTTAAATTTTTGATGCAGAATGCCAACAGGCTGCCTCCCTTCTTTCTGGAACATCTCCTTATCTCCAAGATGAGACAGCTACCCCTACCCCTACAACGTACTTCTATACTTTCTCCCTTCCTTCCTCCTTCCCTCGATCTTGCCTTTTCTTTCGTCAACGTCTATATTGTGCCAAGCATGTTGAACTCCCACAGGCTCCATCCTAACCACACTAAAAAAATTAATTCTTCATATAGGTATTGTTAGAAGCACCGACAAGAACAGTAGAACGGGAAAGACATGAAAGTCGTAATATTTTTTTATCGGAGAGCATTTCTCAGTGGAATATGTGAATACTGCTGCTATTCATGTTACTCAGTCCTACCCAGCAGTTTACAAGTCCTTTGACTTGTGTATCTCAGCCAGTCCTCTCAATTTTGGCTTCTCAAAGTATGGTCCAAGACCAGCAGCGTCAGCCTCTCCTGGAAGTTGCTAGAAATGCAGAACCCCAGGCTCCGCCCCAAACCTACTGAACCAGACTGCAATTTAACAAGATCTTCAGGCACTTGGTGGTTTGAGGAGCTCTCCTCTCAATAGCCCTGCGAGGAAATCAGAAATTCTCTTGCCTATCTGACAGATAAGAAATACACAGAACTCGGGTTCAGAGATGTTCGTTTCGCTCGTAGGTAACAAGACAAGACTTGGAGTCAAAGACCAATATCCTTTCCACACAACTATGTCCCCTCTTTGGATGCTCCTGGAAGAAACTGTCGCATACCTCTTTTTGGATCTGATCTCGCCCAGCCCAGTGTTTTATAAGGAGCATCTGAACAGTAATTATAGCCTGATATTGTCCCCTGGTGGTAAGTCGGCAGATGTTAATCTTGTACTTGATTATATATTCCTTATGCAGCCTGGTCTCGCTGCCTCTTGTCTAAAAGGTCTAAGGTTAAAGACAGGAAAGAAATTTCGGATTTAGAAATTTCTCTGATTTTTCTCCCAAATCCTTACCAAAGAAGATCATGTTCCCTGGTTAACATTATTCTTGAAGTTTCTATTGCAATTTTGTTTCCCTGAGGCAGGTTCTGAAGTGTTTCATGTGATCATCTTGGAGGAAAAGGGAACAGCAAGTAACATGTAGCAGCACTGCCTTGTGCCCCCTGCCCTGGGCTCTGTCTGCGTTACCTCGTGGTTCTCAGAGGAACCTGACGGATTGGCTCCGTTACCCTGTTTTATAGTCATGGGAGCTGAGAGGCAAAGGTGACACCTGTGGCAGTGCTGGGAACCAAGTCTGATTCTGTGCTACTCTGCTGGCCTCTTGATAAAAGGAAGTCTTGCCTGAATGCCCATGGAAGGTGACCCAAGGCAGGAGAAGGGATTAGCATTACCTTCTGTCTTTTGTCCCCATTGATGATGCGACTCGTACTACCCACCATATTTTCTAAAAGAGAAAAAATGACTACCAAACTCCTCCTGGGTTTAAGGGTGAAGTAACAGGGGTGAAACCAAACCAAAGAGGAACCAACTAGAAGGACAAAGTTAAATATGCAGCACCTCCCCAAAATGAATCAAAATGTCAGCACAGCGGCTAGCGCTGGGAACACCCATTTCTACACCGTACACATTGGCTAAAATCCAGACATACGATCGAAGTCAGGCCCTCTAAACTGGTTAGCTTTAAATTCTTCATGCTTAACAGAGAGACAGAGAAATGTCACCTTACTCTTTAAGGAAGGAGAAGGATGAATAGATTTCTCACTGAGAAAGGCATCTCCCAGACTCTCACATCCGTGTTCTCAAAACTCCAGCTCTGTCAGCTCAGTCCCAGCTGAGACCCTGGACTGAAATGTCCTCCTGTGTGACTCTGGGAGTCTCTAGATGGTTCGCGTGGCAGTCGCTCCACCAGTCTGAAGGATTTAAATAGAGTTATAGCTACTCAGATTTTAATATATGCTACAACTGTTTTGCTGGCTTGGCATTTAAGGATGCAAACTTTCCAATCTCTTCTAGAAGCATGACACCATAAAAGGGACTACCGTAATTAGGAATAAAGCTGTGCAGTCCTCATTAACCAGAAAAGCACTTTCTAAACCCGGGGAGGCTCTACTTTTATTCCAGGAAAAGTCAAGAAAATGGTGCCTCCAGAACCCAGTAAAGATTTTGGGTCAACTTGTCCTCGCTGGAATTGACTGGGGTTGATGTGAAATGCCTTTAAAAGGCACAGAACAGCAAGTAATCTCACAGAGGTGATCTGAGCAGAGAAAAAGCTGAAGAATCATGTGAAGCTCAATCTTGCTTCAAGTTGCGTTATTTTTTTGTCTTGCTTGGCCAACTTCGTTCAGTTTTAATGTGTCACGATAGGTCCTGCCCTTATTAGCCACGGATGTTATGGTAACTGGTTGTAGGTCTTCTGCTCTTATGGTTACAACATGTGATCAGAAGAATGCTTTCTGAATTGAGCCCGGGAGTGATAAGTCCCCGGTGACTCAAAATAGCTAAGGAGTGTATATAAAACCAGGCACAAGCTAGTCTCAAAGATAATTGCAGACTTTACTTTAGTTCTTTAATCTCCACATCCTTTTCTGTCCTGCCAGAACTATCTACACAGGGGCCTCGCTATGGCATTAGTCACAGTAAGAACCAAGTGTTTGTAAGCCGGTGCCTTGCTATACCTGTCTAAGGGGATTCGGTCACTCTGATCACAAATGAACCATGTGAGAAGGGGTTTCACTGTAAGGCAGTCCCACACGTAGGAGGAAGACGAGAACATTCTGAAGGAATTTGATTTATTTATGTTTTCTGCATAGATACTTGTGATGTGTCTGCTTCCTGGAAAAGCTACGTTGATAGATGACGGATAGCAGAACAGCTAGCTCTTATTCTCTCTTTTAGCTGACGTTCTTATCACCCATAATTTAAAACCTAATTAAAGTATGGTTCATTTATAACAAAAGGACACCGGACAGGATCCGGGCTCCAATCTCTGCGTTGTCCCTAACCAGCTCTGTGGCCCTAGGCCAACTAGCTCTCACCCTCTCACCGGGACTGTGTTGTTCTGCCTTATAATCCTAACAGCTCTATGTATTAAACACTTCCTCCCAAGCCCTTCAACCGGATTATCTCATTTAAACCTCACGTACCCGCCCTGGGTAGGTTCTGTTATTGCCTCCATTTGGCAGACGAGGAAGCCGCGGCATAGAATAGGCATCAACGCCGATCACCTTGTCCAGAGTGACACAGCTCGCCTGCCCAAGAGCCAGGAATTCATCAGCTTTCCTTAGCCTGTGCTCCAAACCCCGGGCTGTGTGTTTCTCTGATCGCCCCAGTCGCCCAGCCCAAGGAGGTGTTCTTTTTTTTTTTTTTAATTCTTTTTTTTTTTAAGATTTTATTTATTTATTGGACAGAGAGAGACAGCCAGCAAGAGAGGGAACAGAAGCACGGGGAGTGGGAGAGGAAGAAGCAGGCTCCTAGCGGAGAAGCCTGATGTGGGACTCGATTCCCGGAACGCCAGGATCACGCACTGAGCCGAAGGCAGACGCTCAACGACTGCGCCCCCCAGGCGCCCCCCAAGGAGGTGTTCTTGCTCTAGAAATCCTTAATCGTACTTCGGGACGATTTGGTTTTAACTCATGTGGCTCAACTCAGCTGCTGTGTGTTGTTTCCTTTATTAAGTTTTAAGATTATTTTGGTTTTTAAAATCTTGTTTCCTCGACTGAGTAAAATGTCTGAAGGAGCCTGTGGAAGGACCACCTCCTCGAGGATGATGAGTGAGGTTTTCTGCCCTTTTTAGAGTCTTCCCTTTATAAATGGAAATAATAATGCCTGGCTGAAGGGTTGTTCTGAGACTCCAAGCAAAATGACCATAAGGTGAAAAGCGCAGTGTGAATAGAATTTGCTACTGGTATTTTAAAGCATCGGCCCTTCCAGGGAAGACTCTCTCACGCACTGTAGTCTTCGTAGATGGAGCACGGTGCCCCCAGCGCTGTGAGATGCTGGAGCGACGGTGTGGGTCATCGCTTTGATTGTGGTTTTCAATTAAAAAAGAATTCTTAAAAGCATTCTTATTTACCTTCGCACCATAAACTGATGTAGCAGGAGGGGCAGCTTAATGGAGATGCTGAGGCAAGAGAAGAGAACTCACATTGGCTGAGGACCTAAATTTGTCCTAGGCGTTACTTCACTGAATTCCCACCATCTGTCGGAGAGGAAGTTGAGCGAAAGCGAGTACAGAGATGTTAGGTAGCTTCCACAGAACACACAGCTTTTCGCTAAGAGCTAAGATTGAAACAGCAACCATGGTTTTGCCACGCCATACTGAAGACGAGTTTTCCTTAAGATTTTTGAGCCTAAAATCTATGTGTATGTTGTCATGTCTCAGTATATCAAAATATCCAAATTAAGAGTCAACATTTGCATAATAAACACAAGAATGAACTATTAAAGCACAAAGCTAAGAATCCTCAAAGTATGCATTGGAAATGACCTTGAAGTCAGCAAGTTCAAGAACCAGTCCATGGCTTTTCCAGCTTCTCCTTGAACACCTCCTGAAGTGTGGAACTCACTGTCTCCAGTGGCCAACAATTTCATCTTTGAACACTTAGAAAGCATTACCACTATACTCTCCCTCAGGCATTTCAAACTTAAGATGCTTAAAACTTAGTTCGTAAAGTAGTTTCATAATTTTGTTTATAGTTAATGGGGGAGTTGGGCTTACCAGAGGAGAGCGAGTGCTATAGACGGGAACATTATCCCATCAATAATTAACCACAGATTACATTCTAAACAACCATTCACTTTTTCATTACTGAGGCCAAAGAAAAAAGTCAGTAAAAATTGTTACCCTATCTCCTTGGGATTTTCCAGGATCATCTTGTCAGAGCTTCAGTGCTCTGTTTGCCTTAGAAGACAATTGTATCCATCAGGGTTCCCAGCAAGAAGCTGATGGTGCATTCAGATGAAAACTTGAGGCAGGTTAATGAAGGGACATTTACAAAAGCATGGGCAGGGTTCAGGGAAATCAGCAGAGTATGGTGAAGTGGCCCCAGACTAGCAATAGTGGAGAATTTAGTACCCGTGGACCTGAGAGGGTGAGGGGAAGGAGCAGAACCCAAGAAAGTCGCCATGAAAGATGCCCCCCCCCCCCACCTAGAAGAAATGTGGCCCGAGGTGGAGGTTTGCTGATAATCAGGAGTTCAGCAGAGGAATAGGCACCCGGACCTCACTACCCCCACCAGAGTTCCTGCCCACGGCTCAGAGTTTCTGCTGGTACCAGTTGGAAGACAGAAGATAAGGAAGCTTACTAATCCAGTTCAGGAACTCACCTGCCTTCAGGACACAGAGCAAGACCCAGAAGAGCAGAGAATTCCAGCGCCACAATGTTCCATGCAACCCCAAATATACCCCAAGCCTTGCTTTTCCTTCTTACTCCTCTCTTGCCATCTACCCACACCTCCTTCTCCCATCTCCAGCTACTAAGTCAGCAACAGGAAGGACAGTTGGTTTGAAAATAACCTTGGGTCAGGTCACCTGGCTGGCTCAGTCAGGTGAGCATTCGACTCTTGATTTCCGATCAGGTCATGATCTCAGGGTCCTATGATCTAGCCTGGCATTGGGCTCCGTGCTCAGTGGGGAGTGTGCTTGAGGTTCTCTCTCTCCCTCTCCCTCTGCTCATCCCCCTACTCTCTCTCTCTGAAAGAAAGAAAGAAAGAAAGAAAGAAAGAAAGAAAGAAAGAAAGAAAGAAAGAAAGAAAGAAAGAAAGAAAAAGAAAGAGAAGAAAAGAAAAGAAAAGAGAAAAAGAAGCCTTGGGTCATGGATGGAAATGGTAATCCTAGAGCTCTGCTAGATTTTGCCATTCAAAGAGGTTAGCATTTGTCTCTTAAATTACACAAATTAATTCTAAAAGAAACTGTGTGACCCTGCTTCCACATTTTTGTGTCGTAATCAGAAGACCAAACTTGCTAAGAAATACATAGAAATATACGCACGTGCACACACAAGCACACACATTTAGAGGCCATTTAGTGTTCACAAAGCAAACTTTTTTCCTTTTTCTCTGATTTCTTTGAGACTTTGTCTAATTGTTCTTTGTTAAAGCCTTTATTAAGCTTTAAATGCTGCCAATGTAACTTCTAAGCTCTGAATTACTAGTCTAATTGCTTTCTCCCTATCCCCAGTATGTTCAAAGCCTTGCCTTTCGGGAATTCTGTCTTAACTAAAGTTTTCTGAGACTAAAGTTTTCTGAGTAAGGGGTCTCAGAACCAGATTTTCCAATGGGGTCTGCTCTTGTGCTTGAAGATAGAGCTGACAAGCAGCATGCATTTCCAACAAGCCAGGTCCATTGGGAGGACCATTTGTTGCAAAATCCCTGAGATAAGAGCTGACCCAGTTTGAACAAGTTCAAGGAAATGTTTGCATCCATATTACTTGGATGCTAGTGTGATAGTCTGTTCATAAGTGTTTTGAGCCTGAGAGTTTTTTTCAGACTCCAGTAAATCCCATACTAATCTGTCCACCGTGCCCCCGATCACCAGTCCAGAGAGATACACGTCGGTGGGAAAGACGACACATTCTTACACAGTAAAAGCAGAATAAGGGCAGCATTTTTTTTTAAAGATTTTATTTATTTATTTGACAGAGACAGCCAGCGAGAGAGGGAACACAAGCAGGGGGAGTGGGAGAGGAAGAAGCAGGCTCCTAGGAAGAAGCAGGCTCCCAGGAAGGAGCCTGATGTGGGGCTCGATCCCAGAACACTGGGATCATGCCCTGAGCCAAAGGCAGCCGCTTAACGACTGCACCACCCAGGCGCCCCCAAGGGCAGCATTTTGTCTTGAAAGGTAGCTGATACATGAGTCAGCTCACTGGTGAGGGCTTCGGAGTTCTATAATCCTTGAAGGTGTGTGTATTTTTCCCCCTAATGTTAGTAATATGGCAGGGACACTGAGTAATAAACCTTTTGAATTCACGTACTCATTCAAGTTTTTATTAAGCCCCTTCTTTGGAGCAAATATGGCTGTAGGGGTGGGACATGATGTGGCGAGGAAGATGTGATCCCTCTCCTTAAAGAACTTGTGGTTCAGCTGAGTGACCATATCACATCAGAACGGGGGGCAAATTCTGAAAGCAAAATATTGTCAGAGACTCTGCAGACCTCTTCATCTGTTTCGTGCCACAGCCCTTAAACTGACGAGGCTCCGTGAGGCCATCTGAGTGATGTTGTTACGGTTGTGTATGTGCCATGGGCTCAACAAATCATGACGACTGTGGTTATCAGTTGATTCTTACAGCCATCCCATCCCCCAGCCTCATGATCCCATGTAGCCCAGACACGCGTCAGTTTTCATGCTAAGCGGTTGCAACAACCTCCTGATTGCTTTCCCTGTTTATACTCAAGCATCTTTGCTTTAGTCCCCCTAAATCCATTACCTAGCACCCCTTAAACGATCGTGCTAAAACAGGCATCTGGTGCTCCCATTTCTCTCCTTTAACGCTTCAGTTTCCCATGTCCGCCAAGGTAAGGTCCAGACTCACCAGTGAGCGCCACTGTGATCTGACTTCTCCAGCACCCTCCCACGGCTCTTGCAGCTACACCTTCCCGTGGATTCTGCCATGGTGACCTCCTGTGGTGAGCCTCTCCCAGCATCCACTTCAGGCTTTAGCCCTTCCTGCCTGCGTGCCAGGCGTCAGTCTACCTGGGCCAGTCTTCCTCTTCCCTTCCTAACTCCGCCTCTGCTTTCTTGGTCCACCTCCATGTCTGTCCCTCTCTACTGCCACCTCACAGGCACCGTCACATATTCCCTGAACAACTGCTGTAGCTTCCTAACTGGTCTCCCCTCTGCCTCTGCTGTTGCTCCCTTCTAGTCCATTGACCGCCAGGGTGGTGGTAACCATCACGCAAGCCCTCTTAACCCTTTTCCTGTCACGCTGGAGATAAAGAACAGCATCTTTCCTAGGGCCAGTACAGACGGGCCCTTCCAGGCGCTGCTGTGTCTCCAGCCTCGTGCTCCTTATGCAGCTGGCTCCAACGACCATGACCTGTGAACGCCTTTGCGTGTCAGGTTTCCTTCTGCTGCAGCTTTTGCACCTGCTGGTCCCTCTTAGCTTGTTCATGTCTCCTACCCATTGCACAGATCTCAGCTCAAGAACTCCTGTCAGAAGGAAGCCCTCCTTGATCACTAGTCTAGACTTTCTTTATTCTGCACTCTCACGGAAAAGTATTCCTGTTCTTCGTAGCGCCTGCCTCGGTCTGCAGGTGGTTGTAATCATGGTCTGACTCTGACCCGAAAGCAAGCTTCATGAGATAGGGATGACACCTGATTTTGTTCGTCATTGCATTCCTAGCCTAGTACAGTATCAGGCACAAGAGGGAAGCATTCTAATCCATCAGTCAATCAGTCCTCCAAGACTCTTACTTTGTTTGGAAAGCCCTACCGTCATGACCACTAGCATCCCAGGTGGGACTGGCCTCCAGCAGCCTGTGAATGTGTTGGAGCACAGACCTTTGTTCTGTATTATTTTCCTTGCCAGTCCCTTAAGGATCTCAGAGTCCAGAGAGAGAAGCGATATCTTAATCAACTCTACATCCACTATGCCTGACACGTAGACGGTGAACGATACATTCATCAGTAAGTTTTTTTAAATTGAGGTAAAATTTGCATAACATAAAATTTTAACCATTTTAAAGTGTCTAACTCCGTGGCATTTATCACATTCACAATGTTGTACAATCATCACTACTGGTTTCAGAGCATTTTCATCACCCCAAAAGGAAGCCCTTACCTGTTGAGTAGTTATTCCCCACTCCACCCTCTCCCCACCCAGCTCCTGGCAACCATTAATCTGCTTTCCACCTCTTTAGATTATTCCATACTGGGACATTTTGTACCAAGGGAATATAAATATGTGGCCTTTTGTGTTTGGCTTTTTTCACTTAGCATAATACTCTCAGGGTCTCTCCATGCAATAATATGTATCAGGACTTCATTTTCATGGCTGAATAATACTCCGTTGTGTAGATACATCATGTCTTGCGTATTCGTTCATCTGATAGTGCTGTAAACTTCCATACACGCTTTTGTTTTAATTCCTGCTTTCAGGCCTTCCGCTGTATACTTGAAGATGGAATTGTGTCACATAACTGTATGGTTAGCTGATTGAGCAACCACCGAACTGCTTTCCAGGGAAGCTGCGTCATTTTACATTCTCACCGGCAGTGTATGAAGGCCCCAATCATTTCTCGACATCTTCACTGACATTGTTATTTTCTATAGTTGTCATTTTTTTAAAAGATCTTATTTATTTATTTATTTATTTGAGAGAAAGCAGAGCAAGAGAGAGAGAGCATGAGTTGGGGTGAGAGGCAGAGCGAGAGGGACAAGCAGACTCCCCGCTGAGCAGGGAGCCTAATGAGGGGCTTGATCCCAGCTGAGATCATGACCCAAGCTGAGATCATGACCCAAGCTGAAGGCAGACGAGTCACCCAGGTCCCCCTGTAGTTGTCATTTTTTGAAGCAATCAGTATTATAGCTACCCTAGTCGGTTTGAAGCGGTATCTCATTGTGGCAGTACCACTCCCTATCCGTTACGATGACTACTACTAAAAAAAATTAAAAACAAAAAAATCAGAAAAGAACAAGTGCCGGTGAGGATGTGGGAGAAATTGGAATCTTTATGCACAGCTGGTGGGAGTGTAAACTTATGCCCAAAGGAAAACCTACTGTATGAAGACAGTATGGTGGTTCCTCAAAAAATTAAAAATAGAATTGCTCTCTGATCCAAGCAATTCCACTTCTGAGTATATATCCCAAAGAATTGGAAGCAGGGACTGGAACAGATATTTGCACATCCGTGTTGATAGCAGAATTACTTGGACTAGCCGAAATGCGGAAGCAGCCCAAGTGCCATTCAGCAGGTGACGGACACACAGAACGTGGTATGTGCATGTCACGGCTTACTACTCAGGTTCGAAAAGGAAGGAAATCCTGTTAAATACCACAACCTGGATAAAGCTTGACGACATTGTGCTAAGGGACATAAGCCTTTCGCAAAAAAGACAAATATTGTCTGATTCTCCACTGATGCGAGTAGTCACATTCCTGGAGACTGGTAGTAGAGGCTGGCTGCTGGGGGCTGCGGGGGAGGTGGGGAAACCATAGGCCAGAGGCTGAGAGAGGCTTCCATTTTCTCCAAAGAGGCGGAATGCAAGCGGGCACGCACATGGGGTTGTGGCCTGGGTGTTTCACTGTCTCCCGTGTTCCTCCGGCAGCAAAAGGAGGCTCTTCCTAATCTAAAGACTCCCTAGCAGTTGGCAAATGACGTGAGGCATGGCGCGTAGAAAAGAAGTCCCAAATTGATAGCAACGGGAGGAAAGGAACCCTAGAAAAAATAACTGAGAAGGGACTGCAGTTCGCAAAAGTACCATTAGAAACCATTTCTCGAACGGAAGAAGCAAATGAAGACTTCAGAATTTGTGACAAGACAGCTGACCAAGAAAGAAGAGGACATTCTAGAGAAAAATGCTGAGGCCCGGAGTGCCGGCTGATGAGCAGAATTGTTGGCTGCTCAACTTCTGGTTTCAAGACAGAAAACCACCCTGTTTTCTGTAGGTAGCAAATATTTATTGCCTGAGTGTTAGTTCTGATGACACAGTCAGCAAAGTATGATATTTGTAAGCTGGTGTTTTATAAGCGGCAGTCATGGTAGCACCCACTGAAACCGAAAAGCCAAAAGCCCTGTTCAGAGTCCTATATTTTGGGATTCTTTTTAATAAAAATTCCTATTTATTTTGTGTCAGGAAGAACACCAGGGACTAAAATTATTTTGAAAAGAGACTAGATGAAGTACAACTCCTATCTCCCCCTGCAAAACAATAAGTAATTGTATCCAAGTAAACTTTCTTGTCTAGCTGTTTGAGGGAGTCCTTAGGTTTTTCTTAAAATGATTATTCAGGAAAAAAATGTTCAGTTGGGATTATCCTTACTTTTTATAACCCCTTTTCTTTCCTGGTATGTGGCTTTTAGCCAGTCCTCTGATTCTTAGAATGCTTCCGAAAAAGATGAATTAAGGAAGAGGAAAGGAAATTCAAATAAGTCAACGGGGGCTGCTTGGCAATAGTGAGCATAAAACATGTGGTTAGGAAGAGGTTGAAATGAACTAAAATCAAGGCAACTGCTTTTTTCAATAGTACTTGCTATTTCTATCCTCCATTTCCATAGAGGGAGGGAAACCGAAATGGTATAATAAAAACAGCTAATATTTATCCAACGAAGCATATAAGGTGCCAGGGCCCGTTCTAAATGCTTCACACGTATTAACTCACTTAATCTTCACATCAGCCCTATTAAGGACGGAACCGTGGAAGCGTCCATTGCTAAATTTTCAGGAATTTTGTGAGCCTGTTGGTAGCTTGAAATCAGTCATTGTGGGAGTATTTATTTATACCATGGAAATCGACATATGTTACAAATCGGGGCTTTTGGGGGGAGAGCCATTTGTTAAACGTTTTCTAGAATACCACTGCTGTTGTCCTTCTTTCACAGATGGGGAAACTGGGACACAGAGAAGTTAGGTAGATTTTCCATGATCATGCAACTAGTAGTTAAAATTGGTAGCGAGGCAGCACGACTTAAGATCCCAAGCTTTTCACCATCATACCATACTGCTTCTGATATGACTAACTTGCATGGGCTGGATTTAGAAAGCCTAGGGCTCTAATTTGGACTCTTCTACTATCCACTGTTTAAGCTTTCTGGGCCTCAAGGCATTTTATAATGGAGCTGTTACAATCTAAGAATGTTTCACATTGATCTCTGCTATATCATGAATGAAATAGATTATGTGAAATTGCAAAATAGTCCTTGATTATCCCCTTCCTTCCATCCTTCCATCCTCCCTCTCTCCCTTCCTTCCTAATTTTGATTGTGTCTTTGCTATGAAAGTAGGATACATGTAAATCTCTTCGGACTTTTGGCAGCGTTTAAGGAAGACTATAGTGAATTTTCTCCCTAATGCTCCCATACCGCTTTCCTCATTATCGTAGAAAGCAGAACAGCTGTGCTGACAGTGAGTATCATCATCATCATTAATAAATATTTATTGAGCATGCCCTTTGTGCTGAGCTCTGAGGACACAGAGAGGTAGAAGATAAGGTCCTAGAAGCTTGCCCAACAAGTGGCCCAGAGAGAGAGGAGAGGAGCCACAGTGTGTGGGGAAGACTTTCTGGGGGAGGGAGGAGCACCTGAGCGGAAGGAAGCGTCACCCAGCAGGTGGGCATCATAAGTCGGCAGAATGGTTTGAAGGAAGGCACCGGGACAATGATCATTTCTGTGTTTGGAATAATAAGTGATTCGATTTGGCCCAAGGAGAAGTTCTGTAATAGGAGATGAGGCTGGAAAGGATGGACTGCTGTTTGAAGAGGGCCTTTGAGCTTGGCTCAGGAGCGAGGGCTTCAGTTTTTGAGCAGTAAGGAATCACCCGTGGTGCTGAGCGCACCAAAGACGCGGAAAGTCTTGCTATGAATGAGGTGAAATTTAGCCAGGTGTGTAGCATGAACTGAAGGAGAGCGTCGCTGGAAATGGAGATAACAGTAAAACAATAATCTATTACGAAAGCTTCTCCAACATGGAAAATCCTCATGGAATAATTAGAATTGTAAGCAAGATACAATTAGAATTGCAGACTGTGGTTACAACAGTACAAACACCTACCCGGTGGGAGAGGCTGGGAAGAACCACAGCTGCATTATCGCAGTGACTGGATTGCGCTGGAGAGTTATGGGGGATTTTTTCTTTTTCTTGAATCAAATTTTTGGTTATGGGGTCATAGTTAATCATTGTGAAAATGTATGTAAATAAAAAAATGGACAGAAGAAGAGGTGCTCGAAGGGGACACATATATTAGGTAAAATGAGAAATGATGCTTTAGGCAGAACAAGATAAAGGAAAACCCTCCAAATGCGATGGCTTTGGGGCAGCTGGAGATATGGGGCTGAATGGAGAGCGATCAACCCTTGACACGGGGCTTTGAGAGTGAGGGAAGGGCTGAGGAGTTGGAGGGAGCTCACAGCAGGAAGCACTGAGCAAGACCTAAAACTTGGGCTTTGCCCGAGAAGGTGTGGAAGAGGAGGAAGAAGGGAAATCCATAGACAGGCCTGAACATAATTAACCCAAGAAGGAGGAGTGTTAAGACCTGTTAGGACAAAGAGGCAAACAGAAGTTAGTTTATAAACTCATTTCATTTACTGAGTGTTTTTCTCTGTGTTGGCACCATGATATGTACATTACCTCCACTGGCTTTTGTAATTCTCCTAACGGTGCTTGTGTTGGGTGCCATTATTATGTTCTCCCCATTCTACGGATGGAAAACCGAGACACAAAATACAAGATGGCGCAAATCCTTCCATTTTGTAAGTGAAGGTAAAAGGGCTCACAGGTCAAGGTCACGTGACTTCTCCAGAGTCGAACCTGGCTTGAAGAGGGGAGCTTTCGTGGGAGGGAGGTTATGCATGCAAATCCCCCTCGATGGTGGCCAGCCCACCACTAGCACTGCTGAGCCTTGCCACAATTTGTTATGGATTTTCACAGCTGATATCGAAAGGACTTTGGTGGTATTTCCTCACACTTATTTTCCACATTTTCTCAATATATAAATTGTCTAACTCTACAAATTTTGATGCTTATGTCTCTCGGTGTTATATGGCTGCTCCAAGTAGTTTTCCTAGTTCATTATCAGTACTGTATCCGATGTCATACATGGCAAAGCTTTTAAAGCCTGGTAACGAATCCATCGATGAAGGGAGAGAGGCAGGGTGGACAGTATTCAGAAGAGAGGAGGAACTGTGATCATTTAGCAAAATGCTGATTGGAAATTATTTCAAGTGATATACATTGGTGTTCGACCCTACAAAACAAGGTGCTTAGGTAGATGCCTAAGTGACCTTCTCTTTCAGTGTGTGTGTTAATAGTGTCTTTGAAGCAGAGAGTTACTAGATAGTTTTGCTCAGTTTTCAAGAAAGACCCTGAATGCACCAATCAGTAAAGGCCAGATACCATGCCCTTCGTAATGACTAACGACCAACAAATCCATCACGAATCTATTAAAACCTCAGGCCCTGGAAGCATACTAGCAAATTTCACAGTCTAAATTCTTACCAAGGTGGGAAATTTTATAGATTTTGCTGTTAACATAATAATGCATCCTGGTATTCACGTGAAAATGGAATCACGAACTGTAGTTTTCTTGTTATTAATTCAAATTAGGATATTGTATCTATTTTACTAGATTTCCAAAAATCTAAAACTGTTGCATCTGCAGTTTTGGATGTATTTATGGTATTAGTTGGCTTTAAACACGGTTAAATTTTACATTTAGTATCTTACTACAGTTGTGGGGGTGGTACTCACAAACCAACCCTGGTTTGCGTACCAGTATCTTTGTAAAAGTGACTTACAAAGAATGATTCTATTATAAAAATAGAACTATTATTGCTATACTCTGAAGTCTCTACAGAAAAAGAAAATAAAAGGACTTGATAAATCTCTATTAATCTCTGGCTATTTGCTGATTATGTGGAAAAATTAAGCCTGGAACTGACTTGTCTCATCGTCATCCATCATTATTTACTTGGTATCTACACACCAAAAAAAAAAAAAGTCCAAGTAGAGGAGCCTGGTGGAAATTTTTATTTTACTATGTTTCATATGACACCTTCCATAAAGTCTTGATCACGAGACCCATGTTTTAATAACCTGACCTAAAAAAATATTTAGGTGAGGGCAAAAAGTTCCTCAGATGTGTATCGCCTTATGGGTCCAAGGAGTGTTTTTCAACTCACTGTGCATTCTGAGTCATAGTGGGGTGTGTGCCACCGTGAGAACAAGAAATAGAATAGAAACCGTTCACTTCAGAGAGCACTGCTGTTAGTAAGGGTGAGGGTCGTTGGAGGAGCCCTTGTCCTTACAGTGTCTGTTGGCCCGAGATCCGTTCTTCACTCTTCTGCTGGGCTCTCTGAGGCCAGTGGGGCCGGTTCCTTTGGGCTGCACTTCCCAGGTGCCTGTATCTGCTGCAGTCAGCCCCTGGGAGGCCCCGGCAAGAGACAGGACAGCTGGAGGACAGGAAGGAAGGGGAAGACGGGGTATTAGTCCCCTCTTCTCTTTCTGCCTCTGGCTGCGTCTCCAGCAACAGCTGTGTCTCCACAGTGGCTCTGAGAACCCTCCTGGCTTCCCACCTCTCCAGGAGACCTCGGTCTCTGGGCTCCGTGAGTTCTGCCTCATCCCTGCTCCCGTACCTTCGGGCTGATTGTGACTTCTTACTGTTGGTGCTCTCAGCTCCACGTCGGCATCTCAGCTCTTCCCTCGCCTGGGTAAACAATTTCCTGAATTAAATTCCTCCGTTTTCCTGGTTGGACCCTGACTGGCACCATTCACTGTATCCCTCAGTATGTGTGTATCGGGTCATGATGTGGAATACATTTCGTACTGAGAGTAGTTGTTAAAACAGTTTGAAAGCCACAGTCAATGAAAATAAATTTGACAGCATGTGGTGGATAGTGCTGGGCCCGTTTCTTCACTTGGGCGTTGATGGCTATTACTGAGATGGAGAGCATGAACTTGGAGACTTTTTTCCCCTCTCTTTTAAAAAGGGAAAACAATGTGGTATAGTAGAAAGTGTACCGACTGGGAGTGAGGACCAAGATTCTACTCTTGGTGGGTGGCCATGGGCAATCCAGGTAACCATGTGTTCTAGTAAAAGTTGCTTCCTTTGTGCATGGAACCAGAGGCTCTGAGATTGGTCTGTCTTTTTTCTTTTTATGAAGATTTCTTATTTATTTATGTATTTGAGAGAGAGAGAGTGTGAGTGAGAGAGCAGCGCATGACCAGCAGGAAGGGACAGAGGGAGGAGGAAAAGCAGACTCCCCGATGAGCAGGGAACCCAATGCAGGACTCGATGCCAGGACCCCGGATCGTGACCTGAGTTGAAGGCAGACGCTTAACTAACTGAGCCACCCAGGCGCCCCGGCATGTCTTTTTTAAAGGGACTCCTATAAGAAGTTATAGTGTTACCATTTGAAAGAAGGCATTGATAGATAGCCTGTGACAGGTCAAAGACCAGA
This sequence comes from Ursus americanus, assembly GCF_024610735.1. Classification (NCBI taxonomy): domain Eukaryota; kingdom Metazoa; phylum Chordata; class Mammalia; order Carnivora; family Ursidae; genus Ursus; species Ursus americanus. Next base: position 8,512,307 of record NC_142160.1, on the reverse strand, counting down.
GAGACTAGCATTTGTAGGCTGTTTAAAAGAATAGTCACTTACCTAGATCATTCCATTATACTTGCATTATTTAATTATTTTCCTCAATTGGTAAGTATTTATTTATTACGTTAGCACTAGAAATAATAGCTCAGTGCTCTGGTCATAAGTTCTTAGGGAATAAACTTTGATATGGGCTGTGGGACCTGCACAATATATCAGGTAACGGTGGTTACAGTCATTAATGTCAGTAAATAAATCACACCGTAAGATTGAGGTGTCACATAAAGACAGATGCCCCCATAGGTAGATATATTTTTTAAGTCGTTCAATAAAATATAGGTAAAGTGGAAGGTGTCGATCTCTTTAAGATGCAGACATACCCCACATGCCCGAAGTCCTATTAAATAAACAGCGCTTCATGTTATGATGTTCTTTGACCTTCTCAGCGATTCCCTTGCTTTCCTCCATATGGAAGAAAAGTCTGTGACCAAAAGGCCCCAAATTGTCCTCAAAACAGTAAAATCCCACAGATAGCACAGTGTCTCTGGTGAGATAAGCCACGGAATATGCACAATCCCAGAGCAGATGTGAGCTTCTCCCTTATGCCCAGCCCTCCCTGAGGTCAGGGACTGTTCAGCTGAGTTTATCTGTAAGGGAGATAAAAGATAGAAGCTTCCTGCCTGGCAGTAAACCTTGCCCCATGCAGAATCCAGACACTTGCCACCCTTTCCTCAAACTTTGTATACTTGTGGTTTTTTGGGTTTTTTTATATTCATCGCTTTCTGGCTGGTAACACCACTGACAACTAAAATAGAGCCATGTTGTTGTGGAATGTATTTTATCCCCACCTGTGGAGAGAATCAATTTTTTTTTTTTTTTTGGTCCCCAAAGCAGACTATTTATCTCCATTTCTTTAAAGAGTCATCTAAGGTAATTTTCATGCTTATTTCTGTTTTTATATGTTCCTGGTTTATTTTCTACTCTTCCCTTGAATTTACATAGAACGACTTCAAGTACAGAAAAAAAAAAATGGCTGGAATAAAACAACAGCAGATTGCGCTCTTGTGTGCTGAACTTGAAGCAAGAATCTGGTGGGTGATGTGTTGGAAGTCAAGCTGGAAAAGGGTCGCACACATACGAAATGCAATGAATAGCCATGGAAAAGATAATCCGGTAAGAGCCGAACGTGGTCTAAAAGTAAAATGCTGCCATAAAATCTAATAAAACAGTGTGGGAAAGGGATACGGCATATTTCGCCCCCGTGGCCTTTGGTTGAGGGGCTTGGAGAAGAGCTACAGTGGCCCACTGGTACAGAAGCATGCTGTTCAGAGAAACACAGGGCAGTCAGTACAATGGCCTGCCAAAGAAAAGTTAAAATATTTGAACAATTGGTGACAATAAAAAAATTTTAGGCTCTGATTTCTTGTTCTGATCCCTCAAATGCACCTGCCCAAAGATGTGTCGAAGCCTCAGAGATACGTTGAAGACAACATTTGTAAAATCCTTTCTTGTCTGGTCAACAATATATAATGGAGTATTATTGAGAAAATCCTTCCGAATGAAATTATCCTCAGAAAACCCATCGCCAGAGACAAATGAAGCCTTCCTTTGGGCAGTTAGAATGCATTTGAATTATCTAGAGAAATATTGAGTTCTAAATGGTTTTTCTAAGGATAGACATGATTGGACATATAAAGTGTGCCTGCTTCATTTTATGAAAGTTAAGGGAAAGATTAATTTCTTATCAGAAAAGTATCCTCGATCATTAATGCTGCTGATACCTCGATGGCAGGGCTTCCTACCCCCTGTGATGAAGATCCCCTTGGGAATCTGATTGAATGGATGGACTCCCTTTGCAGAAAGTGCATCTTAACATGATCATGGAATTTCAAACACGGTTTCAAGGGATTGTCAAATGCACCAAAGATCGTTTATATTCTACCTCCCCCTGGTCCCATAATGGGTTCAGAACCCTGTATTGATGACAAATGATTGAACAGTTTTTACATGAGCCACAAAGATCACGCTGAGTCTGGAGTTTTACTAAGCTGGGTTAAAAATTCTGACTTCATCACTCAGTTCTCTCCAAGTTGTTTGATCACATTCCCCTCGCAGTTAAAAAGGAAAAGAATAAAATAAGAAAGAGTATGCTTATGCATATTTTTTCATAATACATGTATTCACTATTAATATATCAAGTGCATGATAAAACATACACAAAAGAGAAGTTAGGAAAGAATGAGATGAAGATGAAGAGAATAAAATATCTTGCTAATCATGATGATATCATACTCTATCAATAGCTAATATCTCATGGCAATATATAAGCTCAGATCAGAATTCATCGTTAATGATAGTTCATAGAAATCCAAATTGCAAGTAGTCTTGAATAATTGTGAATGTTTTTGACCTATTTCTTGTCAGATCCAATTAGACTATCGTTGTTTTCATGTTTCCGTATGGCTGGAAAAACTCTGAGAACCAAAAGTGGCAGATTTGATCTTGATTTTCACCTGTGAGTGCATTATCAGATTTATCTCAATCTTCGATTTCTTTGAAGGACCCTTTTAAGCCACTTGTTTTGCAAATAAGAGAGTTAATTGGTTAAAACCAGACAAGACACTTTGTGGAAGGTGTAAACTTCAGGCAATGTCAACACCCTGAAAATAAAAGAACAAGAGGGGGCGCCACTGTCACCCCTCTGCCTGAGGCCCTTTGGTAGGTGCTCCACATTGATGCTGGGCACATGACCACTTTCCTCGGCACCACGTAAAGGTCCTAGGTAAATGAATATAATGAACATTAGTAAATATCTTCTCTTTTTGGGCATTACATTTTCTAAGCATTAAAGGAAAAAGAAATAGAATTTCTACTGTTCTTTCCAAATCACAGTGAATTGCCTTGCGCACTCGGCTTTGGAGACCCCTGCCTTAGGCAAATTATTTCCTGCCTCTCAGTTTCTTCATCTGGAAAATGGGGATAATGTCACAGAACTTACAGAGCCCAGTGGGTAAACGGCATATGTAAAGGTGTGTCCACAAACACTGGCATGTGATTTAAAGGAGAAATCAAAGGAGAAATGCTATTTCAATGATTACTACTCTCTCACGCGGTTGCCAAGTGTACACTCCCGTTACTCCCAGCCTAATTTAAACACCAAACAAAACCTCCTCTCAGTGCCGTCTATCTGACTGCAAGAGCTGTAGTTTCTCACCTCCCACCTTACCCCCAAAACAAAACGCAACAAACAAAACAAAAGCATATTAGCCTTTTCAGCTTGGAAAACAAGGGATTCTGAACTCTTAGTAATCTCGTTCATTAACATGAGAATTACTCATTGGGAAGACCCGTTAAATCCTATCAGATAATTTTAATTTGGATCCCTGAAGTTGTGGGGTTTCTTGTTTGCTTCTTGTTTTGTTTTTAAACAACATACAAAGTACTAGACATCCGGCTAAGTGCTAAGGTTTCCAAGATGAATTGAACTTGCTCTACGCCCTCCAGGCACTAACCATCTAGTGGAGGATACCAAACAAATAATCGCATCAAAGTGATAAGGGCTATAATGGAGGTACACACTGGTTGCTATGGGAGCAGAGTAGGATAAGCAGCTTCCTTTGCCTGGGGAGGGCCACTGGAAGGAGGCTGGGCCACAGCCGAGTCTTGGAGGATGTGGGCTGAGAACCTGCATTTTGGTCAGAGGGAAGTATATCCAGTTTGGTCCCTTAGCAGCCAGCAGGTAGACCAGGTTTCTGGAGCCCAGGGGTTTGAGGAAGTCAACAAGGCTGACAGAAATCTGTCCATGCTCAGCCTTGGATGAAATGCTACCCCTGAAATTTATCATAGAATGGACGGGAAATAGACAAAGGCTCTTGAGCTAGAGGGTGATACCATCACAAAGAACTGGGGTGGTATTTTGGAGGAATGACTGGTGAACCAAAATCTCTTGAGACTGTTGGTGGGGAAAAAGGAGAGAGAGGCGTGTTTACCTCTGTAGTAAATTTACTTGCTAATTCTAAACTCCTCAGGAAAGTAAATGTCGGCTAATTCACTATGCCCAAGTTTAGGTTCCATTACTGCAGATGAAGTATTCATTCCCTAAGTGTCTGACTTGCTCCTATTTGAAGCTAGGCAACATTTCAGCCAGCATTACCAGTTGCCTGGTGGGATTACAAGCTTCCTCACGTTGTGCATGGAATTTTTCTTTCTGAGGATGTTATAACCAGATATCAATTTTCAAACCCAATAGCCACTCTAAACAGAACATCAACCACAGCCGACTTACATAACAAGTGAATGTGGCCATACAGACATGAAAAAGCGACTTCCCTCTCTTGATGCCAAACTAGAAAGAGAAAAGCAAGTTCAGAGAACACATTATGACTCATCAAAGTCCAAAAGGAAAAGCTTCATGTGACTATAGCATCCTGTGCAGCCCCTTGGGGTCCTTTTAGCCTGCAACCATATTGGCTTTTGTGTGGATCTTCTGCGAAACAAAAGAACCCCATCATTTTCCTCCTTAACATCAATTGTTAAATGTTGCTTTCTCTCAGAGATGTAGCTTATGCTCTACGTTCTACAATCTTTTTTTTTTTTCCGTACTGAGTGAATGCCTTTTCATTTCTCCTGAGTGTAGGCCTTATTTTTTAACATTTCTACTTGCTGCAGTGCAAGCTACAAACAAGACGATTCTTCAGAGGGAAGACCTGAAGGGAGAAGGTGGTGCTTTCTTAGACCAATACGAAGGGGAAAGGAGGTGCAATATCTGTATTTAAGCTCTACTCCCAGAGATAGATTTTATTTTTCAATTCCCGTAGTCGAGCATATAATGCATTGATACCAATCCCTCCAAGTCCTGAATCAAAATTTTATATGAGCTGAAGAATATACACATATAGCAAAGCGAGTGTTTTCTTCTCTCCTCTCCCTCTGACAAAATGCCAGGAGGAATGGCCAGTCTCTTCCTCCAGTGTCTTACCAAGATGATCGTTCTCTCTTTGAAATCTGGCATGGCAGGTGAAGGTGGAATCGTAAAGGGATCAAAGGTACTTACGTACCAGGAAGGAAAGGTGTGAGGTTGGCATGCCACAGAAACAAATTGGGCCTAAAAAAAAAAATTAAAACCTAAACTTAGCTAATGTAATAAGCATGGCCATTAGGAGAAGGTCCTTTTACAGACAACTAGGTTATTTGGCTATATTATTAGTTGCAATTTATGAGGCAGTTAGAAGTTATACTTTTACTACATTGCTAATTTTAAGGTTTCTCACAGTTTATTTCCCGGGTAAAAGTTATACCGGCATATCCTCGGGCAGAAAAACTAGTTCTTACAGTCGACTCTTCAGGGCATACTGTATTGTTTCTCTTAGATGCGTTTTCTTTTGTTGTCCTGAGGCTCACTTTGGGATAGACAGGAAATTATAACGCTGAAGTTACCAAGCAAGTAACAAAGCCTTAGAAACTAGGGGGTGGCTTGACATTGACACTCCTAGCCGTCTGAACTTGGTGCCCTTGCAGACTCTACCACCCCTAGCAGGGGACAAGCCACGTAAACCGTTTTTGCCATTTCCTGACCCTATGCAGCATCGGGTGCACTCTGCTTTGCTTCTCGTCTTCAGCTTCTCCAGTGCCTAGTTCCAAGCATCCTAGAACTGCATTTCAGACCCTGTTGCTCAAAGAGTCAATTTTACAATAGCAAAATGGTCTTAAAATAGGATTTTACTCTAGGGGGAAAATCCTCAACCAAATAGTCACAGTGCACTTTGAATGACTAATTGAAGCCATTACATTACAAAATAAGGGATACATCATTCTTTTCATAACACTACCATATAGGAACAGTTTTAATTTTAAGAGTCAAGCACTTACATTAATCTGAGTCTGAAATAATAGGCCCCTGATTTAAAATCTCCTAACATTCTTTCACACTTCATAAAACTAAAAATAAAATTGTCTCAGCAAACACTGACCTATTCCGCCAGCCAAAGAACTGTATTTCAAGGAGAATTGGAACAAGAGGTCTCAAAACTGCCAAGTGCCAGCAGTTTACTGTGTGGAGCCTTAATCGGTCTTAAATGCGAGGTGGGAGAGAAGAGCCTATGGACTGTACAGGATAAGAGATTTATTCTCCTTCTTAAATCAAAAGCAGATTCCATGCTTCAGCTGTCCCCTAACCCGCTCGCCCCGCCCCCACGGGGTTATTTTTCCATATTTTTGTATATATTTTACTCGAAGATGACAGGTGAGGGAAGCTTAAAGTGCCAGATCTGGTCCACAAAGTAAACAGAGGGGTTAGGGTGGGCTTATTTATTTACAAAGCGTTCAGTCTCTCAGCTGTTTTCCCTTCCTTGGCATTTGGAAGCTTGCCGTCCTTTAGAAAAGAGGCAGATTTGGCAGGAATGTTCTTTGTGCCCGCCTCTTTTTACCGGCGAGAAAGGGGACAGATTTATAATTACAACCTTGAGTCGGGGGTGGGGGGTGGGCAGGAAAAGTTTCAGCCGGCACGACAATGCCTGTTTTTTCTTTCACGGTCAACGCCGTGCGACAAACAGCTTCGGTGCCACTCGGAGCCCTCCCCTGTCCCCTCCCTTTCCCTCTGCAGGCTCGCTCTGGCAGGCGGAGGCACAGTTAAATTCCAGCACCTTCTCCACATACCCCCAAACTACTACGCGCTATTACTACGGCTGTCCTCCCTCTCGCGGTGCCTCCCCTGCTTTCCCAGCCTCCCCGGGGGAGCCCGGCAGCGCCCCCCCAGGCGGCCGGCCGGCAGAGGGATAACGGGCGCCTAACTCCTCCAGGGCTTGGGGCTCTCTGCGTCCTGCGCAGTTTCTGTGCTCCAGGCACGAGCACGGCCCGAGAGCCGGCGCCTTGCAGACACACACGGATCCACGCATACAGTAGAGCTGTCTAGATCCACATTCTTGCACACCGCCCCCTCCCTCCCCCGAGCTCCCGGAGTCGCTGAGCGGGGCGAGTGACAGGCGCGTCCCGCCAACCCGCGCCCGGGCGGGCAGGGAGGAGCGGCGCGAGGGGCCAACTGCGGCGCGTCTTCCGGCGCCCATGGAGGCGGCGAGGGTGGGACGCGGGGCGGAGCCCGAGTTTAGGAAGAGGAGGGGATGGCTGTCATCAATGAAGTCATATTCATAATCTAGTCCTCTCTCCCTCTGTTTCTGTACTCTGGGTGACTCAGAGAGGGAAGAGATTCAGCCAGCACACTCCTCGCGAGCAAGGTAAATATAACTTACAACTCCTTTCTCCTCTTTCCCCTCCCTCCGGCCTCCCGGCTGCAGCCGCCGCACAAACCCCTCCGGCACCGCGCCGCCTTCGCCGGGGATTATTCATTATTATCCTAATTATTATTTATTGTGCATGCACGGAGACCAAAACAAACAGGCGGGCCAACCGCCACAACAACAAAAAAAGCCCGCCTCCTCCCCGCGGGCCTCAGGTGGAATGCTCTAACGACAGCTCCCGGGCGGCCGTGGAAGAAACGGGAAAGTTTCAACCGAACCTTGCTGTTCTAATAATAACAGTAATAATTACTACTTCGGGGAGGCGAGGGGCGGGGGGGAATCCCAACAAACCACAGCCTTGACCCTAGGTAGGCAGTCAGCGATGCGCTGCCAACTCAAGGTTGCAACATACACACTCTCGGCAAGGTTGCAATCCCCCCATCCCCTTAAAGCTGGGGGAGGGGGGAAGGCTGGGGGATCCGGGAAGAAGATGGAAAGGCGACAGTTCACCCCAAGCAGTCCTCCCCGGAAGAGTTGGAAGGGGAGCGGGAGAGGAGGGCGAGGAGCCCGGGCTGGCGGCGGGGCGCCAACGAACGCTGCTGCCACCCGCTTCCCGGGGACTTGTTTAAAGGGCTCCCGTTGCCGAGACGCGAGCGGATCGCGGCGGGAGAAGCCGGAGCTGGCGCGCCGAAGAGGCGGCAGCCGCCGCCGCGGGGCGGGTGAGTGCCGGATCGGAGGTGTCACCTCCACTTTGCGCGTTCCCTCGGGCGGGGATGAGGACGCTGACCGGTAGGCAGGCCTTTAGGCAAAGGGGTTACCGGGGCGCTGCGCCCGGGGCTCTGCGGACGGCCCTGCCTCTGGTACCTGGCGGCCGCGCGGGCTCGGGTGTTGAAGTTCGGGGTGTCCGGCCCGGGCGGCACTGCGGGGAGGGAGGGAGGAGGCCCCAAAGAAGGAGGTCGGAGGTGCCCGCCGGGCTCAGTTACCCTGCCCTCCCCCTCCCGGGGTTTGTTTTCTTTTGCTTGGCGTCTTCCCCCAGCTTGAGCCGCGGGAACCTCGGGCGTGGGTCGCCCGCGGTCGTCCGGGTGCTAGGGGCTCGCTGGGGCCCGGGAGAGCCACGGTGGCTGCGAGCCGGGAGGCCATGATCCGGATAATCCTCTCTGCCTGACTGTCACAAACAGGACCCGCGCGCACCCGGGCAGCAGTGGTGGCGTTCGCCGGAGAAGGGGAAGGGCTGCGGGGGGGCGGGGGAAGGAGGGAGGGGGTGGCGAGGGCGGGAGGCGGGGAGACCGGGTGGAAGCCTCCTCCCAACGATGACACGCACCCCTTCCTTCTCGCTCCCTGCTTTCGAGTTTGCTTTATTCCCATCCCAACCTGATTTACCCCTTCCTCTGCTCTCCCCCTCCATCCGGCCGTCTTCCCTCCTGTTTGCGTTGAAAAACAGGGCCATGCCATCTGCAAAGGTGTCGCGATTCACTTCCCCAAATAACCGGTCCGGCGTGCCAGTCCCTAGGCGCCCTCCGGCTGCGGGCGCACACCGAGCCCCGTGTTCCGGGTGCCCCGCACCAGGCCTCGCAGCCTGGGCGCAGTTGCACCGCGCGGGGCGGGGCGCAGCAGTGCGGGCTCCAGGGGACACCCGTGCCCTGGTCCCGGCACTCGGCCGGTTTCCGGTACACGCGGGGAAATCGCCTCCTGCCAGTGTCTTCGCGCTCGCCCCTGCCTCCGCCGCCTGGATTGCATTATTATTTTTATCCGGGTTGCAGCTTGCGGCGGATCCTGGTGAGCGCGGGGCAGGCCGGACTGCTGGGGGTGGGGGGTGGGGGTGGAGGGAAGTTGGACATGGATCAGGCAGGAAAAAAAAAAAAAAAGTTTGGCAGGGCGGCGAAGTAGGGAGGGGGGGTGGGAGGGGGCGGCGAGCTCCCGTGGCTCGCGTCTCCGCGCCCTCGGGGCCGGCGCGAGTGTGTCTGCGCGTGAGTGTGTGTTGTGCGCGCCGGGGCCAGTGCGTCGCGAGCGGAGGCGCGGGTAGGCGCCGGGAGCCCGGGGAGGACCAGGCGAGGTTTGGTGGCAGGGGCTGGTGGGGGTGGCGTGTGCGTGTGGCTGTGAGTGTGAGTGTGAGTGTGCGCGCGCGAGCGGCAGAGAATCAGGAAGTCACAGCAGCGAAGCGCACACAGACATGTTTGATCGCCGTGACATGACGCGCGCGAGGGAGGAAGCGGCGGCGGCGGCGGGGGCCGGGCCGCGGGCTCGGGCGCGGGCCTAGGGCTCGGGTGGGGAGACCCGCTCCGACAGCCGGCCGCGCCGCCGCCACAGGCTCGGCGAGCCCCGCGCCTCTTTTTGTTCCGCGTCCCCCAGGTAAGGAGCCTGCGCCGGCGCCGCCCGCTGAGTGCGGAGCTTTCCAGCTCTTTCCCTGCCGGCCCCCTCCGGTCTCCCGGCTCGCCTTTCCTGCAAAGTCAGGCAGGCGGGGGAAGCGGGCTCCTCGCCCTGCGATCGATCGCGTGGAAAACTTTCCAGCGGGAAGCACCGCGAGGGGGAAGAAGGAGGCCTTGCTGGCTGCTGTCGCTTGTCAGTTCTTTCTCCTCCGGGTCCGGAGAGTGGAGTCGCTGCGCCCTGGGGCTGTTGCACATTCAAACTTCGGGCCTAAACGTGCCTCCAACTCTCGCAGGATTTACTCCAGCAACAAAATAAATATTCGGAGTCGTCCATTTGGTCTTACCAGGCGTTTGGATTTTTTAAGAGAAGGAGATGGGCTTTGGGGAGTCGAGGAAAGTGGGGGGTGTTATGCAGAATCCATTCCTTCTCTAATGTCTGCGCCGGGTGTTATGTAATTTTAGTAGCACATGGGTGCAAAGCCCACACTGGGCTTCTCTCCTCCTTTGTTTATATAACTTTTGGGAGAGTTTTGCAAGGTTTCGCCTTTTTTCCTTCCTCCCCAATCTGATGGACGTTGGTGCTTTTGAAACAACAAAGCGACCGGGGTTAATATTTTATGGAGAGGTGTCATCGCTGTCTCCTGGTCATTAGGTAGACTGTATTCCTAAGTACGTGTCATGTTAGAGCATAAGGGAGGTATTAAGGATACACGTTTGTCTCCTGCATGGAGTGGTTATTTTTAACGTCTGTGCGTCATGAATAGCAGAGTTAAATTTTAAACTCCCGTTTCAAAGGACTTTTTTATTTACACCTGGTTGTGCCATGCTCGTAAGGAGCAGAATGCTTGTATGAACAGAAAGATTGTTGCTGGCGTGTGGAATAGCAGAGAATTTCTGTCTAACCATCTAAGACTCAGAGGGCCCTGAGAGCTGGACTAAAGCCATGCCCAATATTATGTGTGTGTATAGACACTCAGATGTGCACATTCAAATATTTCGGTAATATTGTCCATCCGTTATTTGGGGGGCCCACTGCCCCAGGCTTGTTTGCCAACACTAGACTTGGTAGGCATCCAGCCTACGTTGAGCACACTGGTGAAGTGTTAAGAGGTGTGGCAGGTTTGAATCCAAGTTGGTGCATTGTTATGCAAATCCAGACACACTTTCTCTTTTAGGGATCTAATTGCGCTTTTATTCTCCTGCACTTTTTTTTTTTTTTTTGTAAAGCTCCCTGAAGACTCATGTTTGCCACTGGGAACAAGGGATTTGGAGAAACCTGTTAGGTACCCAGGATATTTATTGCAGTGGACTAAGGAAAAAATCCAAACCTGGGGACCAGGGTCCATTTACCTGATTGGAGGCATTAAGCAGAGGTGCCTTGTGGGTAAAGAACACTGCGAAAATAAATTAGGAGTTTGGGGTATCAGAACCCTTGAAGAATGGCCAGAGGTAAGGGGGTGTCTCCTTCAATGCAGCCTTTCTCTTATGAGTGACAGCAGTGACATCCCAGCTGCAGGACTAGCGGCTCTGTGGCGTCTCAAGAAAATATTCACCGCAAGAGTGTGTTCAAAGCAGCTTTAGATCTTTTCTTTTGTTCGGTTTTAAAGTGGCTTCTGAGCATTTCCGTCAAGTTTCTTGAAAGGTGCTTTGACCAACACCTGAGGCTTGGGATTGACACATACACACAAAAAAGTGCCCCTGCTTGTATTTTATCGCTAATGCTTGAATTCTGTTTAAGATATTTCTGACAGTATAACTGGAAAGTAACACTCTGGCAAATAATTATTCAAAACTTTTTGTCTTTAAGATGAAGATATTTACAGGCCAGTATAAAAGCATATTCCTTTCTCTCTAGGAGACCATTGTGATGCCCCTTATATCACTATAATATTTTGACATTTCATTTTAAAGGCTTATTGTGTATTAGAGCAAGACCATAAAAGAGAAAACTTTCTTAAGCTATAAAAGTGGTGGTATCTTCAGTGTTTTCGTGGCTTTTTTCTTTTTCTTTTTCCCCTTTAGAAGTTTTCCTTTGTAAACAAGGCCTTTGTTTGTCAAACCCCCCTAGGTCAGCAGCTTTTTGATACTCCAGAGAAATAATAAATCACGATTTGTGACATCTTGACGTGCCGCCACGAGAACAACTGAATTATCACAAATATAACGCCAGGCAGTGTTTGCCAGCACTAACCTATCCAGGGAGTGTTGATAGGACCAGATTTCAACCAGCACAAGTTTTGATTCCCACTGTTTGTGGTCAAGATGATTTTAAGGGGAGCCACAGACAATTTGTTGCTTAACATGAGTGGACTTGGAGAACTCCCTGTAAGTGAGTCACTTTTCTCTTCTGCAGTATTTCTGGTGAACAGATGAGAACATTTCCCTAATGGGAAAGCCATATCTTGGAGCTGCTTCTGATTTTTCTCTTGTCACTTTTTTATGTGAAAGAATGATCTTCTGAATCACTCCTTGTCCTTAAATGTGTTCTGTAGATTGGTTTTGACCAACAGAGGATGCTGGATTTTCTGTCATCTCTGGAAGAGTTTGCATTATGGAACTTTACTCTCTAGCCATTTAAGCAAGTCTTGGGTCATTCCGTAAGTAGTTGGGAACAGAAGATACGAGTGGTGGTAAAGTTATTTGGTAGGATGTTTATTTTTTCTACATAGATGTTTATTTTTTCTACATAGAAAGTCATGACTTTGCATTTACCAGGGAATATAGAAGTCTAAAACTTAGTTCTGCCGGAATCGTTATGAAAGTCAGAATATTTATTTTGAGGTTATTTATCAGCAAGTTAAATGGGATCTTGCAACGTGTCTTTGGAAAACTTTACAACCTTATTACTGTTTATTATGACTGGTTTGTTTTTCATGTCAATATAGTCCTTTTCCTTGAAAGTGTTCAGGATACATTAGAGACTTTAATACAGGTTTTAAAGATACAGTGAAAGATGCTTGAATAATTACACCTTAGCAAAGCATATAATAAGGCTGATGAAATTCAGGAGCCCCCTAGCTGGGTTTTTAGGGTGTTGGATAGAAGCATCGTTTAATCTTAATTATGAGTGAATAACTCATTAATTCACTCATTTGGAATGATGGTTTAGATACGGAATACAGGATTTTGACTGAAGTACTGACATAAGTGGCGCCCTTCTGGACTTCTGGATTTATAACACGTTATTATGTAATTAAAGCTATGAATTGTGCTGGTTTCTTTGTTATGTAAGACTTTCAGAACATTCACACAGTTATAATCAGGCTATATGCCTGTATCATGTAAAACCTTTAAAAATCACAATATTCTATTGTATTTTTAGGCACGTAAGCATCAACTTAAGCATCAGTCTTACACCAAGACGTTATCTACAGCCGTGCAAGCACTAATGTTTTAGAAACTTTTTAGAAACTGACCTAATCTCAGTATGGGCTGACCCTTTTGTGAATTGTCGAGTGGAACCCCTAGGAATTGAAGTAAGTTGCAAGTTTAAAAAACATTAAATATAATTGTAACTCCCCCCTCCTCCCCCTTTTTTAAAAGCCGAATTCAGAATTTAGAAATTTAAATTACCTAAAAATAGAAAACACATATCTGACCAAAAAAGATCGGGATCTGTTGTTCTGTGGGTTAGCAGTAGTTCAAGGGGAATTCTCTATCAGTTTGTGTTTGTGTTTCTCTTGTTCAGGATGATTATATATTTCTTCACCTACTCGATGTGGCGTATTCCAGTTCTTACGATCCCACTGGAAGATACGTCATTGAACTTGGAAAGTGAATGTACACGAGAAATGGCCTCTCCCCTCTGCTCCCAGCGCTTTTGAAGTGGGCAGGTGTTTACCTTTGTCGTATCTTCACGTCCTCTCTGCTTTGCTGCTGTGTCGTATTTATCCATGTGCTAAAATGCTCTTAAGCAAAGCCCATGACTGTGTAAAAAATAATCTACAATTGCGAATTTGTGTTTTAAAGGATATACCTGAGCGTATGGCAAACCGCACAGGCCTCGTGATGTAGGGAGAGGTGGGGGTGAGCTGTCAGGGATCCATAGCGTAGCCTTGTGGCCAGAAGAGGGTGGGGTGGGGGAGGTGGGGTGCCGATCGTCAGAAGAAAATCCAGAGATCACACGGACCCGTCTGAAGAATCCACGAGAAGACATTTGACCTGATTGCTCAGGGAAGAGGTTCTAGTCGGGGGGAATTTGCAGAAGACAATGTCAGACGTGGTAGAAAGACTTGCTACCCAGGCTAGGGCATGACGGTTTTATCCGGTGCGTGTTGGACGCTCGTCTCAGAAGTTTTGAACGAGGCAATTCATGAGCAGAAATAGTTTCGATTCATCTGTGGATTCCAGTCCGGAGTGGGTAGTGAAGCCATTGAAAGGATCCTTGCAGTAATACACCTTTTTTACACCTTGGCTCACAGGGTGTCTTCAGATGTGATATTTTACTTGATTCATATCAGAATTGCTGTTGTAGCCGGCGACAATTTTGCCTAGTTTGCAGATGGAGAGCTCAAAACTTGAAGAGCTCAAATGAACTATGGTGGTGATTTTTTTAAAGGGCGTGTTAGCATGTAAATGGCCATTATCCATTTTAATTGCAGTGAACTTGAAGGGTTCCTGCTTGAATGTCTGTGGCTACTGTGAAAGCCTGGGCAGGTGGGGCATATCAAAACCCGGCCGTCATATACCTGGGGTTCCTTCAGCAAAGAAGGGTGGAGCTTTACGACGAAGTCATAGCACGCCATCTCAGCCAGAAGAGTTTTTAAAATATGTATTTCAGACTCATATTTATATGTTTAATGTGTAAATACAATTAGCAGACAGAGAAGGAAGTGGCTGTCATCGGTTCTTATCAGCATCCCAGATGAGATTGCCTTGCAAAGGGGCCTAAGAGAACCTAGGAAGGAGGGTTGTATGTGTGAACATACACAAGATAGTACACGTGGGGGGGGGGCTGAAAGTAGCTTTTGTTGGTGTGGTTGGCACGGTTTGCTTTTGGCCAACTGCCTAGGAGTTTAGATTCAACTAAATGTTGGAAGTGATGGTGACCCATGATAACCTTTGTAACTACCGTCGTCAGTCCTGCGTTAGAAGGATGCCCTGCCCTAGTGTTTTTCTGGTACTTCGGGTTTTCTCGTAGGCACCCTCCTCCAAAGGCCTTTTTCTTGGTGGAAACGTTGGCTGTCCTCATGGAGGAGGTCCTGGGATTGTATCACAGGTAGGCTCTTGTAAGAAGGCAGCCCACCGTCTCGCAGGGTGATAGTGTTAAGTGCCAGGTCCCCGAGTATCCCCTGGGGATTGCAGGGGGATGGGGTGGGCAGGAGTGAGCTGCTGCAATGTTTGTGTTCTCTTTTGTCCCACACAGAGCTGCCGCCAAGCCTTGGCCAGGTCTGACTCTGGGCAAGGACAGTCCCAGGGCAGGTTATTTAAAGGGAGGGCGGCAGCTAACATCATGATTTGTTTCCTTGGCCCTATGACGGAAAAGTTCGCAGAAGCCTGACAAACAGAGCACCATTTTTGAATCTGACCCCCTTTTAAAACCTACTTGACTTTGAATGGGAAACTGACAGGAAGCACTAGGAGGAAAACGTCTTCCAGGCTTTTCTAGAGTTTCGGGTCCAGTGACGTGTCACGTTGAACTTTAAGCCCAGCATGGTTTTTCCCCGTGGCACAAGTCGCAGTGCGCGCTGTTGAAGGTTGCAGTCCCAGATCGAGAAGGAGGAGGGCTTTTGGTCATGTTTCACCATCTATCCAGGCAACCTTGGTGTCTGAAAAAGAAACTTCTGGTAGATTTATTTCCTTTATCTTCCCTGCTGTTTTTGCCCACGCCCCACTCCCCCATTAAGCGTAGCCGTGCTTCTGTTCCCGTCGGAGAGATGTTGCTACTTCTTGTAGGGGAATTATCAATTCTTTTATACAGAGAGCTACACAGAAAGCGAGAAGCCTTTCAGGTCAGGAGATGTTCTGAATCAGCAAACAGACATAAAAAGAACCCTTATCTTAACTATCTCCTGAGCCTTGCAGCTCTCCTGCAACAGCCAGAAAACTTTAAAAACACGGAGCTATTCCTGGGGATGCGCGAGGGGCCCAATTTTTATTTCTAACATTCCGCCTTTGACCCGTACCCCGGTCTTCCTGTAAGCCCAGCCGTGATAAAATGTGCGGGAAGGCCAGGATTTGCCCACGCTTCCTCACCACGTTTGGTAAGGAGTTACTAAAGAGGTGCTGTCTTGTCCAGGTGGTTGTTTCCCCCCAAAACCCCTTCCGTGACTAGAAAACATAAGACGAAAACATGCATCTATTTATTTGTTTGGTTGCTTGGTTTTATTTACGTTTTCTTCTTGGAGGCCTAGCTGAAAGGCCAACTTCTCCAGGAAGCCTCCCCGCATTCCCTCTTCCTTCTTCCACTTTCAGGCTGCAAGTAGTCTCTCCTGCCCACCTTGCTGTAGCCCTTCTGGTCTTGCAGGAGTTTCCGTTTGTTCCCAACTCCCCCCACCCCCCCACCCCCGCTGCTATTTATGGAAGAGTCCCCTCTCCCTGTCAGACTTGCAGAGCCTTGGGGTGTGCCCTCGGGGCCTTTCTGTGCATCCTATCTGCCCTGTGCCCAGTGGAGATTCAGGACAGCTGGGAATAGATAAGTGAAACGGGCCCTCTGGACATTTGATTAGACTTCACGACCTTCATCCATGACATCGTGTCCACCTCCTACTCTCTCCAGGGCTTCTCTTCACTTCTCTGTCCCTTCACAGATTGATCTGGCATCACAGCCAAATCCTAAGCCTGGCAGAACCGCCCTCCCATTGTTTCCGCCTCGGCTTCTATGCCCTTCTCTTTGAGTTCCTGGTTCCTGCACGTGGTGGGTCTCCAGCCGGGGGCGGGTGGGGGGGGGGGGAACCCTCCCCCCAGTGGACGGCCTTGCCTGATGGGTGTAGTGGCTCAGCCCTGGGCTGGGACAAGAGATGCGGAGTTCCACTGACAGAAGGGACTTTGGGCCAGCTGCGTGGTCCCTTCCTGACTTCTGCCCTCACCTTTTACACGGGGATGGGACAAAATGTGTCCTCAGCTCAGGTCGCTCCGATGATGGTGAAGCCCATGTGGGTGTGTTTAAATACACCGCAAGGGTGGGGTCAGTGGTGTTCCAGCTGATGGCAGTAGGACAGGAAAAGGTGTATGTTTGATCCCGGTTGTCATGGTTAGACTGGCGACCCTTCGAATTCCAGGAAGTTGGACTCCCTATTTAATATGCTGATGGGTGTGCTGGGGCTCGTTCAGCTAAGGAGAGAAGGAAGGAGGGAAGGTGTCTGCGGTCGTTGCAGCTGTGGGAAGCTCCGAGGACTTTTATTTTTTAAAAACACACGCTCCCCAGTTGTAAAGGCAGGGTCAGGATGCAGAAGGAGACAGGGTGTACTGCTGAAAATGTCTTGGCCAAGAACACAGCGGCCAGCCCTCGGGGAATGCATTACGGGAGGACAGGGACTTGCAGTGCAGTGCATAGGGGGGTCATTGTGCTTTATGCCCCAGTCCCCCCACGCCAGACACGTTTCCTTCATTCTGTCAACCACGTAACTGTGGGACAGGCTGTGCTCTGCTGTGACAATGTACAACTCTCCCCGCCCTACCTCCCAACACAAAAGAAACACAGATTTTGAGTGTTACCTTGTGTAGGGACCTCCTGCTGGCACCCTGCTCTGGTGATCTGAGCCGTCCCCTCCCCGGTCCCTGCTGTGCCCACCACCATCACTGCCTGTTTGATTCCTAGGGACACCAGTGTGTTTGGTGTAGGAGAAGCTGAGCTGGCCAACACTGGACTTTCAGCCTCAAGCGCAGTAACTTAGTAATGCCCCGCGCCTCTGCCCGAGAGCTGCCCCGCTTTGTAATT